>NW_021132580.1:0-600000 GCF_004193835.3 Ostrinia furnacalis | reverse complement strand
TCAACTTACGTATTTTCTGGTGTTTGAGTTTTTTGTTTATTTAACAAAAGTCTTTCACTCTCGATCAATTGACAATTTTCTTACAATCACTACCAAAATACTCTACAATTCTAAACATATTACCGTACATGCCATGTTTATTAGACCACTAACAAAACACCTTGAAGACAGCGAACAAATGCCCGGAACAATTACCAAGATTAATCAGGAAGCACTCTCGTTAGCGATTAACAGCCAAATTGGTGCAGAGGTACACGATCAATTATGGCGTCAATTGAGCGAGTACGGAGGGTAGGGAACATTGACCGATAACATTGAAGGTACTTACATTAAGCCACGAAATAGTGAAGAGGTTTCTATAAGTTTTTCTTTTTAGCCCAAAGAGAGAGAGAGAATGTCAAATGCCATAAGGCTATCGAATTGAAGTGTAATGCTATTGATAATTGATTTAGTGATTTTCATCTTTTCTGAAAAACACTAAAATGTACTAGGTAGGTAGGTACATTCCCCAAGAAGTAACGGTCGAAATGTCATTAAAAGTGGACTGTTGCGTGACGTTTGTTAGTCAAATTAAGGCGACAGAATATAACGCAAATATACATATAAATAAATACTTGCTTCCACCGACTTTCGAGCGAGCGAGTTCACGAAATAACTTTGCTACAATCACTCCCGAAATTATACGTGTTCTGCAAATATCGCATTGGCATTACCCCGCTTCTATTGTCGAAACTTTCACCCCGCAATTGTAACTTCACTTCTACTAAAACATCAACTTGTGACTTCCAGAACTCCCCTAGACTCTGCTAGAGGGTGGCCACAATAAACCATAACATTCATAAAGGGAAAGTGTCGCAAAGTACACAGACCGACATACAATCGGTGCCAATAAAATAGCGCCCCACGCAATAAGCAGCGGAGAAATAGCGCGGAAACATCGGGGGAAACAGTATTAATACTTATGGTTAATTGTACCGGGGATCTGGGGGCTTAAAATGATGCTGGGTGTAAGAAAAATACAGATAATAGTCCCGAGGTCAATGGCTGCCCGCCATCATAAAGATGAGATTGCTTCTAGGGAATGCCTGAAAAAAATAATAACGAAATGTTATTATTGTTGGCGAAATTATCTTTGGTGTATTCTGGTTAGTATGTCAATGTTTTGTACCTATTGTAACATGGGACGTTTTATAAGATTGTCGCAGGGCTGTGTCATCATTTAAATTAGAAGAAAAGTTAAAACTAGGAGCGTAGTTTTGCGAGACTTCTGGACTGGTAGAACTGGTGATTAATATAGTGAGTAATATGTAGGAATAATAACAAATTCATTTCATAATGTACCACACACGAACTGTTCACACTTCCGTAAAGTAGCTCTTAATTCATGCTATTTTAGATGCTTAAGTAAGCATACTGAATAATAAGAAACTTATTTATTATCACCAAACCAGTGCAGGTTTCATATAAATTACATTAAAATTATCTAAGAGTCTTCTTCTATATGGTAGAGTTTTAATAATTGTTAAATCCGACTATACAAAATAGTATCGGTCAATGAGCGTTACCTTAGCGGTTCACCCCTGAAGGGTGATTCCGCTGTCTTTACCCTCGTAAACGTGTTCGGACTCAAGAATCACCCCGGAGGTGAGACGCAGTTCATTACCAGGCGCGAACGGGAGCATTGCAATTAAACTTGTATGTTCTATTTCACTTGTTATGGGGAAAACGGGGGTAATAACAATATTACTGGTTCGAGGGAGAATACAGTAGAACGGAATTATATTTTGCTCCATGTATATCAAAGAAGAACTCATCATACTTTACTTTAAAATAGAAAAAATCAAAATCAAAAATATTTATTCAATATAGACCACAAGTGGCACTTATGAACGTCAAAATATAGTAAATAATAAGGTCCTGTCACTTGCTAGTAGCGAAGACAGTAGCACCAACTGGTGAGCGCGAAAGTGGTAGGAGGACTATCGCATTTGCACTCGTCAAGATGGCGCCACTGTAGAGTAAGGTCCTGTCAATCGCCAGGGGTGCCAACTGTTAAGTATAAAACCGGCCAAGTGCGAGTCGGGCTCGCGCACAAAGGGTTCCGTAGCAGCAAATATAATAAACTTATTATGTCAATTTATACACCTGGTGAATGGAGCCTAAACTCTCCCGATATTTTGCCTTGTACTTTTATGTATGAATATTAATTTTATATATGTATTTATAAATATTCCGAGCTAAAGAGGTGGCAAAAGCAATGGCAAACAAACCACAATCAATAGTATTCGGTTGTCGCTGAACACTTGGAAACTGAATACATGACTCCGATAGATACGGAAACAAGGCTTTTACATATATTTTTTGCGATTTTCCTAGAACACCAACAAGACTATCGTACACACGCAGTATTCCATTAATGTAATAAATACAACTCCAGTGCCCCACTAATCCCACGTCACCGTCATAAATTACTTGAAGGTGCGTCTCATTTTTAGGTACAGGTTCAATCAGTTCAGGGTGTTGAAATAATTCTAGCTCACGCGGTCTAAATGATGTGCACCGAAGTAACTTTTCATGAAATGCGCGAACCACATCATCTTCGATATAGTTATTATAATTCAGAATGTAGGAAAACGTATTATCTAAAGTATCCATTGTTAGATGATATACAATAAGCTTTAGAAATTTTAAAAACCTGCTACGAAACACTAAAATTTGCACCAAAAAGACAGACGGACAGACGGACAGACGGACAGACGGACAGACGGACAGACGGACATGACGAAACTATAAGGGTTCCGTTTTTGCCATTTTGGCTACGGAACCCTAAAAAGGTAGCCCTTATGGGGCACTTTACATGTCTCCTCATTTTTTGGGCCCTACCAGCGCTTTGAGACAAACTTATGGCAAATAAATAATAAAGGGAAAATATTTGTGTTTTTGTACGATTGTAACAAATAAAACTCAACAATTACTTGTCCATCAACAGAATGCTGAATTACTTATACATAGGCTACAGCAGACCGTTATTCACCTCCCGCAGGTGAAGCCATTCGAAAAAAGTTTGTAAGTTTGTTTCAATAGATATTTTTAAACATACTAGGTACCTACTTAAAGTTATTCGTTAATAACAACCATTGTAGACTTTAAGAAACACGATTAATTTAATTTATCTCGATTTAAAATTGTTCGACTAATTTATTTACACATTCCAGGGGTAAAATGTTAGTCATCTAGTCTAGACTGTGAAGGACTTTAAGATTAATTAAAAAACGTTAATTAGTTCTTTATAACAATTTTATTTAGTCCTTCTAAAAGACTGACGAAAAACATTAAAAAAAGCGTCAAAAAATCCTTACACTGCAATAACCGGACTTCAATCGGGTACAAAATTTAATCGGATTTAGAATTTGAAGAGCCTTGAAGCTCAGAGAAAATCCTGGCTATAAATAACGTTTAGTGAAGTCATCAAAAGGGTAGCTTTCGCTCAGGGCGGGCGGTGTCATGTGAACCTGCCAACAATCTTAGGGCGGCACGCATAGCTTGGCAGAGCTAGGCGGCATTTTAAAATGGATTTCCACTGTGGAAATGACACTGGTGGACTTTTAAATTGATTGCGGAAGTCAGTTACAGTGTATTTCCTTATAATCGCTCGGAGTTATCAGTCTTATGCCTGTTTTCACCATCAATCCCTAATTTTTGAGTGACCCCTATGGTAACATATAACATGAATTTTGTTGTCAAAGGGGTCACTTAAAAATTATGGATTGATGTTGAAAACGGGCATTAGAAGTGCATTCATAAGGAAGTTTTTTAAAATAAAAAATACAATTTGCAACATTAATACAACAAAAATTACAGAAGTTGCTACTAAGAACTACTAGAAGTTAACTGACCTCATTTCACTAACTCTATCATGCCTCAATATTCCAAAATACTATTTTGTCCTGGCAGGTGTAACGTCCTTTATTGTTTATCAGACTTTTCATCCGTAAACTTTTCTTCTTACAGTTTTAATTAATTGACACAATTTTTATTCCTCTTTTCTCAATCACTCGAATCTGCACCCTCAGCAACAGGGATTGAAACTATTTTACTTCTTGCCTATATCTGTAATGCATTATTGCAGACGCCAAAACTCAGGAGGGGGTGTGACTCTCCCATACTCCAAACTTAGCAAGTTAACGGAATAAATAAATATCCTTTCTTTCTCTACGCTATCGCATGCTACAAAAGACGAAAACATAGAAGTAAAAACATAATAAAAAAAGTTAATGTGTCATTTTTAGCAGTACCTACCTACTTACCTACTTGTTACGTAAGTACTTAATCTTATCATTAAGACTGATAAATATTTTTCACTCTTTCCAGGGCTCACAATTCAGCGTCCGAAGTCTTCAAGGAGAAGAAGAAACAATTTTTATCAGGTAAAAATATTCAAATGATGAATTAATAAATCAATATTAGCGCATAAAATTTACACCACAGAAAAAACAAAGATGCTTTAAAAAGAACTTTATTCTAATGACAGAAGAAGGATTTATCTTCTTTGATTTGATTGTCTGAAAGTACCAGATTAACTCTAATTTCGAATGCTTAAGATTCTACACTTTTTTCGTTCTTTCTTCGCAGGTCGTGGATAGAAAGCATTGCATTTTTCTTCCGTTCAAGATAACGGCACAAACAAAGGAGGAACTATTCTAGGGGCATTTGGAAGGCCAGACCTGTTGATAGATGCTATTTAATATGAACAAGTTTCATTTAAATGGCAGATTTAAGATAAAGTAAATTGACTATTTTTAATGCCTCACTCTAGAATGAAACAAGACGAGGGTTAAATCTAGTAGAGAGCCCACAGACGCGTAGACGTGAAGTTGCTTGCCTTTATCAGTTTTATCTTTTAATATCGAATACATTTTAATCGAGTTACAGGGCTTTGGTGACAATTAGGACATTTAAAATACAAGAACTGGGGAAACAAAGTAGGTAGTTAATTTTAAAAAAAATATGACCTATTTTTATAAAGTATATGTATAATATGTAGGTAATAATAATTAGATTTTACTAAAAATAAATGAACAAAAATTTAAACTTCATACGAAACAAAAGAATCGATAAAGGTCCTCATTTAAAGAATTTTTCCAATTTAATTTCATCGAATTCCTTTTACAACTTCAAAGTACCGACAACCCCTCGATACGAATATGAGTCTGAATTCGTTCTGAATCGGTATAACAATGGTGAAATTTAAAATAATCTAAGGGGTGTTCCTTATAGGGTCCCATTTCAATAGACTTTTTATAGCCCAGTACCGGGAGAACGAGACCATTAGTACGCCTAATAACCGCTAGGGGCGCTGCCTTTCCAAATCAGCTGATCAAATTATCATACATAACTCACATTATTGGTGTAGTAAAGTAATGTAGTTTGTTTAAACACAGCTTTCCGGTGGCGTTTCGTATAGTTAGTTTTTTATTAGAGGGGACCAATACAACAATTAAAGTAGAATCCGTAGGCACTCAAACTCCTTGCGATACCTACCAAAGATTTGGTGTTTCCTACAAAAAAATACAACAAAATTGCCAACTTATGTTTTGCTGAATATCTGTGGCGGGCTGCGGTGATTGTTTTTCAATGCTCTATTAGTTATTAGTTAAATAAATCACGAGTTTAAACTCTCCACTTGTATGTATTTGTGGATGTACGAAAGACGAAACAAACAATAGCTGTACAAGGCGCGATATTACAAAAATATATACATAGAGTAAGTACAATACTCCAATTACCTCAACTGGCATCCGCAGAATACCAGTGGTCGTGACGCGCTCTCTGCCGTCACGGCATATACTGAGCTGATGCCATTTTGGTGATTTTTCCCGTTCAGTTGTCTAGTTTTAGTTATTATCTTGCTGTCTACTTGCATCGAATAAATACTTTTCTTTCTTTCTTACTTTCAATGTAAAGGGGACTGTTACTTGCAAATTCGAATGTGGCACATCATCTTCGATATTACTGGCCATACTGATCCTTCCTTTGTTACGGTAGTAATTTATCGCTTGCAGTGATAAATTTCCCTAATGGATATCGTACACGGCATAGAGTAGTCTATTATGGCGGCTTGTTAAGGTTTTTGGGGACAATAAATTTTAGCCGGTTTCGCAGTGTTTTGGATTGAAAGAAACTCGGCTAACGATTTTATGTCCAAAGACTGAGTAGTATAAGTACATGTGTTTCTTTCTTATTAGTTCAAAGACTTAGAATATAAGTACGTGAGTAATTATTGGAATATGGGTGTCATTTACTAATGATTGCTGAAATTTTAAATCCAATTCTTGAAATATTATGGGTACCTATTATTAAAAATGCCTAGCAGGAAATTTGTAAAGTTTAGTTGGCAACAGAGTTATAAAAACTTAGATTTTTTATACGTTTTTGCGTTAATTATTAAAAACTATGAATGCCGCAGATAGCAGTCTTTTAATTTTTTTTTTATATAAAATTTATAATAGATACAAAAATCTCTACTTCTTTATTACAAAGAAAATTTCAAAATAAAGTTTCATATTCATATTCATTTATTCACTTCGCAATGAATCAATTCGTTTTCAATGTTGAAAAAATTTCTAGCACTGGACATTGTAGATTTGGCGCTATGTTAATAAGTAAAACGTAAAAGAACTTACTACCTGGTAACTCAATATCCAACAATGTCACTCACTCCCACTAAGTGTAGTTTATTAAATTCCGTCCACAGTCTCCTGTCGGCGGAATGAGGCGAAAGCATTAACGGCTTGAAATACAACACTAAACTGCATTTCAGTGCAACGCTATACCTTGCAGTCGTTGAATGCTTAGAGTGCACAGGGAAAGTTTAGAAGAACTAGTATTCTGAAGCTAAGTTCTTGTAGTTTCATTTGTAAATTTGAAAAATTGTTTATACATCTGGTTTAAAAAAAAAGAAATTTTATTAAATTAATTATTATAACGAGAAATCTATAATATAAAAGAAAGTGTCGTTCGCATTTTAAATCTTCACACGTTCCAAATTTAAATTCATATCTCATTCGAATAATGGCAGGGGTGGCTGCGTGACGACTGGGAATTCCTTTAATTTTTAAACTTGTGTTTCACATCGGAATTTATACACTACATGAATATTTTATATGACCTCATAAATATCACGGAATTACCATCAACATTTTTAAATAAATGTTAAATACGATTTCAGTTCTTCTTTCGTATTTAAAAGTAAACAATCTGTTTTTAACTTCGACATTTTAATATGGAAACGTGAAAATGAACGTAGCTTTTCTTTCAAATAATAATACCTTTCCACAATTTATTTAAAAACGTAAATTGGTTGTCATTTGGTTCATTTGCCATAAAGTTACATATTTGCAGTATTTACAAAAATCCATTTGAAGAATTACTCGTTCCATTCTTGTGATCTGGGGGCACGGCAGTGCCCCCACCAAGTCGAGCACGGCCGTACCATCCTTTTCTCGAAGCAATTCAGGCCATTTTCGACCGCCTGTAACTTCGTTCTGGATAAAACTAGAAGGCTGAATTTTCATTAGCTATGCAGGCATTGTAAAGACACGGTATATTTCAAATTTCATTCAATTTGAACCAGTAGTTTAAGAATTATAACGGGTCAAAGTTACTTAATTTTGTCACTCACTGACTCACTGACTGACTCACTGACTGACTCACCGATCATCAAAACTCTAAGGCACTTCTAGCAGACCTAGAAGCTTCAAATTTGGAATATAAGTAGTGTTTGGTGTATGAATCAAGGAAAAACTAAAATATTTGGGGGCACGGTAGTGCAACCGCCAAGTCGAGTAAAATTTTTCATTTTCGGTCCAGTTTTCTAGATACATAACTGCTGTCTACAAAATACAAAAAGAAATGAGATTTGGGGGCACGGTAGTGCAACCGCCAAGTCGAGTAAAATTTTTCAATTTCGGTCCAGTTTTCTAGATACATAACTGCTGTCTACAAAATACAAAAAGAAATGAGATCCCATCAAAAACAATACTTGTCAAAAAAACCAAGTCTCGCAACTCAGTTGTACTACGGTAAAAAGTTGTGAGATCCATGTAATACCAAGTCCAGGCCAGGAAATCTTTAACGTTTTACATAAATATATTGACTTGGCCATCGCATGAAAACACGTGTAAATTAAATTATTTAGTGCGATGGCCAAGTCAATAATTTATGTAAAACGTTAAAGATTTCCTGGCCTGGACTTGGTATTACATGGATCTCACAACTTGTTACCGTAGTACAACTGAGTTGCGAGACTTGGTTTTTTTGACAAGTATTGTTTTTGATGGGTTTGTTTTTTACAGAGTGCAGCCCTACTTGTCGTGTGAAACGATAAGTCCCCGATGACACGTCACGCACCCTCCAACTGGCAGGCACGACAATCTAAAAACAAATGAATTGCAACTGTTTCTTTTTTAACACTAAAAGGGATTTCAAAAAGTCCAACAATGTTGTTAGTGGCCAGTATCATGGTTTCATAAAATTAAATAAAAATGGTAAAAAGTTTTTAGTGATTTTTCTTGAGATATCCTACCTCCTCACATGTAGGTTTTTCTTCGGTTCTGATTTTTCCGGATCCAGTTGAGTAGGTTTCATTGGAACCCCAAGTGAAATATTTAGATTTGTAGAAATATGATTCCTATTAATATTTTATCACTAATAAATTTGACAGCATGTGACGTCGTCCACCCAAATGATGGACCCATGACCTCCATAAAGCTAGCAAGAAGGCGTTAGATACAGGCCGCTACCAATCGGGCGATGTGGAAATCCTTAGCGAAGGTCTATGTTCAGCAATGGACGTCCTGTGGCTGAAATGATAATAATAATTCTTTCATTTGATTCCTATTAGGAATAAGTACTTCGCGAAAATGCCGGCACTTTAGAAAATTTCCAAGGCTTAACTTTAAAAAAAGCAAGCTCTGCTAGACAGGAGTAACCACAGTCTCGCGTCGGACTTGGCGGGAGTCAGACGCGTACGTGCGCCGCATAAGTCCACAACTCGTTTGGCAGACAGAATTGATGTATTAAGGCGCTTGCTCACCAACCGTAGAGGTTTTGAGCCGTGAGCGATGAGTTAAAAGATTGGATTTTAAATAACGTATTTTGGTTTTGAAAGTCAAGGCTTTGACTAAAAATATGACTGCACCTCAAGCGTAGGTAGGTAGTGCAGGTGCGATTGAATAACAAAAAATAATGTAGCCTAATTTACTGTAGACAGTCTGCTAGGTATTTTATATAATAATAATAAATACACTTTATTGCTCACCAAAGAACATAACCGAAAATTAAAATTAGGAAAATTAAAATGAGGAAGAAATAGTCAAAATCTTGGGTAGGTATTGTAAATCAGATTTACCTATAGTGTAGAAAGAACAAATAAGAAGCAAAATAATATCACGCCACATAACAATCTCGCATTGTTTCATCCTGTAAATTACTCATCATCATCATCATCATCATCATCATCTAAGTCATAGGACGTCCACTGCTGAACATAGGCCTCCCCCAATGCTTTCCATGCTGCCCGGTTGGTACCGGCCTGCGTCCAGCACCTTCCTGCTACCTTTATGATGTCATCGGTCCACCTTGTGGGTGGGTCCGCTGTAAATTAGTAAAGAAGAGAAAGTCGGTAGGCACTAACTTATAAAATCTTGACACTCTTGATCTTACAACCACACTGATAAACTCTTTTCTAGAGTGAGTCTAGTGCCTTAATAAGCCTTGGACTCGAGTGAGTCTATTGCACAAAGTGTACACGCACCTTAACAGGTATGAAAGGTTAAGATTGTTCACGTACAGTCGAGACAAAGTGTAGGTCGTGTTACTGACAGCCCAGATTCCAGAGACCAGAACTAGAATGGAATGGTCTTATCCCAACTAATATTATAAATGCGAAAGTAAGTCTGTCTGTCTGTCTGTCTGTCTGTCTGTCTGTCTGTCTGTTACGCTTTCCCGCTTAAACCTCGCAACCGATTTTGATGAAATTTGGCATAGAGATAGTTTGAGTCCCGGGAAAGAACATAGGATAGTTTTTATCCCGGTTTTTGAAACAGGGACGCGCGCGATAAAGTTTTTCTGTGACAGACAAAATTCCACGCGGGCGAAGCCGCGGGCGGAAAGCTAGTTTCTATTATAAAGAAATTTGGAACTCAATTCTATTCTTGCAATCAGTGATGCGTGTAGGTTTTGTCGAGGTACCTTTACGGTCCGGTAGTGGAGTGGTGTGAAAATCACTTAGGATAGGCTTGGGATCGATTACCTGAGTTCGTTTAGGAAAGACATATGGAAAGGGAGTAGTCCCATTCAGTATAAGTTGTTCTTATCTAACTGTGAAAATTATGATGATGTCGACTTAAAACTTTGACTTTTTATTAATTACTAGCGGCCGCCCGCGACTTCGTACGCGTGGATCCCGTTTTACCCCCTTTTCCCGAATTTTCTTTGCTATAAACCTCACGGAGCCCGAGACCTTTCCAACGAATGCAAAGCCGTGGAAATCGGTTCGTGCGTTCTGGAGTTATAGCAGGCCTGTTCATCTCACCTCGTGTTANCTGTAACATATACATAAATTAATTCAGACCACAGGCGTCAAGGCACACAAAACTTATAGCATTTGGAATACGAAAAGCATTTTAATTTGCATAATGTTACCATTTTTGTAATTTCGAATTTTATGGACAATTATAGAAGCGTTAGCGATCGCTTTTTGTAAATAAATTAATTGGCGAAAAAAATACGATGATTTATTTATACTGACGCTTGTTTCTAATATAAGAATGATGGTATCACTTATTTTTGTTGTTACATAAGAATAATACGTATTAGCATTATACACGCGAAAAGTAGGTTAGGATGTTTGTTAATTACCTACATAACGAAAAACTACTGGGCTGAATGAAGTTTTTAAATGTGCTTTTAAAGCTTATTCTTCAAAATAGCAGGATTTCTCTGATATTTTTTTATCAAAATTCACACAGACGAAGTCGCGCTCAAAAGCTAGTATTAATTTAATTTGATAAGAATTTCCGGGTATTTATTTAAAATACATAACTTTATTAGATACCTATTCTTCTTTACTGATGAAATAGGTATAATTTTCAAATACGATAATTAAATATTGTACAGTCGCGGAATGAAAAGGTTCGTCAGTTTTCAAATTGATTCCTTCAACGAATCGCGAGCACATATTACCTTTTGAAACTATGTTACAGAATAATCTCGAGTTAGAGGAAATAATCTTTAACTGTTCGTCAGTAAAGTTCAAAATTATTCAGATCAAAGCTGTTTGACGATTTATCTTGTCAAGAAGATTATTATGATTGATAAACTAAAACCCTCTTGTTGGTTCAACCTGCCATTATTATTTGTATTAAATAAAAAAAAAACTATTGTCAATTGGTCAATGTCATCATTGCATTGCACTGATGGGATAGAAAAATAAACAAGCAAAACCTTATTCATTAGCAAACGTCATATTTATTTAAATGTTAGCAGCACTGTTTCTTGCACTGTTATGATGGCAGGTTTGACTCTTACAGTACCTAGTGCAAGCGAAAACCGACACTAAGGTGACGAACCTTTTCATTCCGCGACTGTACTTTTTTAAGTTGCCTCAAGACACTGAGAGGTAAATAAGTAGTTAATACTAGTGGCCGCCCGCGACTTCGTACGCGTGGATCCCGTTTTACCCCCTTCATCTATCTTACGCGGTTTAGATTTTTTCATACAAATGTTTTTTCCCGCTAACTCCCGTTCCCGTGGGAATTTTCCAATATCCTGTTGTAACTAAGCTTTAAAATTACTAAGATACGTGCATGCCAAATTTCAAGCGTCTAACTTAAGCGGTTTAGATTTTTTCATACAAATGTTTGTTCCCGCTAACTCCCGTACCCGTGGGAGTTTTGCAATATCCTGTTGTAACTAAGCTTTAAGTTTACTAAGGTACCTGCATGCCAAATTTCAAGCGTCTAACTTAAGCGGTTTAGATTTTTCACACAAAAGGATTTTCCCGCTAATTCCCGTTCCCGTGGGAATTCCTAAGTACCCTATAACCTGCCCAGGAGTATGAAGAATAATTGTACCAAGTTTCGTTAAAATCCGTCGAGTAGTTTTTGTTTCTATAAGGAACATACAGACAGACAGACAGACAGACAGACAGACAAAAATTTTACTGATTGGATTTTTGGCATCAGTATCGATCACTAATCACCCCCTGATAGTTATTTTGAAAATATATTTCATGTACAGAATTGACCTCTCTACAGATTTATTATAAGTATAGATTATTCATGCTAAATCATGTATTTCCTCCGCCATTTTCCGCAGTTTAGCACCTCACGTTACATCATTTTACCGAAGTCAGCCCTATAGCTTCGGCGCAGTGCCGATCACTGACGGTTGTCAACAAAATGGTGCTTGACTCTTGAGACAGGCCAAATTACACCATATTGTTAATGACATTGAGCATACATTTATTTAAATACCTTCGCGAAGTAAAACTTCTGTACGTAGTACTTATTATTATTCTGTGGTTATAGCGTCAGGGAGGAAAACCCGACTTATTTTTATATAGTAGATTATGACACATAGTATTTAGGCTGTCAGCCACACATAGAAGACACACATATCCTCATTGTGATTTTGTGCTTCTATTGCAAAGTTAGCCTTCGATTCTGTGAACATATTGTCAGACGTATATGGCGGCTAATGCAGTCTGACACCAATTCCTGACCTCAGTTATAACTACCCAAAGGAAAGAATAAAATATCATTTAAGTACGTATGGAAAAAGTAAAACTACGAGTTTTGCGCTCTATAAACTTTCTAAAACTTTATTTTCATTATTCATATTAATATTTACCAAGTTCATGATAATATAAGCCCGGTTCGTTTATCCTTTTGTGTCCAATATAGCCCAATGAATCTGTATTTTCTGTATTTTCCATTTAGAAATGTTCAGTATACACAAAGTTTCGTTTGTTCCAACTGCGATTGTAGTCAAAAACAGGTTGGAATGTTTTTATAATTGTTTTTAGAACTTTTGTTTAACTCCATGAGTTAATTCTAAAGGTAAAATAATGTACACGTGAGTTAATTAATTATTTTACAAAATATTCCTCATAAAATAATAATAGACTGCAAAATAAATAAAGAACTGAATGCACACGTATTTTCGCTGTAAAGTAAGAATATAATTTTGAAATAACAGTGAAGAAATGAATTTGCATTAACTAACGTTTATATTACTGTATCATTTCTAATTAAATCTAGCGAGACAGTACTATAGAGCAAAGGTTATTTAAAAAAAATAACATAAGTATGCCTCCGCTCTCTGTTTGCACTTTAATATTCATAAGTACTTAGTCACAAAGTAGGTTTACTATAGTGCATGGTATCCAATCATGTTCGATAATTTGTACGTTTTGTGGTATTTGTGGTACCTACGATCTGTCTTACTCTTTGCCGGTTTTTATCTCTGTATGTATTTAATACGCAAGTATAAAAGAACATTAATCCTATTATTATGTAACTAAAGTGCATTTTTCTGGAAATAAATTTATTCTAATTCTAATTCTAATTAATAAGTTTTGCTTCGATTTACTTATTTAAAACTGACAAATAATGTTCTTTTCTCTTATCCGAATTATTAGGATTAGTTAAGATTACTAACTAGTCCTATTTTGTAATTAAAAGACTTTGTAGATTAACAAAAGTTATAATAAGTATTAAGTACATAGTTGAGTCATCTCCAAAGACGGTGCTGATTCTGATTCACAGAAAGCAAATCAGAGGCGAACCTCTTAGCTACACTTATTGAAACTTTTCCGCACTAGCCACTTTTGCCAAGTTTATTAGTTGGAAATATGAACCAAACTTCTCCATTAGTTCCATAGAGATTGCAACTGTTGTCGAACTCTGTGGTATGAAATTATAGGAATTCCACTAGTGAGAGATTTTTAACGCTAGAATTAATGGAATGGTTTATGCTTCTATGGTTTAGATTTTTACTCCAGTTTTATTATTTAGGAGTAAAGTTAAACTTAAAAACTGATAACATTAATCAGGTTCGTATACTGATGATGACTGACATAATTAAAAACCTGATGAAGTAAAACCTTATTGGCTCTACCTACATATTTATGAATAAAATTAGTTGGGTCTACTTTTAGTTTCAGTAAAGTTAATTTGTTTATTTACTGCAGTACACCAAGTTTTTAAAGTAGCATGTATTTGTGTTTTCAGGGTTAAAACGAACTGCCTTTTTCAACCGACTTCAAAAAAAGGAGGAGGTTCTCAATTCGACCCGTATGTTTTTTTTTTCTATGTTTGTTACGCGATAACTCCGCCAATTATGAACCGATTTGAACAAATCTTTTTTCAGCGTATAGGTAATACCTCAAGGGTGGTCCCATTTAAATTTAATAATAAAAAAACAACCCCCAAGGATGGAAAATTGGGGATGAACTTTTTTATACGCAATATCTCCGCCGATTATGAAACAATTTGAACGATTATTTTTTTGTTGAATAGGTATTATCAAAAGGGTGGTTTCATGCGAATTTGAAGAAAAACTGGTCATGGTAGGTACAACTCCTTAATGCTTAGGAGTTGTAGGATAATTCTTTAAATATTATAAGTACAAATAGACCAACAGTTGTATTCTTTCATATTTTTAAGGTGGGCTGACGGTTTAAAGTCTTTTTAGGTTTCCTATATGGTAACCTGTATTTTGTAGGGAATATTATTTTACACTAGTCATTAAGAATATGGTCTCAATGTACTGCCTACCTTCAGTGGTAACATCAAGTAATAATTAGTTAACTAAAAAGCAAGAAATAAGTAAAATTTTATAAAAAAACCGACTCCAAAAAACCTACACTAAAAAGTAGAAATATTATTACTAATTACCTACTTATTTATTAGGACGAATTATTAATATTTATGTAGGTATACCATGATTGATACTTTTGGAGTCGGTGCAGGCAAACTTTACATGTTTCATAATCTTGGCACCGACTCCAGAAGTATCAATCATGGTATACCTACATAAATATTAATAATTCGTCCTAATAAATAAGTACATAGGTAAATTAGTAATTATTTTTCTACTTTTTAGTGTAGTAGGTTTTTTGGAGTCGGTTTTATTTTTTTTTATAAATTTTTTTAGAAAAGTGTCTTGATTGATGCTCAAAATTATTGGTTAAGGTTTATTGGTTAAATACCTCATTAATTTCAAGTAAAACAACCTTACTCCTAAAGCCATTTATCCAGAAACAAAATAAATGTACTTTATTTCCCTTAGACGTACAGTTCGCATCATTTTAGACTATATTTTATTGAAAAATCGCACTTATTCCAGCTACATAAGCTATCACAGTGTGCAAGCTTGATATGCCGCCTGTACTACCCCAAACTCCGGCGCTTCTACACAATTAAATTTAATTAATTCGAATAGTTCGCAACTCGTGGGCGCTAATGGGTTGAATGCGTCTAGCGAAGGGGCTTATACAGGGTGTGCTATTTCTAGCACAGACGAAAGCACGTCTAGTTTAACACTAGGATCTTATGTGATTGTAATAGGTGATATTTTAGAACGAATATGTAAAGCTTGATGTGCAACTGTGTGTAAAGTTGTAAATATACTACTGATATTGTGTAAATGGAGATGGACTACTCTTAGTTTAATACGTAGCTGAGATAAACCTAAGCCAGACTTGACTTAAGCTTAAAAGTACCTAATTTGTTACGATACAATAAGGACATTGGCATATAATATACTAGTAGGTACCTATATTTTTCCTCAGTCTAAGTGCTTATATTATCTATCATGAGTAGAAAACAATAAGGTAGTCCGTGACCGATAGCATACTAGCAAATAAGTAAGAACCAGCATAATTAAAGTAGACCAAATGAAGACTTAAAAGTAATTAACATCCAACTGTGTCGTCATTTGTTAACAGTCTTAAGCTCGCGAAGCTGAGCACTCACGTGCACCGTCTTAAATATTGGATATTTAACCATTTACACGTTCGTAACTCACCCTGTATAACGGCAGTGTATTTCGCCGTAGCCCGAAGGTAGACAGTTATTGGCTTCATGAAATCGAACATAGGTGGATTCTGTTTACTTTTTGTGTCTTAAGCACCTTCGTTAAGCACAAAGATGGTTCTATGGATTATAATTGAAAACGGCTGTAGAATTTTATTTGTGTCGTAAAACTGAAATTTATAACTTTAATGATAAATAGAATAAACGGATTGCATTTATCGTTTATGATATTTCGCATAGCATCGTAGGAGATAAAATTAAAGCTACAGTTTTCGAATAAATATCCGTTACCTGGTCGTCATATAGAGACGACAGCCAATCAAGCTTAACAATGGAACTTAAGTTAGGATTGAACTTATGTTTTTGAAAGGGGCTGGTTGAGAAGGCTTTGTCCGGAATCCCACAATTCCCACAGTTTCCTCCCACTTATGGCGAGTGACGGAGCACCGGGGTCTTTTTAGTGGGTATGCTCCGTCCTTCTGACTTGGTGTGCCCCATTACGGCTAGCATGAAAAACTTTCGAGTTCGAATCGTTTGCGTATACGAATCGCCATCAAAAGATTAAGTACGAAAACTACAACAGCGCCCTTGTGAACGTGTCGTAAAGTGAACTTAGTACCTATGAGAAATTGCACGAAACTTATTTTGAGAATCAAAATTGGCACGTTATCGTTTAATTCGAAGGTTGAGTATCGAATTTTGTCGAATACGCAAACGATTCGAAGACGAAAGTTGTAAATGCTAATGTTGTAAAGAGGTACTGTTCCCGCAAGGTAGATATGTGATTCAACGCATTTTTTCCCCATAAAATAAAAAAAATAAAATAATATCACTCACTAGATTCGCTGGTGAGATAAGCTGAGCTGTAACTATTTTAACATCTACCTTGTTGTATTACCTTGTCTGTACCGTTAAAATAGATATTGTTGCAATAAATCCCGTGAAGTGATAATTTTATAGTAAAAATGCAACATAATAGTTTAAAATAATCTTTTAATCTTTAAAAAAACAGGACTGAACTTATGTTAGGACTGGTATAGGAGCTAAGTTGAGACAAGATGAACTAAGTAAACCTCTTAAGATCGCTCGTTTTTCAACCAAGATCTCAATCCAGTACTTGTTTTCAAAAAGAATCACCTAATTATCTTTAAGGTATAAGTAAATGAGGTGATATTTTTTATATCTGAGACGTTATGAAATTAATTGAATTATATTACCACTAGCGATAGCGTGCCGCCCGCGGCCGGGCGTGGAATTTTGTCTATCTCAGAAAAACTATCGCGCGAGTCCCTGTTTCAAAAACCGGGATAAAATCTATCCTATGCCCTTTCCCGGGACTCAAACTATCTCTATGCCAAATTTCATCAAAATCGGTTCAGTGGCTTAATTAGGCTTGAAAGCAAGACAGACAGAGTTATTTTCGCATTTCTAATATTAGTATAGATTCATAACATTAACAAGATCATTAAATGTAACTAACTAATCTCAGAGATAATAATAACAATCGGATCCCAAATCTCATTGTGTTTCTATTACTCGGTAATCGCGATAAAATACACACTTATTTTGCAGAATAAACAAAAAGCTTTTTAACATGCCGAGGGGAGATCAAAACTCAATTATGGTGTCGAATAGTGACATCTGGCGGGAGATAATAACAATGTTTGGTGCTTAATTTTAAATACACTTGTTTTAGAGGTAATTTAGATTTTTTATGGTTCCGTGTCAGAAAAATAACACTCCTTCTAGCGCAGTCGGGTAAAAAATGGGAACAATACCTACAACACCAAAGTATAATACCTACAACACTAAAACGCGCGTATTCACAAACGATGCTTGCTTTATTGAAGCAGCAAATCGAACGCGCAGCGTTGAATACTCTGTGATTGATTCTTGTGTGACCCTGTGCGGCCACGCGCACTGTGAGACCTCATAGTAATGTTTGTGAACGGGCGTAAGATCGTTTTACTCAAGAACGCGTAGAGATATTATACAGGGTGGAAACGATAAGCTGGAAACATTGAATTTTCAGATAGTTCCAGTTTATTTAGTAACCTGTTGTTGGTACCGTTTGAAAGAAGTCATGAAGCACTTTCAGGATCAGTAACCAGTTTTTCGATATCTTGTATAGTTTAGAAATAATCGAATGAGATCACTTATCGTTTCCACCCTGTATTGATAGCAGTTAGAGTAAGAGCCATGCACTCCTTAGGCAAGTGAGTTCTCTCCACTGTTCTAACTTAAATCAGATACTAAAACTGTTTTGCCCAGCTCATCTCCCCATAAATCAACAGTAATCCAGCAGAATTTACTGTCCCACTAAATTGTGGACCACAAACCGCGTCCATTCAATATTCAAACTGTCAAGTAAATTTAGCGTCAAAATTCCAATTCGGCTATACAAAACGCGGGAAATACAATTGCAATAGTGCATCCCGTGCATGAATAAAGCATACCGCGCGAGGTTCAATTTTCCGCCGCTTTACACTGTGGCGCTAATGTCTTCTGACTCTGATATGCTGTTATCTGTGGGGTTAGGCGACCGATATTGTAAAAGCTCGTTCCGGTTGCAAACAATTTTGATGGATCTTTTGGTAGGTATTTTGTTCATGCAAGTTTTTATTAAAACTATCGATTAGTTTATTTGAATTAGGGTGGATTCGACCAAACAAGAGTAAATATTAATCTCAGAATAAATCGTCAGTTATTCGACATTTTGACATATTTCCCATAGTGAAACTGTCAATGTGCCAGTTATACCAGGAGTTATTCTCGGATAAAAGTTTGGCCGAATCGGGCCTTATAAGTCTAAGTAACTCATCATAACTTACTCAGTGCCTGATGTATAGAAACGGTACGTGAGGGTTTTTTTGTTAATGTCAAACGTCAGCGAGACTTCAGATTTGTATGCTCTGTCACGTCGTAATATGTCAATACCACCCTCCCGTGCCGCTCCGATATAGTTCCAAAATACTGAACTGTCCTATGCATGACATTGACAGTGGGGCGCCACTGTCAATACCGGATCGCTGGTTCCGATTTTTGCCATGTTGGAAACCATATAGTTGAACGATGGTAGCGCCCCCCTGTCATTGAGTTTGGTGGGACAGTTCAGCGTGGGTCATCTATACCTCAGGTATTGACTAAGTTTAGCGCTAGGCATAGTATTCAGTACAAGGCTCAGTACTCACTCTGGCTTTTTGCATTGCATCGCAGGCTAGTCATCCATTGGTGTTGCTACTGTGTTCTTCTTACTTAAAAATTGACTCTAGAAAAGAGTGGCAAAGCATTATCTGGAGACTTAAAATAGAAAAGGTATCGTAGTGAAAGATGTCCATCTTATTTTAAAATCATATCTATTACAACTACATAAAATACTAAATCGTTTTAGCTTGATCCGTCGTCATTACACTTAAATCCATAAAAAAATGACACATAATTTTACACGTTATTAATAAAATTATTAAGTTTAAAACCTATTGGGAATTGAGTCAGGTTGATGTGCCGTCGACTGTACAAAATTGCAAAACCTGCTATGTTGCAAGTTGCAACATGACAATCGCGAACATTGAAAACTGCAACAAATGTGGTTTTAGAAGCGTATTATCGAACCGCACAACTCCGCGTTGCGATTGCAGCGTTAGCGATTGCGAAATTTAGCGTTATAGGTAAAACAAAGTGAAACGCCGTACTTTTGGGTAAGCTGAAATTCTAACGGGAATTGGTTTCGCAGTTGCCGTGAATTCCGTAAATACACGTTCGAGTTACGAGTAAAGCAATTTTGAATCTAACAAAAAGGTTTCCTAAATATTGTTTACCGTAGAATTTGGCGAAAATTGAGTTTTGTAGATTAATATTCTTGTAATTGAACTAAGATCAATGAATTCCATGTATCTTATTGTACCTACAGTATTATTACACAGACAGAATATAAGCTTTGAACAAAGCTCTATGTCAAATTGT
The DNA here is from genome assembly GCF_004193835.3 of Ostrinia furnacalis. Taxonomy (NCBI): domain Eukaryota; kingdom Metazoa; phylum Arthropoda; class Insecta; order Lepidoptera; family Crambidae; genus Ostrinia; species Ostrinia furnacalis. The sequence continues at coordinate 579,937 of NW_021132580.1, read as the reverse complement.
TTTCGTACAAGTATGAATAGCGTTAAACATATTATAATTGTATAGTAATTGATCGTTTGTAAATACTTAATGCAGCAAAAAGTTTTTAGACGAGAAACGGAACGTCCACGTTCTTAAAGCATGCGTAAAGAAAACAGTCGCAGGTATTTTTATTTAAGATGAATGGTTTAAAAATATGCGGCCTGTCACGGTGGTCCTCGTGCGGTTTGAAGCAAAACAGATAAAATATCACTGATCATTCATAAATTGGAATTTCTTGGGAAAATAATTATTAGTTAATCCATTAAAATATTATGAGTTATTTATTGGTATCTTTAATTTTAGAACTATTCATATTCGTTTCTTATAACAACAGGAGTTACCAATCTACCAAATTATGAAAAGTGAAGGCTAATAAACTCTTCAGTCAGAGAGAAAATAACCATGATTAAGAATGCATTGACGTAATTAATATGACGTCGAGGAAGATGTTATACCTACAACAAGTGACCAGTGGCAATTGTAAAAGAAATGTACAAAGAACATTGAGATAGGTCTAATCTAGGTGAGGAGATAGAATCTAAGGACAAAGTAACTGAGAAAATAACAAAAATCATCTGAATGTAGTAGGTTCTAAGATCTGCTAAACACGCTTTCATTGTTTTAGGTAATTTATCTATGTAGTCTAATAACTGTACCCGCGAAATCGCATTGCAATAAATCCTTAGAAAGCGTCACAGCGTAACGGGCAGGTGTATTTTTTATCTCTACACAAAGGCCCTAGCAAACTTTAAGTGCGATACCATGAACACATCACTAGTCTTCTCACACCTCACACTTCCCATAAATACCAGTAACCCAATACGTAAATACGAAAACAGACAGAACCAAAATGCTACCTTAAAAATTGTCAACGCGCCCAATCCGCCATATATCACATGGATTTATTCCCACCTTCGCCCCAGCCTCGATTTTCTCGTAACACCTTAATTTAATATTAAATTTTGCTCTTTCCTTTCCCCAACAAGCAGATGTCCTCGCTTCTGTTATTCATATTTCAAATCGGCGCATTACTCGTATTATGAATGCAAGAGAACGTGTGGCAAAACTCAGGTGGAAATAGATTGGATATTTTAAAGTCACATCATGACTGTGTGTTGTTACTTTGTGTGATAAATAAGTAAAATAGTTCTCTAATTAAAAGAACTTATAGTATAAGAAGAATTCGTATGCAATTATTTGGAATTGAATGCAACATTCAATTCCAAATTACAAAGGAATCTTATTCTGTATAGGTATGGGATTCTGTAATGATTGTCGTATGACAACGGTGAAAAATATCATAGAAGAAAAAAGTTAAGTTCACATTGAGATATTATACCTAACAGAACATAATTATAAAATCGTAAAATGCGTACAAAAAGAAGCAGAAAATTATGGATGCTATCATTAATGAATTTCTTTAATTACATAAAGTAAAGTAAGCAGTTTACCTAATAACTGGTATTGATCAAACCTATAGAATAACAACATACAATTAGAATCCAAATCAAGTTACTGAAAGTACTCACGCAACATCAAAAAATGGGATATGTAGCGATGAAGTGATAAGTTTATTAATTTATTTTCAAAGATAACATAATAAAACTTGTTTGTATTCTTAAACAAGACACTTCTTTTATAATTTATATCTTCAGCGTTTCCTTTTCCAAGCGCTGAGCGTTGATTACGCCTCTCTATCTCATTTCATCGCTTTTTATTCGTTTACCGAAATTTAACTTTAAGTGTAACCCCAAAAGACCCATTTTCCGATGCCAGAAAGTAAATTAAGAGTTTCGTAAAGCAACATTACAGTTACAATGGTATACACCAACCGAAAATACCAAGGGACTTGAGAAACGTAGGCTTAGTAATTTCATTTTATTAAATATTTATTACTGGCTACATAATCGCAATACTGGGTTCTAAGAGTGTTTATGAAACAAACAAGATTTAATTTAAACTAAGCATCAGTCGTACAGTCACGGAATGAAAAGGTTCGTCAGTTTTTAAATTGATTCCTTCAACGAATCGCGAGCACATGTTACCTTTTGAAACTATGTTACAGAATAATCTCGAATTAGAGAAAATAATCTTTAACTGTTCGTCAGTAAAGTTCAAAATTATTCAGATCAAAGTTGTTTGACGATTTATCTTGTCAAGAAGCTTATTATGATTGTAAACTAAAACCTTCTTGTTGGTTCAACCTGCCATTATTATTTCTATTAATTAAAAAATACTATTGTCAATTGGTCAATGTCATCATTGCATTGCACTGATGGGATAGAAAAATAAACAAGCAAAACCTTATTCGTTAGCAAACGTCATATTTATTTTAATGTTAGTAGCACTGTTTCTTGCACTGTTATGTTGGCAGGTTTGATTTGATTCTTACAGTACCTAGTGCAAGCGAAAACCGACACTAAGGTGACGAACCTTTTCATTCCGCGACTGTACATAAGTTTCATTTCATCGCTTGGCACAAATTCATTAAAATTAAGCAGTTATGAAAGCGTAACGTATTACTAAAAATCTATCTTTTTGAAAAAATGATTTCAAAAATATTAACTTTCCTACTTTCTCAACCTAAAAAGACTGAAGAGCAATAATAATATTTATTATTTATTATCAATGTTTCAGACACAGTACCTACCTACTTCCACCGCTAAATACTTGTATGTTAGGCCTTTACCAGTATAATTTCTAAAAAGCGATGTATAAAACTTAAAACACTATGCACCTACTTCGAAAAGATGAGAATTCTACATTTTGTTCTGAATAGATGGCCAGAATCCAAAGAAATTTTTCACAATAAAGTATGAATCTACAGATATTCAAGAATAGATTCAATCTGACTTGTTCAAACTAATACATAAATCATTTGATGAATGTGTACTTTTGTTTACGAACTTTGTATACAAAATTGAATATAATCCTATTAGCAAACACACTCAGCGAGTTCCATATCTTAAAAACTTCAAGCAAGAAACCTAGCGATAACTCAAACTTAACTTGTTAAGTCATTCGGATAATTACTTACCCTAGCATTAACGGGAACCATTGTTTGTCGCTGTCAGATTCTAAAATGTACGAAGCAGAAATTCAATATTGAAAAAGGCAATGCATTTTAATCAAAATGGCATTAGTATAATCGCATAGGAATGTGCGTAACGCGGCCGATACACATTGCTGTTTATAACATCCAGCATAAATGTACAGTTCTTTTTTTGGTAGAGATTTAAGTTTCGCTGAATCTCTTGGTTGATAATAAAAATCTAGAGTCAAAAAGATAACTGATAATACATCTTTTAAAGTAAAATACCATTCCTTTCAAGGACGAAGTGTGAAACTGTACATTATGTGCTCAATTAAAACACTTAATCAGGTTTACTAAACCTTCTGTTGATCTCATAAAAGTCAGTTAGTTTAATTTAATTATTATTTAAAGTATCTCTTTGAGCTCTCGATTGTCTAATCAAGGGAATAAGAGATTGACCCATAGAGGTAAGAGGTCTGAGAAGATAATAGAATGTCTGTTAATCAGGGGAGATTGCGACAAAATAACTGTCTGTGTAAAATATTAAGGAACAACGTCCTTGGAATAAATAAACAAATATTACAACGAGTACTTTTATAGAATTTCTGGTACAATAGTTGCCCGAACAATCGAACCGTGTGTAAAAACTATTAGTAAGGGGTGGCGATTCGTACCGCCATTGCGCCCTCCGCAGGGGCGGTAGGTAAGCCCTAGGTCTTACATTAAACAAGTTAATAAAACGAAATTATATTTGTGTTTGTACTTACTGATTTTTGTGAGAATACAATGATGTTTGCGAAAATGATTTTGGCTGAATAAGTTTTTTGGTTGGAGCAATGCATTTTCTATCCACAATTTTAACTTTATGATGAGTAGCAGTATTTAGTACCTTTTGTTGTATAAAATACTAACTCAAAAATAAGCAAAAACAAAACTATTTTATTGTTACGAATTTATTAAATTAAAACTGAAATAGTTTTTAAATTGCTCAACTTATAAGTACTAAGGGTTCGCCCTTTGAAGTCTGATATTAGAAGTAGCTATAAATAGATACTACTATTAGATAATAATTAATTCTTAGTGATTCTACGAATATTGGAGCTTTGGTGGGTTTTGGAAAGTTTTGCACACACAAATTCACAGCAATAATGAACATACATTTTTGTGCCTATTCCAAAAAGTTACACACAAAAATAAATTAAAACCCTGTATTGTAATTCGCCGGCCATCAGGATCGTCAAAAATATTCCAAAATCAACAATGTTTTGGCGGAATCGGCATATCAAAGAGGCTTTAATCAGAGTTACAAATTGAATTTGGCCGACAGCCGATTGGGGGCGATATCGGAATAATTTGCATAGTTATTATAAACATGGGTCAGCCCCGCATAAACGTACTCGGTGACAGCTCCCGTCTCTCGAATGCAAATGTAGCGTTGAGATATGTCACTGGAAGTGACATGGACGCCCAGTTGTCCGAAGTCATCGAGTCGCTAGCAGAATCGCCCACTAGACAAAGAAACAGTGACAGACGCTCGTATTCACAAACATTACTATGACGTCTCACAGTGCGCGTGGACGCACAGGGTGACATATGAACCAATTACTGTGCGTTCGATTTGCGGCTTCACTTAAGCGAGCATCGTTTGTGAACATGTAAATCTATTTCTTGATAAGCGATCAACGCTGCTTACATCTTTTATCTAGTTATACAGGGTGTTTGGCGCATCGTGTGCCAAAATGATTTGGCGGATAGAATGGGTCATTTCCTATATTTTCAGCCCCCATAACACGTTCCATGCCAGGAGGCTACTTTTAAATTATTTTCACCAAAATACTCAAATCGCATCATTTAATTTCAATTTAAAAAAAAAACTACTAGGCGTAGCCTCAAAGTAAATATTTTGTGAAGTTTATACCTGCTTTGAACTTATTGTAAAGTAAAAAAAAAGTTCAAAATTCAAAATTTGAATATCAGTCCGAGTAGAGCCAATGCACTAATTTAAGGAATTTGTGAAGTTGTTGTTATTATTTAAACAAGATTAGTATACCGTTTCAATGGGAATAGACTAGAAAAGTTTTGATAAAAACCGAAGATCGCTATCTCTTTTAATTTTTTTATTATAGCCATGTAAACTTAATTGTTCAGTCCATTTTTAACTTTTCGGAAAACTTCAAAGCTGAATTTAAAAAAACTAGATGATATTTGCCAGTAAATTTAGATTTGATGCAACCCTACATCAATGCACGTCAAAACAAAATATTTACTTTGAGGCTACGCCTAGTAGTATTTTTTTAAATCGAAATTAAATGATGCGATTTGGGTATTTTGGTGAAATTACTAAAAAAATTCATATAAAAGTAGCCGCCTGGCATGGAACGTGTTATGGTGGCTGAAAATATAGGAAATGACTCATTCTATCCGCCAAATAATTTTGGCACACGATGCGCCAAACACCCTGTATATCTATCTTCGTAACGTAATTCTATGCTACTTGAAGCGATGACGAAATTCAATTTGGCATGTCCTGACTTTGTTTAAATAATGTAAGATTAAATGTTTTTCAGTATATTTTGAACGTACTAATGCTTTGCAAAAGACACGCAAATTATTATGCACGTAGTATTTACTTTTTTTGTCTCTCATGCAAGACGGTGAAATAATTATGCGCATAGTCAAAACAGCTTAAAACCTTAACCCTTCCATGACTTTAACTCCTTTATCTAAAGGGTGCTTTACTGGCGTTTCAGGTGAACATGTCCACTCTAACCAGGCCCGCGATTATCCCTTCCATCCCCCCTCTGTCTATTGTGGGTCAAAGACGCCGGGTGGGGCGAGGGAGACCAAGGTACAGTGGTGGTCGGCTATACAATAAGCTGTAGGGTAATCCAAGGGTGTTTCAGGCTTTGTATTTTATAATCAGATGCACGCGATGATTGGGTATGAAATAACTTAAGATATCAATTGGGAGATATTATTTTAATCAGGAGGAGTAATCAAAGTTTGGATTTAGAATGATTACGTTAAGATTGTAATTAAATTAGTACTTGCGAGTCGAAGATGAGGGATGCAGCTGTGATTTTTACTTGTGCATTGACCACAGCGGTTCGCTTGGCTAGCTTCTTTTTTGTTAACAGCAATAAATGTCTCTCCTGATATACAGATATAATTAAGGACACAGAAACATTACATCAACACACAGAAGTATTAATTAAGTCCTGAGCAAGTGACAAGAATATTTGACATAACTAATTATACTTTCATAATTTCAGCCACAGGACATCCACTGCTGACTCCCCCAATGACTTCCACATCGCACGGTTGGTAGCGGCCTACATCCAGCGCCTTCCTGCGATGCTGCCTTTATCAGGTCGTCGATCCACCTTGTGGGTGGACGTCCCACGCTGCGTTCTCCACTCCAGAACCTTATTATACTTTAGAATACTATTATGTCATCATTAACCCATTTACTATTACGGCAGCATAATATAATTGATAAGTTTGATCAAATTTATTGGGCCATTCCTTTGAACACTTACGACGAACTTGGCCCGTAACTCGAACGAAATGGAGCAAAACAAGTCATTACACAAAATCGCACCAATCAAAGGACCAATCGGGAAAGCCGCTCACAATAGCCACATTGGCCACATACGTAGCTTAAACAGATCAGTAATATCACGTCAAATAATGTAAAGAGGTAGGCCCAAAAAAGACGTAGCGAAAAAAAAATTCATCCAACCTCTCTAGACAGAATATAAAGTTAATCATGACAGTTTTAATTCGGAAATTACTTTGCTCTGGTTTTACTTTTTGTAAGTAACTATCTTCGCTTCGATAGGTCATCATAAATAAATTGTCTACTCACGGACATTGCCCGCGGGCGGCGTGACCGGAGGGAGCGGCGAGCGTTCTGCGAACGAACGAGCAATGTTCGGTTCGCGAGCGAACATCTAAGAAGACCATCCTGACGCACTCTCTTCAACGACCTTGCACAAAACGGTCTCGATAACATTGATACCGAATAGATAATTAATTTCATACAGTCCACTCTTTTCATTTATAAACTTCCACTACACTCACTATCGAAGTAACAAAATAAATATTTTAAATTATTTTATCTGCCGTCCTATGGACAAAATAACATTTGTGAAACACTCAATATTACGTTAAGACAGAGCGAAGTGATTTCAGAATTAAAATTGATAAGAAGTGTCTTTATCCCACTGGGTAAAGTAAGTAGCACATGGTAGCACGAAACCTTATTGAACCAAAGTCGATAACGAATGTCACATTGTCTAAACTTACTGTTCGTTCTTGTTGAGCTACAACACGACGTACCGACATAGACCGGTCGATAAGGATTAACCCGGAGGTCTGGACTGAATAAACAATGTGACGACCAAGGCACCCTCACGTACACACGCTGTTAATGTAAAAACGGACCGTGGTATTATTTATTTAGACGCACGAACTCGTTTTCGTGCTTTACTGTTTTTCCACTTTCTTTTGTTTTGGTCGGGGAGATGGAGGCGGAAAATCAAAACGCTTAATCAAAACGTCAGAGTGAACTGCTGATTGTTTAGTTCTTAGCTTGGCGCAGACCACCGACTTAGTTGGCCGATAGTAATTTGTATAAAAAATCGGCTGAAACCAAATCAGTGTATTGTATGCACTTTCACACATCTCCCTACTGATTAACAGCCCGAACCAACTATCAACCAACTAAAAGTCGATGGTCTGCACCTAGGCTTAGGGTTTTATTCTTAAAAACCCCCATTATACAATCAGTAGTCATTATGTACAAAGGACGTTGGTATAGTAAACATAAAATGAACACTAAAAATCACTCCTAGAAGAAAATAATTTTCTTTTTTAAAGAAAAGTGTAAACTAGAAATACCTACGACTTTAGCTTAAAGTTCAGGTGCTACTCTATGAAAATGTATTGAACAGCTGATTGTTTCATTTTTAATTTCTCTATTGGTTCCGTAGTAAAAGTATTAATTTTGACTAGTTAAACATTGTATTCAGTTCAAATCAAATCAAATTTTGTTCAGTGATGAAAAGTCTCAAATATATTTTTCAAGACAATTTGATTAAACAGCATTTCAAATTGTACATTTTGTAAAACCACCCAAAGATGCCAGAATATTTTAGTTAGGGTACCAATATTCTTACACTTTACCAAGTAGGTAAGTATTACAGTCGTCAACACTATCCAACTAACACCATAACATTTTATTGCCTCTTAAAACCATGAATTATCTCCAAAACTTTCGAGCACCAAAATTGTGATACTCCTAAAATCTCTTACAATCTTAGGGAACTATAAATTGCAATTTATATCTAAAACTATTTCCTGAGATTTTAACCCTAGCTTTTTCTCCAACTTTTTCCATCATTTACTTGGACTCCCAGCAGAGTTGAAGTTGAAGTTGAAGTTGATGCAACATTACAAGACCTTGTTGTTCTTTGTAGTTCGCTTCTTATCATACAGCTTGCTAACTTAGCTCATATAATATTCGCTGTTAGTTTTTCTTGTAAAATGTTTGCTGTGTGCGTCTTTTAGATAGTTTGTAAGAGCAAACTAAAGTAAGCTGTAAATACTTAACATATTCAGTAACTAAGTTTTTATCTTTGGTTTAATTGGATATAATTTTATAGCAATTAGATACAAACTATTACTTGCACGCTCATTACGAGGAAATGTTACCTTACTTTACTCGACTGTTTTATTACTGCATGATACCGTTTGATGAAAATCAAGTGGTAGTGGAGACATCGGGCCAGATGACGTAGCGCGGCCTGGCCTCCCACTAGGTGGACCGACGATCTGGTGAAGGTCGTAGTACGTAGTACACTACAATGGTAGATACCAAACTTGTCTTATCACAAATCAGACTGCATACATTGCGTAAATTGGGGATTCCCCTGCGCCATATATCAGTCAGAGGGTAAGCCCCGACAGACGCAGGGTCGCAGCCACCTTTGTGTGCATTCACCTTTATGTGAGAGGTGTAATGTTGCCAGAAACTATTTCTTTTTGTAGAACAGCATCTCCAAATTTGAATCCACTGTTAGTAGGCCTTTTTTAGGGCAATTACACATTCCAATTATAGCTTGCTCTACCACCACTTCTACTACACACATAAGATGCATTGATTCGCCACCACAGTGTCCTCTATTTTTTTTTAAATAGCCCCTGTTACAACTAGATAAAATGCTACAGTATTTAGCTTGATGTACTGTGTCCTGTGTGAGTGTACCATGAGTTTACGTTAGGTGTGCTCGCTAGCGAGTACGTCAAAAAAAATCTATGAAGATTTCATTTCTTGAACGTAGCCGCTAGGGGCGCTGCACAATATGTCATACTAGCACATCTCACGTAAACTCATGGTAAGCCCACTGTTGTCTAATAGCAAATCAATCAAACAATTTAGCAATTGCTAATGTAACACTTATCGGCGGGAAAATCTCTTATTGTCTTTTTCTTAAATACATAATACTTAAGTAACTACATAAGACTCGTCTACACTTATCGTTAGGTAAAATCCTTAATTTTATTTTCACTTAACACATCCACTTATTTATTCATCACATCATAACCTTGCCCTAATAAGTAATGATTAAGAACCTTAAATACTTACAAAGAACTCTTCCCAATACTTCATGAGCTCTGCCCTAAAACCCAGTAAACATTACAAAGATTAATTTGAAGGTTTTCAAGTTAAATCGCTCTTGTGAACTGGCGAGTAACAATTTGTTGAATTATGGGCTTACACTTTGGAAAGTGTCAAACGGAGAATTTTGTTGGGGCCTAAAAAGCGTCACGCAAGAGACAAACCTGACACCGGATTTACTGACACACTGACCGGGCGTTTGGTGAGCATAATAAATGAAAGAGAATTCTCAAAAACTTGAACTAAAAGGTAAGACTAGCTTATCTTAAACTTAGCCTTTTTTGACAGTAAACTTTGTTTTAATAAAAGAGTAAAAATATATTGAAACTATAGAATCAACAATTCCAATATTATTTTACTTTCTAATTTGAGATAGTTTTTGAGTAATACAAAAGGCATACGAAATTCGGTACCAGCTAATATTAGTTTGCCAGATTGTTAACCCAGATACTCCTGAAACTTTTTATACTTGTCAATTTTTATAAATTTTTAGTATGTTTCTAAATAGAGGTCAAGTATCCACAGAAAAATATTAGAAAAATTCTTGGTCAACTGGAAAAGCCGGAAAATGGGTGGTGTTTAAACACCTGGTCGGAGAATGGACTACTACCACAACTACTACTATGAGAAAAAAACATACTATGATTTTGTTAGGTTTAAGAGTTAAAAAGGAGTTGTAAGTTATACTCATTTACTAAAAAAATACCAAAATCTTATTCAGAGCTATTGTATATGGTAAGACATAAATCATAGCCTAGGATGCTTTAGTACGTGGCGCATTTTTTACACCAAATTGATTTTTTCTTGCAAATTTTACATGTCAGTTGCGTGTAGTACTCGTAAGTAAAGTTGTACACAGGGAGGGATGTAAGCTTCGTGGACCCTGGTTGTGGTGCCATTCTTCATAAATATTGTTTAGGAGTATGACTGCTTTGCCATGTATATTTTAGACATTTTGGCACAGAACTTTCACAGAAGGTACTTGAACTATATTGTATTGTTGTAATTGTGATTGCGGTAGGTACTTTCAAGGCAGAAGAACTAACTGCATTGGAGGCATCATTAGATTCATATCGTCTTACTTTTAAAAAAATCAGAGTGCGGGATGTTATCATCTTTATCTGAAGAAGACTAATAAATTGTCGTACAGTACTTCTGCCTAGGCTCTAAGTTGCGAACCTGGACCTTACACGCTATAAGTAGCAATGCAGAAGCAACGGATGAATATTCTGGTGAAGAAGACCACATTACCTGACAAAATCTTCCAGGTTATAGTTAGATAAACGGAACCAGGCTAACCTGGAAGATTTTGTAAGGTAACGTGGTCTTCTTCACCAGAATATTCATCCGTTGCTTCTGCATTAGCATTTTCTGGTGGTAAAATTGCTATGTGATTCGGTATCTGAGCATCGTCGTCAATGTTTTCTAATACGTCCACAATTTCGTGAAGTCTCAGCGGTCTTTTATATCGTGGCCTAAACTTTTAATGAATATACAGGTTAGACGTGGATTATGCGACCAGGTGTTAAAACACCGATCGTAATTTTGTCATAAAAAGTCTCAAAAATGTAAAGCTTTTCAAAAACATATGTTTATTGTTTTGTAGCAAACAGTAGTACATAAAATAATAACTAGTATAATCTGAGGTATTAATAGCAAGTTTATGAAATATCTTACCATTTATTAGACGTTTTTGCACAAAACTAAATAACAGAATACAAAATAATAAAAAACTAAGAAAATAAAGCAAATATGCGATATCGAACATACTCAATTACAGCTTGATTCGTAATGAAGAGAAAATACAAGGAACAGTAAACAAATTCTCGATATTTTTATAATTTATCTGAGGATATTCCGAACTACTTTTTAGCGGTGTTATAACACCTGGTAGGAGTAAGTGGGTTAATGGTTATCTATCGTTCATTAACATCTCAAAAAGGTTAAAAGATTATTAAAATAATTTTACCAAATACGATTCCCGGCTTCCGTGGCTCTAGAAATCTAAGGAATAAAAGTTTGCTCTCTCTCCACTGTTGTACGAACGCAAAAGCCGTATATCCCAAAATATAAAAAATAGTCATGTGTCACGCACTACACGGCGATGCAACGCACATGGAATAATAAATAATTATTGTGCCACTCATTACGAAAGTAATTACCATTAAATGCATTCAATGCATTATTTATAGCCCGTTTATCAGATTTGAAACATTAAATATTGGCCATCGGCAAAGATTAATCCTTTCATTCATGTTTTAACGATTTACGAAAATAATGGCGAGCAAGAAATGAGATTCAGTTTTATTTATGCTTATTTTTTAATAAATATTAATTGGATTTTTATTAATTAAAAAATATTTTTGTTACAATAGTTTAATTCTAGAGCGTTGCAATAATTAGTTCAGGTTATATGTGTCAACGTGAAATTGTGAACTCTGTCAGTTTATAATATAACGCGTTAGATTGTAAACTAACAGCGGGTTAGGTTAGGTTAGATTGTAATTTAACTACGTCAGATTATAATCTGATAGAATTCACAATTTTACGGTGACTTATGTACCTATTTCATAATTTTGCATTACTCAAATATTTTAATTTTAAAACAATTAAAATGAAATTATTCAGTCTTATATGAACTTTTATTGAAATTGTCATTTCAAGCTACTCCTATAAATTCAATTTACTTCCAAACTTTAGCAAAAATTTTAAGAAAATCTGTTGCGAACTTGCTCTAAAAATTTTAACTTTATGTGTGAAACTCAATAATGTGTTGCTCAGTGGTTTCCAAACATTGGAATACATGTCTCACTTTTCATAGTATACGAATCATAATTCACATCGCTAATTTCATAGGTTTTATTTACTTAATAGGTAGATGGATACTGCAGTCACTTGCTTATGGAATCAAAAAGTGCTACGAATGGTAAAAGGCCTTAAGGTGTGGTTTCCTCCCCCGTAGGCTAGACTTTGGTCCAACACCGCGGTGGGCAACCCTCTAATAGTTGGGTTCGCCACTGATCGGGTGCCTTATGCGCTCGATACAGCCCGATCGCGAACGTACTCGCCACTTTGCCCGATGAAGCTGGAAAAGCTCTTCAAGGTACCAGAGCACGTCCCTTAAAAAAAAGTGTGGTTTCTTTATGCGAAAACGTCTCCTACTGCTACCATCTCGTGACCTTTTAGTTCTGAAACGTCCGTCCCAAGCGTGTTGGGAACCGGTGACACAACTCCTAACCCCAAAAATACAAAAAATAAGACATAAAGAATAACACTTAAAAAATTACGTAAATTCGTCAATTTTTATCTCGGTCTGAGGCATTTTTCTTGGTTTTTTTTTTTTTTTTTTTTTTTTTTTTTTTTTTTTTTTTTTTTTTTTTTTTTTTTTTTTTTTNTTTATACTGGGTATAGTACATCCAGAAGGTATAAAAATACTGGTGTTGAAAAAGCACAGGCCTCATAGCCATACTTTTCTGGGGGATAGGTTCGTAGCATGTTGAGAACCCCTGCCCCAACTTACCAAGCTCTTGAGCGTAATGAGCGTTTGAGTGCGGTTCCTTGTTGTGCTCCTGGAACGTCCATGACAGTTCAGGAAAGTATGAGGCAAGAACAATTGATTTATACGCTGCTGGATTTTATAATGCATTTAGTTAGTTTATGGTTGGAGTATTTATCGCCCAGAGTTCAAAACTTAAGCATAATATACTACTACCTATACAGTTCACTCCAGTGTTAAAGTACTTTATAAAGCACAACGGCGTCAGTGCTTACAGTTAGTAGTGTTTATTGAAGAGCTTAAAACCCTAATACTTTTTGGCCACTTTGGGTGTCACGAAGTGTCCACGAAGACGCGCCCCACCAATTTTTGGTCAAGGGAAGCGCGGGGTGAAGGGAGTTTGATCCCAGCAATCTGAGCGTCATTATTGTAGTGTGCGTGCGTGTGCACCCATGGATGCACTTGGATAATTTAGCGTGTACCGATAACACTAAAACATCAGCGGAAGAATGGTGGGGTACGGTGGGACGCGTCTTCGTTGATGAAACGATCTATCTGACGCTGACCATACTAGTAATAAGTACCCTAATAGGTAGTACAGTATAGTAGGTAAAGGTAGCAGTTAGGGCTTTAGGTTTAAGGATACGTGTACGAAGCTGAATTCACAGCAAATTTGTATATTACGAGCATTGCTATTAAATTTTTACCACATATAAAACCCAAAATTAAGCGGATATCAGTAAGATAAACCGTTTTAATTTGCATATTTCCTTTTAATTCAACTCGTGCATTCCCGCATCAAAACACAGAATCAGTTAATTAAACACAAAGACGGCTTTACACCACCCGATCATTTGCATAAAAATTATAATGATCACGGACATCGTCTTGAATAACAAATGTGCCATTCCCAAATGGAATATCGCCCACTCGATTTAGGGTTCAATATTGAAAAAGTGAAATAAAAAAACGTAATTTCAAAACGGGACTAATCCCACCTCTCGTTCCCACCACCACTGCAACTCCTGTGTAGCCAGGATCTACAGTTTGACCGGCAATAAAAACTTAACAGGGAAGGTCAAGTTTGTCCCGAGGGGTAGTTAAACTGTCATTGGACCCGCAACGAAATTAATCAGAAGAACATAGGAGTTCGAAGTTAAGGTTCGATTTCCTCCAGTGCAAAGCGGATGACAGGAGACAAAACTATTAATGTCAATGTTAAAGAAAGGATAGTATAAGTACAAGTTTTCAGTTATCAGAACAAATACTCTGACACAACCGTCTCTGTAGTCTAGTGGTCCTAGGTTCGAATCCCAGTGTTTAAATTAACAGCCTTGCTATGTTCCGACAGTTAGATATTAGATTAATGTCAATGTTAAAGAAAGGATAGTATAAGTACAAGTTTGCAGTTATCAAAACAAATACTCTGACATAACCGTCTCTGTAGTCTAGTGGTCCCAGGTTCGAATCCCAGTGTTTAAATTAACAGCCTTGCTATGTTCCGACAGTTAGAGGTAATTAAATCTGTGATTGAGGATTCCGGGTTTAGGTCTACCTAAATTAAGTGCTTCAGTTAAGGGTAGTTTTCAGCAAAATTGTTATGATACGTTTACAATATTACCGTTATGTTCCACGTACCTAACACTCAAGGAGAAAGTGTTGGTCTTGAATTCCATATCGTGTAAATACATTGTATAAATTCAGGAATGGCACGGAACCCACAAGATGTTTGGACTGGTCACACTTGTCCAACTGTTTAATAACATCTGATGTCTGTTGAACATGACATATTTTATTTCTTGGTATGTCCGCATGCTTTCATATCGTTTTGTATAGATGAGGAAATATAATTTCGACAGTTAATCATTTGCCATTGTCATGTTTTTGACAACACGCGTGTTTGTGTGTAATTAATTTCATTCTAAACATTGAAATGAACAAACTGTGCCCGTAGAAATAATTTACCAAACACCTTCCGATTAAAAGACGTTTAATTTATTTGATTTGGTTTGTGCAAAGAGATCAAGTTACTGACGATAGAAAGGTAAGTTACATTATAACTGAAAAATAATTTAAGTGTACTAATGTGGTGTCGAATAATGTAAATGAAATAAAAATTACTCTCAATCACTTCAGAATCTAGTGTTTCTTGTTGTTATGTATTACATTACAAGTCACATGTTCAAAAAAGACATAAATTTTCTAGTTATCTGAAAAATATCAGACCCCTATTTGAGAAACGCTTCTCAAAATGTGTTTCTAACTGAATCCAAGTAAGATTTTTCTCATAAACCTTCTGCAAACGATTCGAGGCTTTTTAACCTTTTATTAAATAGTAGGTACTTAAGCTTTTTTCTCAAAATTCGGAAACAAAAATTTGAATCTGAATGAACAAAAACCCAGTCAGTGAACTCAGTCTATAAATAACTGATCAATATTCCATCGAGAAGTCACTGTAATTTAGACAGGTCATGGAAATAAAGGCTTTATTGTCATTTGCATTTCAGAATAGAAAATTATAGTCCCAAAGGACGTGGAAGGGTTGACATGCCCAAGTAGCAACAGATTATCTTCATAAGGCATTGAAGATATCTTGAAGACTAGTAGCCTAATTCCAGCCGTTGTCTTGGCCAAGACAATAGTCGCACTCAATNTGCTACTTGGGATGAATAATGTTATATTAATAAGTTACTTCATTGTTGTCTAGTATTGTGTGTATGGTACTTAATGAGGGCTATCGTTTTAGCGCTCACCAGTTAACGCCACTGTAGAGTAAGGTCCTGTCACTTGCTAGTAGCGAAGACAGTGGCGCCAACTTGTGAGCGCTAAAGTGGTAGGAGGACTATCGCATTTGCACTCATCAAGATGGCGCCACTGTAGAGTAAGGTCCTGTCAATCGCCAGGGGTGCCAACTGTTAAGTATAAAAACGATAGCCCTCATTAGACAAACGTTACTGATTTATTTGGATATGTTCTATACCTAAACAATACTTAGCTCGTGTGAGTGATCTCATTATGCATAGAGACTAACGGCCGAATACTGAAACGCCATTTAAATATTTGACGGCTTCTCAAATAGTTAAGCAGCTCCTAAACTTACATTTCGCATACTCAAAACAATATCTGAGCAGATCTCAATTTTTAAGCACCTCTCAAATTAAGTTGCACTCAAACGCCACTTAAATGAATTTTCGCATACTGAAACGCCATTCAACGCTAAGCATTACTCAAACAACTGTCAAATCGTCTTAGCAGCTGTTAAATTTGAGAGTGCTTGCGCGGTATCTTAAATCCTATTCTTATACCTAAATCGACCTAAATAGTGGTAAATAATATGTGTCATCGTTATCATTTCTTTCGAGCCTCGAGGAAATACCTAGATCTAATCGCAGGAACGCAATAAGGCTGAACGCTATTGAAAAATATTATCATAATGACATGCAATTCCGAGCGAGGTTCCGCGTCCCTCTAAAGAAACGGTGTTGTTTCTGGATTCATAATTTGGAAGCTCTTTGAAACCCCTCACCAAATGCCATACAACCAGTGGACCAAATACTTATTATAACCCTACTATTCTACGCAACGGGAAGTTACGAACGTGTACTAGGTGATATCTTCCAAATCTAACAGCCAACTGTACATCGTATAGTGCACGAAGTAACAACCAAAATAGCTGCTATGAAATCGCTTTACATAAACATGCCTATTTCTGAGGATTAAGGGGACATCGCACAGCAGCATTTCCAAGAGTTGTTGATTTGTCAATTTGATGCTCTGTCAGTCAACAATGATAAATGTCAATTGTGGTTACGTTTCGGTCCACGATCGCCACTTAATAGATTTCAACAATAAAAAGTATCACCTTTAAAATTATTTTTTTAATTAAATAAAAATGCAAGCATTTATTTTTTTATATGATAAAGCGAGATTCATATATAATAGAAACTAAAAATAAACTGTTCTATGTTAAGTTGATTGAGTATATTTCCATAAAAGACAATACATAACCAAACGATGCTGCGTGTAATGGATACTTTTATCCATTACACGTAAAGTTATCATTTGTGTAAATGAAAACATACTTTTTTTGGTAAATGTTGCCATTATGTAAACATTTGAGAGCTGCTTAGCTGATCACGGCTTCAAATCCGTTGAGTAGCGTTTGAGAATACCATTTAAAATTGAAGGATACTTAAATTTAGGAGCCCGTCAGCTGAGTGACAGATTTGAGTAGTGTTTCAGTATTCGGCCGTAAGACTTACGCCCGTATTCACAAACATTACTATGAAGTCCCACAGTGCGCGTGGACGCACAGGGTGACACACGAACCAATCACAGAGCTCTATTCAACGCTGTGCGTTTGATTTGCTTCTTCAGCAAGCATCGTTTGTGAAGACAGGCGTTACAAGCATACTTTTTTTTACTTTATTTTCAACAGTAGATCCTTCATAATAACTATAGCATTACTTCAAGATATCTCATTAAAAAATACCTCTCAATTTCTACACTTGGAAGAGGCCTATGTTCAGCAGCAGTGGACTGTGGCTGAAATGATGATGATGGGCGAACCGACTCTACCAAACAGTTGTTGAAGACTTCACTCTCTGGATAACTGGGTATAGATCACAATATTATTATCCCAATAATATTAAACAGTTAATGATAATAATAATGGAGGGAAGTCGAACCTTTATTTCGAACTCCTCCTATGTTCTTCTGATTAATTTCGTTGCGGGTCCAATGACAGTTTAACTTTCTCCCGGGACAAACTTGACCTTCATTGGTTGGGTTTTTATGGCGGTCAAGCTGTAGATCCTGGCTACACAGGAGTTGCAGTGGTGGGAACGAGAGGTTGGAATAGTCCCGTAGTTAATGATAAAACTTTTTTGTATTACGTTGGAATATAAGCGCGAATTTGTCACTTTAAATCCAGTGCATTAAATTCAGTCGACAGCACATTAGACTATACATTTGTATTGCAAAGTAGCACTTATTAGGACTGCATAAGATCTAATAGTGTTTAGCTTGAAGTGATTATACCTACATATGTGAGGCAGTCCGTTTTGAATACTAAAACACTTAGTTAACATATAAAGTGAAGTTGTTAAGGAGCTAACTACGAGCGTATGTGTCTTGATCACTTAGTATAATGGTTTTACTTCATACCAATACCATTTATGAAATAAGGCAATATTGCTAGCGCTTTCATGTCAGAGCTAATGAAATAAGTACTCTAAGATTTTGTAAGTGCTTCACTTCAACCTTATCGGAAACTAAAGTGGCATTATAGTAACGATATTGAAAAGATATCAGCCAGAAATAAGTGCCCTTACTTTAAACAATACAACATTTACTTCATAACTTCGACGTTTACGTTAGTATTTTATTTATTTTGTGTCTACTGAATTTCGTAGACCTATTTTACTGATCTGTACTTAAGGTAAGTACCTAATCAACAGTCGAAGAACATAACACAATTCCTTTGGCAATCACATGACAATGCTCTTCTCAATGAATGTTGAAAACTTTCAGCTTATTAAAACTAAAATAGTAAGACACGGGTCTAAACGCGATGTTCATTAATGAGTTACCTATATTATGTACTCGCGGGTTGACGTTTCGGATATTATGCTGCAGCCGTGGTCACAAGTAGACTCAATACTATTTTAGTTGAAATGGAACGCAAAAGTTTAAAATTTCAGCTTATTTTCATTCAAAACCATACTTGGACAGCAAAATCAACCCTTTACAGCTCACAGCCTAACACTATGTAACACTTTACCACATCCATTTTGGGTCAAACCTGCAGTCGACAGGTACCCAGTGCTGGAAGTCACACATCCGAAGCGTGACATCGAGTGCCGGGGGACGATCCGCCATCGGTATTACCACTCGATCGCTAATTGTCCCGCTTCCAATTATCGAACAACTGTCATCGGGACGCTGAAATAAGTCGATTCGATTAACAATCGGTTAACTACTTTTTGTGCATCGATTGGACTGAAGCGAGTGACTGTTTGTACTGTGAGCTTTGTATTTCACTATCTATAGTTTAACGCCCGTATTCACAAACACCACTATGAGGTCTCACAGTGTGCGTAGATGCTCAAGGTGACACACGAACCAATCACAGAGCTCTAATCAACGCTGTGCGTTCGATTTGCTACTTCACTTAAGCAAGCATCGTTTGTGAACACGGACGTAAGGCTGAGTTGCACCACCTAACTTTGACCGTAACTTTAACGATAACCGGTGTTTTTTCTATGGAATTTGACAGATTTTTGACGTTTGTCAAAGTTAAAGTAAGATGATGCCCGTGCAACACAGCCTAATACAGTTTTTTTTATGAAAAAAAAAATATTTTTTATCCACATTGAGGAAGCTCTTGGCCCGCATCTCACCTGACGGAAAGGGAGAAGGTGGAAGCGAGCATCACTCGGAATCCTCAACCATAGAGGAACTAGCTATCTTACCTCTAACTGCCGGAACACAACAATGCTGTTAACATTGTTGTTATGGCGACAGACTTAGGTAAGATGGTGGTAAGCTAGCCAGGTGGACTTAGAAAAAACTCTAGTACCTACCTACAAAGATGGCACTATGTTTACGTCATCTGTAAATACATTATTTAAAATAATTAAAAAACTACGTCATGTTTACATAAACTCGCTTGTCACTCGTTCGCCAACTCACGGACTAACTTTTATTGATTTCAAAGCAACTGAAAATCTAATTTAACAGTTCATTGAAAACTAATTGGGTTTTCAGAGCTGAAATGTGTGTGACGGAGTTTTTCAGAGTTTTACATTAAACTTTAACTTACGTAGGTATATTCAATTTCATGGTTAATAGAAAGTACGATGTAATTATTTAACGTCTTTACGTATGTTATGCTTACGTGACCTACATTTTCCGACAGTAAGAATATACAGTAAATGATGTAGTTGAGGCAGAAAAGTCCTCGAGTGGCGACTACGGACCTAACGACATAGTATGAGCAAGCATTCCCTCTAGGTTGACAGACGATCTGGTGAAGGTCGCGGGAAGCACCTGGATGCGGGAGCGCAGGACTGATCGTTGTGGAAATCCTTGAGGGAGAGACCTTATCTTATCTTATCTTATCTTATCTTATCTTATCTTATCTTATTTAGGGCCGCGCATGAGCGCAGTGCACGTCGACCCATTGGGATCTTTTGTGCTTCCCTATACCTTTATCCCCCCTCATCCGCAAAGATCCTATCCATATAGTGGATCAAGAGCTTGGGTGAGAAGGACCTATATTCTTCTGGTGTCGGATAAGCCGACCCCAGGAGACCCATTCTAGTTCTAGCTAGCGCGTCACATTCGCACAGTAGGTGTTTCATGGACTCCGCATGTTCTCCACATGCTCGACAGCTGTCATCCGTAGTTAGGCCTATTTTGTGGAGCATGTGGTTTGTAGTGTAGTGTCCTGTCAGCGCACCCGTGATCACTCGGGCTTGCCTTCTGTTTCCATTGAGTATGAGCTTTTCCCATGATCTTGTGTTTCCAACTAGGAATAGTTTGGAGTGGCTCATACCGTTGGAGCTTTCCCATTCAGCTCTGTGCTTCCTGGATATATATTGCCTCATGGCCATGTGTAAAGTGCTCATAGATAAGGGCACTATCGGCTCTGGCGAGGGAGAGACCTTTGTGTAGGTGGACGTCTTTCGGCTAAAATGAAATGAATGAAATGTAAGCCGCTTTCAATCAAATTTTACAAAGCTTAACCTCATTAAAAGTTTTTATAAGCCTTTTTCAGCAGAATGAGATTTTACAGATATGGAGACCAACATTAATTCTGAATGTTTGAAACTAAACGCCAAATTTTTTGTTACCAACAACTTATCTCGGGAACATTTTCAACTTGTACGATTTTTCAAAACTTCATTGTGACCCACTAGAAAGTTGCACGTTCCAGTTATCCCAATGTTATTTCCTGGAAATGTTACTAATGTTTATTTAAAAATTCTTGTACTACTTTACTTACTTTTCTGAATCAGAAGATTATCATGTTTTTGTTAGAGTCCTGTGATGATTTAAGATGGTGTACTAATAAAAACGAAACTCAAGCTGGATTCAATTCAACCATTTAATGAACCTTTTTGGTAGGTAAATAAATAATAAATATAATTATCCTGCTTTCNGGTTGCCCGCTCTTTTGTTTTTTACTACTACTACGCTGAATATTGTGTGCGGATTGGGTTGTCGTACAGGGGTACTACGTGGTAAAATAAATCTCTTCGGCGAAAACAGGATAATTTAGATCGAACTTCACTTGGTAAGTTCGTTTGATCATTCAAATATCCTTGGACATTTTACACTACGCTTCTAGTCCCAAACTAATGTACTTAAATGGTTACTTTGGTTGTACCTACTCGTATTGCATTTATTTTAGAGTGATCGCAAGATAGAATCTATGACTAAGAGTGATTTTGTGACTTCTTTATGCGATCAAGGACCCGGACCTACGCCGATTTGTGTCTCATTGAAATTTTGAACACCCCGCGCACGTAGCAGTCTAAATATATGTACCTGTATTTAAGCTTCTGACTAGTGACATCATAGTACTTAACGCCCGGATTCACAAACATTACTATGAGGTCACAGAGCTCTATTCAACGCAGTGCGTTCGATTTGCTGCCTCACTTATGTAAGCATCGTTTGTGAATACGGCGTCAGTGACACACGTGTGTCAGTGGAAAAATCCAGTGCTTTTAACGCCATTCCCACTCGCGTGGGACACGATCGTAAAATTTTCAACAACGAAACTATGGGTTTTGGTAAAAAACACATGATTGTTATTCCGAACACTCGCCTTATCTAAAGGAATTCCAACGCTTCGCAGCCACACTGACCGTACTGGCTGTGCGTTTGCAAAAAACGAAAATAGGGTTCCGTAGGCAGGTTTGTAAACGGTTGTCAAATGAAGTGAAAACTTTTGCAGGTGCAGTGAAAGCTGATCGAAGGTTGAATAAAGCTTCAATAAATGAAAAGCAATATAAGTTTGAAATACACTAATAAAATGAATTGTATTTTTATGGGTCCCGCGAATTATTCAATGGAATTCATAATAATAATATAGAGCTAGTTAATATAAGGTTCAAATTAATTCCGAAAAAATAACCATATTAGGAAATGTTTTTGGAATCATCGTTTATCTGCATTTTGATAATATGTAATTAATACCGAGAATTTAGTTAGAAGTATCAATTTCGTAGGTACTCCCTAATCCTAGAATATAAATATACTTTTTCTGAGATACTTTTCATTTATAAAGTTTTTTTTACTTCTTAAAATTAATTAATATTGCTTAGGGCGTTCTTAACCCCTCAAAAGCACGCATCATTATTTGTATAAACTACTCAGCTCTAAAATAGAAAATATTTTTAAAACAATACAATACTGAGCCGTCTACACGCGTGCCCGACACCCTTTCCTGTTTCCCCGTTAAAGAAGAACGGTCATCTGTGACCCAGGCCCGACAGAAACGAGACATACCTCAGTTTTTTTGTCATGTCCTAATTAGTTAAATTATATATTTTGTATATTCGAAATCTATGTATAACACCAAAATATTACCCTTTGTTTTTGTTCAGGCGTTATACAAAAACTAATACAAAATGCCTATTTATCACCAAAATTGGTAAATGTATGTACCTAAATGTCTATTACAGCTGCTATGGAATGTATCTAGGTGACCTGGAGATACAGCTGGATTATACAGGGTGGAAACGAGAAGTTACAAAATCCAAAAATTCTGTGTTACCAGCTTTCATAATCTGTAACCTATTATTGGTACCATTTGAAAGAGCTCGTGAAGCACTTTCAGAATCAGTTACTAGTTTTTCGATATCTTGTATAGTTTAAAAATAATCGAGTGAGATCGCTTATCGTTCCATATGTATAACCACCCTGTATAATCCGGCTGTATATCCAGGTCACCTAGGTACTTTCCATAGCAGCTGTAATAGACTTTTAGGTACATACATTTACCAATTTTGGTGATAAATAGGCATTTTGTATTAGTTTTTGTATAACGCCTGAACAAAAACAAAGGGTAATATTTTGGTGTTATACATCGATTTCGAATATAAAAAATATATAATTTAACTAATTAAGACACGACAAAAAAACTGAGGTATGTCTCGTTTCTGTCGGGTCTGGGTTTTTTTTTGTATGGGGCGTGACCGTTCTTCTTTCCCGAGTACAGCCGAGAAATTCGTCTACGCCATTTTTATTATTTTTTTCTTTTCAGCCAGCAGGGAGGTGCAAAAAGTTTCATTGTTAGCGTTTCACGGGAATACCCGTTGTTCTTATTGCAGTTGACATAAATACCTGAATCGAGCAAAAAGGCTGTACACATGGCTTTTTGGGGTTAAGTAGATTGATGCGGATTTTAAGCTCGTTTTTACGTCGAATATTTCGGATGTTACTTTTTGTGATACGGTCGGGTTATGGGTTAACAATGTTTAGTGAAGGTCAAATCTAAGTTAAGAAACTTAAGGCTTAAGGGTGAAGTATTTATAATAGTGTTGTTTATTTAGTTTTAAATAAGCTACTTATCGTTTTAAGGTGAAAATGAATAGATTCTCTGAATAAAATATGTAAATAAGTAATGCTGCTTAAGTAGATAAAATACTCCAATAGTGACTAGGGAATAAACTACTTTTTATTTTTACACGCCATCAGAAATAGCAAAACAAAAACGGTTTATAGAGTATTGAGCTACTATATCTATCTATATATATAAAAGAAAGTCGTGTTAGTTACTTCGCTTATAACTCAAGAACGGCTGAACCGATTTAGCTGAAAATTGTCAGGGAGGTAGTTTAGAGCCAGGAGAAGGACATAGGATACTTTTTATACCGTTCGAAATAAAAAAAAGTCTGCTTATTTATTGCCATTAAGGCGGAACAAAGTTCGCCAGGTCAGCTAGTTTGAAATAAAGAAAAAAAATCGCAAAAAATATTAAATTTGTCGTACAATTGCAAGACCCTGTACTGTAAGATATTACACAAAATGGCGACTCAGACTTATTGCATCCGTAACTTAATTTTATCTAAAATAACTAATCAAGGAGTTCTCTCCATGTTTCTCATGAGATACGGCTGCATCTCAGCATCTTAGCTATCGGAATATTATCTTTGAGACAAATTACACTCTTTACAAGCCCAAGTTATCTCAGGTTATAGCGCAAATAAAACAGCTACTAAATCATTCCAATCTTTTCATGAAATCCAGAACAAAAACTTTTGCAAACTGGTTGAGATTTACGAAATACCGGTAGTATTAATATAAATATTCTGCGTGATAACTTCGTATCACTCACTACTATATACAGGGTGTCCCCAAATTATCACGTCACATTGACACTGGGGGTAGCTGGGCCTAGGACATATCGTACATAGAGCATTAATACTAAACAGTTTATAATTTCGTTTGTGCACATTAATTTGTTCAAACAACACCCAAAGTGTGTCATCATTTCAATTTTCCTGAACACCCCTGAAACGTATGGAAACATAGGTACCTACAGAAAGGCTCGTCACTATGGAATCCACGTGATATTAATCTCAATACCACAATGACCATTCGGTTATATTTGGGCCATGTCATAGTTTCGATTACCTGCTTCCATTAAAATTTCTCACAGCCACCAACAATGCAATTCGCAATAATTAGTTCATGAATGCGGATAAACTTTAGTAAATGATATTAACTTGATTACGATACTGACAAACCCTTTGATTCAATAGTTGATAATATTTAATCATACGTTTCGAATGACTTAAGACATTATAGTTTTGATAAATTACTCAAACATTCACTAAATTGTCATGGTTTCAAATAAAGCAATTAAGTAATTCTTGTGATCGATAACAGGCATTATTGGGATGTTTTCAAATTCAATGCTTTAAGCGATCAGACTTAAATGCATTGATCGCCATTGCTGCACGCCGGCTGATCGCGTGTGATCGCGTTGGTTTGGCTGAACCTTAAGAGCTTTTCCAGCTTCACCGGACAGAGTGGCGAGTACAAAAGGTAGGTACTCTAGCCGTTTGGCGATCATCGGTGCGCGAGCCGACGAGGCCGAATGTGTGATTCGCTACATAATTAGGTAAGGTTAGGCATTAGAAGCACGAAATTATTTTAGAAGATGTCTTTATTACCCACTTTTATTTTGACTGAAACCAAACATTGAAAACTTTCTCAACCACTAGTTAAATCCTGGCCTAAAATTAACCACTAAAACCAGTTAACGGCCAAAATCTCATCCATTCAATTACACCTACTCATTCAAATATGCACAAGGGATGGAGATTGATTTCCCTTGAAGGTTAATACGAAATGTCCCCAGATTGGAATCTTCGCTGACTGATGGAATCCGGCAGACGTCTCGATCGCAAAGGATATAAGTAATATACTATCGGAAACGAGCGACGTTTTGAGACCTAAGTTAGGCTCGCACACACTTGGTTTGGATTTTAAAAGCTTGAGTAAGCTTTAAAGATGTTTTGTGAACTTGTGAGTGGAAATATAAGAATAGAAATTAACTTTAATAAAATTTAGAGGATTTTCGGGTTTTGGGAATCAAATAAATTGATAAAGTTCTTAAAACACATTGTTCTGCTCTTATTTATTTACTTATTATTATCAGAAAATGTGTGTTCACAGACAGATCCAAAACGCATACATACTACGACAAGGACTTCTCTAGGTACTTACGAGTACTTCATAGTTATTTTCTTAAAATTAGGAAATATCATTATGTTTTTCAGTCTTCACTTTAGGAGCACGACCGTCTTTAATTTACCAAAGGCGCAGTTTGGTCTGCACTTCTCGCGATGACCAGACGGGTTGAAGAACGCTGAAGTTTGCATAATTCTGGTTTAATCGTGTCTTTCGACATCTACTGTAACAGGAGGATGGTCTTATAGTACTACTCTGTCGGCCTAGAAAATATACTTACCAAACTTACTTAGTATACCTACCTCGTTTGCCCTTACTTACCTTTTTATCCAGTTTATCGTGTGTAAGAGCCTTAACTAAATCGTGGTCCGTGACTTATTGATGTAAGCAGCCATCAAGATTACAGCCTGTGCCTGCGCATGAGACCACCTGCTAGAAACTTGATAATTAGATGATCGTGCCATACATATTGAAACTCATTGTAAAATGTTTTAATACTTTGTGAAAGAAGAGACCTCTGGGTGTTGGGTTGCTTAAGTCAGTTGTGGTTGCCGGTTCGAATCCAGATGGGGTCAAAGAAATTGTACCTATGCTTAGTGTTAATTTTTAAGTATGCATTGGTTGGATAGATTCCAAACAAAGCTTTTTGCGTAGTAAATTAATTATACACTATACTTTTTAACCGACTTCAACAAAATGAGGAGGTTCTCAATTCTGTTGGACTTTTGCTTTGTTAGCTTTACCTTTATAAAGTATCATAAAATCATAACTAACATGTTTCGTGGATATTTTCACACTACCTCTCGTTTCCACCACTGCAACTCCTGTGTAGCCAGGATCTACAGCTTGACCGCCATAAAAACCCAACCAATGAATGTCAAGTTTGTCCCGGGAGAAAGTTAAACTGTCATTGGACCCGCAACGAAATTAATCAGAAGAACATAGGAGTTCGAAATAAAGGTTCGACTTCACATTCATTTAAAAAAAAATAAGCCTCCTTCTGATGCCGTCAGTTAATAATAGTCGGCGTAACTACGGCGAAAAGTCGCCGCTATTTATTGCAGAAATATAAAACTGCAGGCACAATAAAAACGCATCCTCCAAGGTGCTCGTTCAACAAACCAGCTCATCAAAGGATTAAGTTATCTCAAACCATCCGTCCTGTATTTACCGTTTGTTAAACATTGATTATTAAAGGCTCTAGCTAGTACAAATTATGGCACTCGGTCCATTAACATTCCTTTTAGACCACCTGCGGGGAACGCGGGCAGCGATCTGCAATTACCCGGCCTTGCCAATGACTCGGTGGACAGACGGGCAGGATGTTCGGGCAGCATGGAGTTAAGAACACGTCACCATTAAGTAAGCTAGGTGAAATAAATAAATATGCATTGAATTGTTGTTGTAATCTTACATAAGTGTGATAAAAAGTAATGATCATTTTGAATGATGTATGTGAGAAATAAAAATCAGTTGGTAAAAAAGTTCATGTCTAAAACTAGATATATTTCATGATTCAGTTTCCTTTAAAAATAAGTTGTAATAGTAACTTGAATAATATGTGAAACTTTACATTTATTGATTGGGTTTTTAATGGCGGTCAAGCTGTAACTTCTGGCTACACAGAAGCTACAGCGGTGAAAATGAGAGTAACATAACAGGTGCAATGACTCTCACTCTGATAAATATCTAAGTGTACTGTTACTATTGCTCCAAAAATAATTTATGTACTGTAATTTATGTTATGTACCTACTTACGTATGTGCCAGAAGTATCATCTATCTATAGGAATCATTTCTTGTCATTGGAAAAACAGCTTACTCCATAGTATGTTGGCTAGCCTTGCTGACAGTATTCTCGACACTAGCAGGTTCCTTGTGTGTTTTCTTATTTTCAAGCACTAAAGGCAAATAGACTTTGGTCTTAATTACTTTTAGAATTCAGTATTACTTTAGTTCTCCAATTAAAGGTTGTTAGGTTCATTAGTCCAATATCCATTACCATGTGAATTGCTAAGTAGGTATTATGGACCGAGCTGCATATTTTAGTACAGATAAATAAAATAAATAATAGTACACTTTTAGGTGGACCGGCGATCTGGCAAAGGTCGCGGGAAGAGCCTGGATGCGGGCAGCGCAGGACCGTTCATTGTGGAAAACCTTGGGGGAGGCCTTTGTCCAGCAGTTTACGTCATTCGGCTGAAACGAACACTTTTATTACAGTTTTCTATATTTTTGAAGTATTCTTGTACAATCGATCCACATTAAGCTGTATGTATGTATGCACAAAAACGTAAGTACCTAGGTAACTATTACTTCATAAGATGCTAAATGTGATGTGTGATTCTCTATACTTGAACTATTGGAATTGCCTCAAGGCGTCTTGAATACAGTTTGTCCCTATCTCAATTTTTGGCCAGGTCAAATTAAAAAAATGGCTTGATACAATTTTATTAATGATCCATCTATTTTGCATTCAAACAGATACCAACCTTTTTAGGTAAACACTTTTAACAACAACACTTCTAAGTTTTAAGCAGGTACCTGCTTAAATTTTCCATTTCTTACATCAGCGAGAAACAGACTGGAATCGATCGTGTAACATAAGCCGTAGGTACAAACGGCACATCAAACTAAACACTGTGGTATCTTAGCTAATTGTAATAGGGGTGATATTGCAACAAAAATATACAGTCTTGTCGACTGTACAATAACCACAAACCCACCCTCCATACATTTAAAAATTGCCGCTGAATGCAGTCAATTCTACAAATGCAAACCGCCGCCCCCGCTTGGCTCCGTGTTAGCTATGCCCCTCTTAATAAAAAATCTCTATGGTCTTTTGGCATTTTGTCTGGAAAATGAACTCTATGACACCGATATAACGCCTCAAGCTTTCCCGAAAGACTAAGGCTGAATTGCACCACCTTATTTTAACCGTAACAATAACCAGTGCTTTTTGTATGGAGTTTGGCAGATCTTTGACGTTTGTCAGAGTTAAAGTAAGATGGTGTAACTCAGCCTAATATTAGGACCGGACCTATGAACTTAGAGAAAAATCTAGACAAGGAAAATCACACCCATAGACTTTGCATTCAATATCACGCTCAGTGACAGAAATACATACATATGTATATTTGATTGAACCTAAATAAACTCATAATAATAATAAGCTTTACCTTTCTGTTGATTTTTAACTGGAAAAAATTAACTGCCTTGGGAGGGTCTCGAATCCCAAACGTTTCAGTAGACAGATACGCCAAAAAGAATGAGCAACTGTTTTGGATAGAATGTATCATTTTAGACATTAACAGACTAACAGCAATCTATTTATTACATCAGTTTAGACATGACAATTAACTAATTAATCTAACTTTGAAGTGTAATAATGAACCAATAAGGTACCAATTACGTCAGAATCATTAATTAACAGCCAATTATAATAGGATTGAAAGCTTTCATTCGTCGAATGCAACATACAAACCAAAAACCGTAGCACCTTATTTAGTGGCATTAGATCCTATTTCACAACAAAAATGTTGGTGAGATGTAGGTACGGTCGACTGTACTACTATTTAAGTCCTTGCCAACCTGTGGGTTGTATCTATAAATATCTTTAATAATATCTTTGGACAATCTCACACAGCGCCATCTAGCCCCAAAGTAAGCAATTAATATGCTTGTGTTATGGGTGCTAGCTTAACGGATATACTACTTATATACTTTTTTTTTTTAAATACATACATATTATACATAGTAACACCCAGACCCGTCACAGAAATTAAAATTCATCATTACAACTATTCATCATTACAACTAAAAATAAAATCAGTAAGTCACAACTTACTCTTCAAAATACTTTGTGAACACGTTAGCCAAAATAAGTTAAGTTCTTAGTGGTGAAGATATTTTAATTTATCAGAACATTTGACAATATTGCAATACAGAAATATATTTTCGGTGTTAGTAGTTTTTGAAGCAGAATCTAAGTCTGGGTTGCACCATCTTACTTTAACTTTAACAAACGTCAAAAATCTTTCAAACTCCATACAAAAAGCACCGCTTATCGTTACAGTTACGATTAAAATTAGGTCGTGCAACTCAGCCTATAGAAGTAAGTTTTAACAGTGGTAAAGTGAGTAGGCTACTAAACCTGCACCTAATGTACATAAATTCAAGTTCATCAACTTACCATTTCCTTAAATTATTTTTAACCTTACTTTAAGAACATAAAATTCAAGTACCATTTTCAAAATTAGTCATATTGCGGTACCTTGATCTGCTAGCATACGACAGTTAAACCTACTGTGTTTACGTCCACAGTTACAGTCATTGTACAGCCGCCAGCGCTTCTAACTGTAAATTTCTGATGCAAAATGATACCTATTACCCACACAATACGACACAGTGTTACACTTGATCTACCGTCTACACGTTAGTGTTGTACAACACGACCTTAGCGTGAGTCTTTAATATGTACAGGCCGTATTTCCCTACATACGAAGCCCGAATGTGCCCGAATGTGACCAAACGTTGTTTCCACTGCAAGCCGTTACACCCTTTATTGTGATATCGTAGAGGCGATTATGCGACTGCACACTGACATTGAAATTGTGCATGAAAATTTAAGAAGATGTTACTTTTAAGACGTGATGTACGATGATTAAAGTGCACAGCAGTGGTGTAAACGAGTTTTGGTAACAAAATGGCGTTACAAACAATCCAAATATTTACAAATCATAAGGAATTAATGTTAATTACAAATCATTGTGAACTATCATTAGTTGCTCGCTGGTAGACAGACATCATAGGGAGGGTCTCGTAGGGCGTACCCTTTGGGTGCGAAACTCTAGAAGATCGGCTATGACTCAATTTTCCTTTGCTAGTTGTGACGTCAACTCATAGTACAATAATTAAAGAACCAATTCTTCCAGCGGTCGAAAGGGTTAACTCTACCAAATAAAATCACACAAATATAATTTTTTCACAGCTAAGAAAATGTTGACAAATGATTTGACATTCGCCTAAGTCAAGTTTGTCACAACATAAAAATATTAATAACACAACATTAATCGCGTTAGGCTCAGCAGTAAAATGCTTTATCGTCAGCGATTTACAGCTTTTTTATTTAAAGTTTTATTATTTATTTTTACTGTTGCATGTCACGCGCTGGACATTCATAAATGACATTTATAGACCAGTAAACGTTCGGGAGACGCCCGTAATTTGCTCGAACCGTAAAATGCGAAACGATACTGCACTATTTTCGATAACAGAATAACGGTTATGCAAAATATTATTACTTCGGGTTATGGTAAAGTCAATACTTTTGAGCCTTTATTAATATTTTACTTGGCGCCTTCACTATGAGTTATTAAAAGTACACTGGAAAATAAAAAGAAAGCAAAATAAATTAGAACAAAACGTTCACAAGTTCGACACAATTCACCACCTAACTTTGACCGTAACTTTGACGATAACGGTGCTTTTATATGGATTTTGACAGATTTTTGACGTTTGTCAAAGTTAAAGAAATATGGTGAAACCCAGCCTAATTATAGAACATATTAACAAGTGCTAAAAAGAAAGTGCAACTTCTTTAACCTATTTGAATAATAGATGGCGTTACACTATTATTTCTCGAAGTGATCTGAAATTACTGTATGTATATCATCTAAGAATGGCACCCCAGATCCAAAGAGTTCAATTCTCAAACCACTCGACAAGTTCACGTTGAATTTTTATCCTATAACAAATGATCTCACCTATCTACCTTCACCTCAACTGCAGGAAGCTAATAGAAAATTTCACAACGCATTGCAATCCCGCATTCCCATGGGCACCGTCCAATCGCCGAGATTTATAATCGCGCGAACTGAAAAATGGACGAAGGTGGATGATATAGGAGGCACCATGAACTGCCATAATTCAACCGCGTGTATAATTATGGCATAGGTGGTAAGGGAGACTGCTGACTTGCTTTTGCTTTAGCAGAGTGGTAGACATCGTGTGTTTTTCCAAGTTTTGTCTTAAGACATTGTCGGCTTGAATCGCCTCTCTCTCAATTCAACCTGGTTGTCCAAAATTAATGATGGACAAAATTATGATACTAAATTATCTTCTTCAAAGCTAATGAAATGATATTAGTTTTCTCTAGCAATTTATAAAATGAATGGTCAGGTTGTGATCTCACAAATTGTAATAAGATACAACTCACACACTCTCACATTAAAAAATAATATTAAAAACAAAAAAAGCTATTTTATTGTACCTGTTTTCTTAACTTACCTCTTTTCAGAAGTTTAAAAGTCACATGTAGACAACCAGCATCACCAGCCCAGCTTACACTAATAAGTATCGAATAATCCTTACCATTTCAGATGAGCTTTGTAAGAATGCGTTAAAAATAATCAAATACAGTTTCCGTGAAGTAGCTTAGTTTCATCTTACTTAAGCCAGTAGTAGAGAATATCGTTTCAACCGAATGGTGTAGCGACTTTGCACTAATAAATAAATAGCGTACTTTATACCGCAGTTTGCATAAATGGCATAGGGTTTCTCCTTTAGATGTTTCCGCATAGTTATGAGATTATGTTGATAAGCTGGCCAATATACGTCACATAACTTTCCATGGTATTATCTATTGAGTTTTATGCAGTGACTGAATTATCCACTTTGCTCATGAAATGTACAGGATGCAGTGTGAATTTATACAAGCTTGGATAGATATTGATACAAACTACAGCTATCACATGCCAAGCTTTTTTTACTATAATAATTACTAGGTGAGGAGCTAGAGATATTTACTTATTTAGTATTTACGAACCACCCTGTATGTAGGTCAATTCTGTACGAAAACTGGACTTGAAACTTGACAAGCGTAGGCACAAGACACGGAAAAGTTCATTGTATGCAAAAAAAATAAAAATAAACATTTTTAAGTATGAATAGGGGCGTATTCATAGTTTGAAAATAAAACACGACCGACACTGTCCGTGCTGGAAAAGAGTAAATAAAGCAAGGAAGGCACAAGAGAATTGTTTAATCCTATTTTCCGCTCAGAATAACCTAAGACTTTATTATTTCCTCGTTTTCAACGCAGCGTCAAAAGTACTGTAGATCCCACGCCAGTGAGCACGCTCCTTAGAGAGACGTATTACTAATATTTACCCGTCCGTGAATCTTGTTATCTGCCAATAACTGCATTCAATTATCGACTTAAACGCGTTGCCTTAAAGCCGTGGCAAGTATTCATAATTAATTCAGAGTTCAGACTGCAACTGCACTAGTCGAATCGATACGCGTTATGCGGAAAGCCACAGGTATGTAATGAAACAAACACTTTGACTTTGATTAAACGGTGTCCATTAGTTCGTGATTTCGAATGTCGATGTTCGGGCGGACTGCGACTAAGGAGTTTTGATACTTGATGTGTTATTTTCAGACAATAAATGAACTTATACTGAGTAAGAGTGGTTTCAGATTTGTATCACGTAGAGAAGCATAATGTGAAAGTAGATTATAGCATTATTATAAACTAAAAGTACTGACGATATTACTGTGTACTTATATCGTTGGTACGCAATTTCTTTAGCTTTTCTAATACTGGTTTGTGGCGCCGTAAGTCTTGTTGTCTTGTTTTTAAATGGTCTGTACCTATTACAACTCTGTACAGAATCAGATGACAGCACATCAGACTATATATTTTGTTGTAAAATTGCCTTTATTACTAAGGACATAAGAAGCCATGCTTAACTTGACTTGCTCTCGTCTGTACATAAGTTGCTAAAGTATTATGTATTAACAGAACATCTTGTTATTTTTACTGTGTCATCCCTAGTTGGTAGTCCATATTAATAAATTCCTCACCGAAATCCGAAAGGTTACGTGTCCATGGAACATTATAATGGTTAAAATCGTTATATTCGAAAGGTTACTTTTGGTACTTATTATAATTCTGAGAATATTTTAATATCCGCATAACATTTTGCTGATGTAAATAATTTGGTTTCACGATGTACAGTCGCAGAATGAAAAGGTTCGTCACCTTAGTGTCGGTTTTCGCTTGCACTAGGTACTGTGAGAGTCAAACCTGCCAACATAACAGTGCAAGAAACAGTGCTGCTAACATTTAAATAAATATGACGTTTGCAAACGAATAAGGTTTTGCTTGTTTATTTTTTTATCCCATCAGTGCAATGCAATGATGACATTGACCAATTGACAATAGTTTTTTTTATTTAACCCTTAACTGGTATCGTAAATTGGACATACGTAACTGGTATCGTGGGGGCCGCGCGGCCCCCATACTATGTTTGCTTCTAGCAAGCATGTTTTACCTATGTACTTGAACAAATGCTCATAAATGATATATATCAGGCTTTTTCTATGTAATCATTTAGTTTTTATTGTAATTAATCTTCTTACTTATATACTTCAAGACATTACATAATAGCAACAACTTTTTACGTAATATTTTTTTAACGTTACAAATATCTATGAAACCTACGTTCAGAAAGTTATAATCAAAAATATTATTATTTTAATTAATCCATAATAATGTGAACTTAATAATAAATGAAGTTTTAATGTAATGTTTAACAAAAATAATAAGCATTTTATAAAAATAAATATATAAATGTTATGTTGACAAACATTAGCAGGTGCTGGTGGATTTTCAGACCACTTGTATTTATTCTTTTATAGTAGCTGGATTGACTAGGTCCTACAACATCTTCATTTTCACTGTCTGAAGAAAAAACTTGAAAATCAGAATCAATATCCTCATTATCGACCGAATATTGGTTATTGGGTCTTCACAATGACCTATAATTTTATTATCACTATATCCTTGTTCTGACATGCTACTAATCACTAATTTGGAATCAAAAACTTCGTTATAGGTATCTTCTATTGTTTTATCACTAATAAGCCATCAATACTGCAAGAAAACAAAAAACAAATAAAAATTGCCATGAAAAAAAAAAATTACGTAACTAGTATTGTGGGGGCCGCGCGGACCCCAACACGTGCATATCTTCGTCCTGGTGAATGATACAGTGCTGAAACGCCTGCACCAGATGCGAGTAGCGCCGAAATGAGAATACCAAAAATTTTGGCTGCCCACGATGCGTAGCTTCATAGAAATCAAAGAAAACGTCATGCGTGGGGGGCGCGCGGCCCCCACGATACCAGTTAAGGGTTAATAAAAATAATAATGGCAGTTTGAACCAACAAGAAGGTTTTAGTTTATCAATCATAATAATCTTCTTGACAAGATTAATCTTTAAACAACTTTGATCTGAATAATTTTGAACTTTACTGACGAACAGATAAAGATTATTTTCTCTAACTCGAGATTATTCTGTAACATAGTTTCAAAAGGTAATATGTGCTCGCGATTCGTTGAAGGAATCAATTTGAAAACTGACGAACCTTTTCATTCCGTGACTGTACTTTCTTGGAAATATTGCCACGGCCTCATTCATGGTTATGTACACGTTTATATCATTTTGTTTAGTGGTGTCTGACTCTGCACTCGTTATGTACAAATAGTGTTAAAAATAGGAAAACATTTTAGGATAGGTTGCACCATCTTACTTTAACTTTAACAAACTGTCTGTCAAATTTCATATAAAAAACACCGGTTAATGTTATGGTTACGGTTAAAGTAAGGTGTTGCAACTCAGCCTTATTGTTTTTCTGCTAGAAAATGAGTGTGGTTGCTTTTGTGAAAAGGGTTAAAAATAAAATTGTATAAAATTTGGATTTATTTATTTAGAATCCTTGTTTGTAAACAGATTTGTAAACTTACAAGTAAGGTCTGTTTTAAAAAAATATAAATATTGCTACAAAAAGTTACTGCAGTATATGGCTAAAACAAATTAAAGGAAAATATGAAATATACAGCTTAACCATTAATAATCACAAGTCTTAACACAATGCGCTAATTGTTAACATCAAAATGTGTGAAGTCAAAATTCTACCTGAGCGTTCATAACATAATTTGATTATAAATAAATTACTTTCATAACATTTATTTTGAATAAAGAATTATTTATTGAATATACAATAATTTTCAAAAGAAATATATTCTATCTACAATATACAAGTAACAAACATTTATCTATATACATTTAGTAGTTCGGACTAGTTAACGATCGAAATCGAAAATGTGTCGTAAGGATTTTTTTTACAAAATGTACACAAAAGAACACCTTGTAGCAGTCGGGATAGATGTCAATATGGCTTGAAACTGAGTTGACTTATGCTATGTTACATGGTCTATATTGGAACTATTTGTTTGTCTAAAATAGCTAAAATCTTAGAGACATACATTTTATTTTTACTTCTCTACATTTCTGCACAAAATTCGTTCCTCAAAACCATGTAACATTTAATGACGATGTACATTTGAAGATGGTTTTCTTAAAAATGTCAGTCATCTCAGCTCTAAGCTTAGATAACACTGTAAAATCATCAAATTGCAAAATCATGACTCGGAAGATATGAGCGAAATTTAAAATTTCACACTCAAGGGCACTACACTATACTGTACATGCGGGCCACCGCATAAAGCTCTCTTAAAAAATTACAAAAGGTCAACATATAATAATTAACCTATCTATCAAAGTATTTACAATTATTGCTATCAAACGACGCGCTTTCAACGCTCCAGTTATTTCCATGAACTGGCTTATTGCCTCCGCTACAAATTAAATACAATATCAGCAATGCTTTTTTAATTACGCTCTGTTCGAAATACCATTGGAAAAGTCGAAAATGAGATACCATCGCTTTTCATTGCACCCGAAAACCCAGCACAAAATTATCTCCAACCATGCTGGTATTTACAACAAAGCGCGTTATAAACTTACAAAGCAACTAAAGCCTAATTGGCGCCTCAGTGATATGCCATTAAATTCATTAACGGAATGATAATAAGAGCGACCTCAAAAAGTTTCATTCTGAAATCGTAACGAATAACTTATTTAATAAATATTCACAGTTGAATTAACATTGGCCGGCGCAGTTCGCGTGGACTAAAATAGTTACTACATGCGGCCATTACCAACAGATTCATTCTGGTCGGTTAAAACCCATTATTGAATACGCAACTCATTTTTCCACATAAATTCGAATACAAAGTAACGATAAACTAACGCATTCCTCATTAATTAGGCCCATACTCGTTCGCAAGATTTTATATAGATCTAAGAATCGAATAACTTTGGAAAGACCATAAATATTATCGGACATTAATTTAGTCACATACATCGATCACTACTTAGCGCCGCCCGTACGCTCAACAAACTCGTAACCGAAATTCAAAACACTCAGTCTTTATCATTAATGTTAACGTAGCAGATATTGTCTGTGAAACTTGGTGATGTTTGGCGTGCCCGCTAGTTATTGTCCTGTTGGCTTCCGAGCGGTGGAGGGTCGGCGGGGGGAGCGGAGGAAGCGGGCGGCGCGGCCTGCGCACGCGCCCGCGCCGGTTCCTAGGCCAGCGCGGGCGCGGCGGGCCGCGCTCAGGGGCGGTGGGGATGAGCCGAGCTCAACGAAGAACTACTCACACCAGAATCACTACTCTTCTCGGAAGCACACGGCTCCCCACCCGCCACGAACTTCACCACGTTCAACCTATGATCAGACTCACAGGTATCATCTCTAGCCCCACCCGGTAATCCTACAGTACGCCCTGTCGTCCTTTCCACACCGGTTCCTGGATAACGCTCGATTCTGTCGCATTCCAGGTCGTCAGGTTGTCGCCGTCGAATCGACCGCTTTGCTTGAGGAGCAGGATCTGGTGGCCTGTGACTTGGCTCATCTGCTCTATGCACAAGAGGTGAAGTTCTGACGCGAACTCCGCCTACTCCAACGCCGGCTTCGTAGCAACCAGAGTCACGGGGAAATTGACGACGACCGAATGGAGATTCACCTCCTTCCGAGCTTGATCCACCACCTTCACCCTCACCGTCACCTTCTCCACCTATTAACAAAACAAAACGTCATGTTTAAAATGAAAATTAAATAATCATAAGAGTTCAAATCCATGTAAAGGGCACAATCGTGCTAGCTACTTACATTCAAGCTTATGCAGAAGTTGCACAGCGGCAAGGATTCGAGTGCGATGGTCTGGAGTCATTATGCCCAAGTAGTCAAGATCTGACGGTTCAATCTCTTTAAATAATTCTATATCTTCATATCCATTTCTAGCAAAGGCCACAGTATATTCCGGCAGATCTATTCTTCTTAGCAGTTCTTCGACGCTCCTTGGCCGTGTCTCCCATAGTCTTTCACGGCTCTTACACCATTTTGAGGATCGAGATCGCATTGTGTCTCTGTCTGACAGAACTTCGACATTGGCAAACTTGAAGTTCCCAACTTTGTTGTTCAGCACACCCCGCCAGATGCCGGACGCATTCATGTTAATTACTTCTATGATGTCCCCTTTCTGTTAAGAAACATAACCTCGTTTATATGCTGTATGAGATAAAAAAAAAAACAAAAAAAAGATAGAATGAAGTCATCTTACCTTGTATCTTAGGGCATCTTTCTCATAAATATTGGGTATATAATCGACGAGTGCCCGCGCCCGACACAGCATCTGAGGCACGAGTAAGCTCCGCCCGGCCGGACTTAATTCTATGTTTTCTTCTGCCGAGAGAGATGAGTGATTACTACCAGCGCGAACCAATGCTTGTGTGCCTGTACATAAACATTTACTGACATTTAAATCTCAATTTACAGCCTTACATCTCGATCAACACATTAAAAACAAAAATACCTGCATTTACATCATTGCATGACTGTGAATAGGTAGGAATATGTTAATCTAAAACATTCTGGGTAGTAATGATACACTATGATTAGTAGGAGTAGGGTGAATTCTATATTTACATGAATATGTATCTGTAAGTAACATGAGGGGGCGTTATGGTACACAGAAAGGAAAGACAACAATATTTACAAACAACGTTTATATTAACACAGACAAAGAACTCAATAAATCCACTCACTACTGCCTGATCCGCTGGGAAGACTTTCGAAAGAACTATTAGAACATGGGAATGCTTGATCGCCGCTCGTCCGCCGATCGCTTCCTTCAGGACCCCTTTCTTGTCTTAATCTTGATATTTTCCTTTGTACATCCTGCCTAAGTCCTCTTACTTTTCCCGCTAAATTTGAAACGCCTTCACAATCTTCCTCGGACTGAAACGATAACAAATAACTTTATTAGGGTAAGGGATATCAAAATTAAAAGCGTGGAATAGTTCTCCAGCAATTTATTAGGAAGTAGAAAATAAGTAAGAAATAATTGACAATAGCGATTTGGAAATGCTGCCGTTACCTGGTGAACAGTTGCTATGTGTTGCGAATCAGTTTCGCTTTCCTGGTCTTCGTAATCCGACGAAGCGGGCGAGAGCGGGTCGGCACCTATCCGGTACCCTGACATTTGCCTGTATCCTCTTCTCGAGTCGCGCTCCGAGCGGCTGGATTCTAGCGAGATGCCAGATAGTCTGGAGCCTATAGATTGAATGTCAGACGCAGCGTAATCCCCGCTTTCCCGATCTCTCGCTGTTCGTAAAGGGATCACTGTGGTAGGGTAGGGGCCGCTCTGCGGAATTATTAATCCCCTTCGGGGCGCTCTCGCTAAACTTATGTCGCCGGCACTTCTGAGCGATATCACACCTTCACCTCTCGGCTCGTTTCGTAGATTCAACGTGAAGCAAACTCGGCCATTTTGGAACGACGCAGCTGGAGCCCCGCCGCCCATCAGAAAATCTTCCGGGTCACTTTCGTACGGAGGTTCGTCGTACCAGTGCCCTCTTCCGGTCAACCCTCTCGCCTCATCGTCGTACATATACGTGTCGTCTGTAAACGAGTTCTTCATTAAACCACGGCGTAGTATTCCAAAAGTGCAAATAAAAAGTACGTGCTTAAAAAAATGCGAAAAAAGTTTACCGTAAAATGCTTTTCCAGAAAATGGCGAACTCACTGACAACACTGCAGTTTAAGCTGTGTACGAACATTGTAAGCCGTGCGTGGTTTATGCAAAATATCGTTTTTATAACAACATGCATTTAGCATTTGTCGCAACATAATCGGATGGATGGAGGTGATGTTCAAACATTTCCATTAGTCGTTATGGTTGAGTTAACTCGACATCTTTCCTTTTTTATTGAGTATTTTTTTATTCTTCATGGATGTTTGTATGATAATGAAGATGCACATCAAAAGCATGTTAACTAACATTGAAAGTCCGCCGAGAAACATTTACTTACAAAAGAAGCATTCCGCAACACTGACCAAGTCGTAAAATATCGTGCAGGCGACATGCGGAACAATTGACGTTGACCAAAACAAAAACATTTTCCTGGTATTTTGATTAAAAATAAAATAAAACAAAACATAAACATTGCTGCAAAAATATAAAACAAAACAAAAGTACAAAATTTGGAAGCTTACGAATTTGCACATCAATCGAAAAGCAAAGCAGAATTACTAATTTCTTGATTGTTATATGAATCAAAATATCAAGAAGCCACTATTTATTGAAAATAACAATAACAATTTGAATCAATATTGAGGAAAAAATCTTATTATAACTTTTAAAGAATATGAATGATTTTAATGTCAAAGAACTTTATGAAAAAGTAAAGGTGTGTAAAATATAGTGTTTCAATGAATGAAAACATACCTCCAAAAGGGCCTCTGACTCCATCCCTTCCCATGTTCATAAGACCATGTCTTATGTCCCGTAATATCTGTAACAATGATGAATACATTAATGATATACCTTACAGATAACGCATTGATTACATAGTATCAGAAAACTTTATGATAGCCTATAAGGCAATTCGAGAAAACAATTTTGAAACAAATGAATAGCAAAATGATAGGTAGTGGCAGAATAAGTTATCATCTGCTAAATATCGAATAACTAGCAAGATACTCAAAATTGAGCCCACAGAAAGTTAATAGATTCGACTCTACATTACTTATTGAATGTTCTGAAATAACAATCTAAAAATAATGCTGAAATAGATATGACATCTATCTCATTAACAGTGTGCTTACCATGAGTTTACGTTAGGTGTGCTCGCTAGCGACTGCGTAAAAAAATGACATTTAATTGTATGACATATTGTGCAGCGCCCCTAGCGGCTACTTTCAAGAAACAAAATCTTCATAGAGATTTTTGACGTACTCGCTAGCGAGCACACCAAACGTAAACACACAGATGGTACAAATTTCGCGTCCATCACAAAACACGTAAACATTTTATGAACTTTTAAGGAAATAAGAACATTTTATACCCCAATAAATACTGAAGCGAATAGTCTAACTAAACCTATAAATATTTGTTTAGGAGCTTACTCGTAAATGATGTACTAGTTCCGATGTAGTACGTCATTTACCTGTGAAATATTTTCGTGGCGATATTTCCTTTTAAGAATGCGTGAACACGGTTATAAATATTCAACGGGGGTAATAAAATGGCCACTTTCTCGTAAGTAGAAAAGTATTGAACATTAACTTAATTTATGCACACTTTGCCTCCGACGCGGTGCGCCGACTACACGAAAGGGATTTGCGTGTCGTTCTGTTCAACCACAGTACAAATTTATTCAGAAACTAGCTGCGCCCGCGACTTGGTACGCGTGAAAACCC
This sequence comes from Ostrinia furnacalis, assembly GCF_004193835.3. Classification (NCBI taxonomy): domain Eukaryota; kingdom Metazoa; phylum Arthropoda; class Insecta; order Lepidoptera; family Crambidae; genus Ostrinia; species Ostrinia furnacalis. The sequence goes on along the minus strand of NW_021132580.1, from coordinate 538,316 downwards.
GTTTTAGCAATATTTTTCATTTTTGCTCTGCACCTATTACTCGTAGCGTGATGGCCTTCCTCGATAAATGGGCTATCTAACACTGAAAGAATTTTTCAAATCGGACCGGTAGTTCCTGAGATTAGCGCGTTCAAGTAAACAAACAAACTCTTCAGCTTTAAAATATTAGTATAGTATAGCTTTACTAGAATACCAAACTGTCTTGAAGGCGTTTCTCTCTTTTTAACGCGTTAAAACTAAGATTTTTAAAGTATTTAATAGTCTAATACTTATTTTAAATTCAATGGGACATTGCCATTACATTAAAGATAATAAACGAAATAGTGACGATCTGTCTAAGATACGTTGTCAGTTTTGATTCTTCAAACTTCATTTTTTTTTTCAAAATTTAGTCAGACTCGGAATTCGACAAATATTTTGTTGGTAGGTTAGTTTTTTGTGTGGCTTTTAAACTTCTTAAAGAGTAAAGTGAATTTGCTACATCTACTTCCACTGTGTACTAGTAAATGAGATTTTATGTTGCAGTCTTAGACAAGGCCCGTCAAGCTTTGTAGCAACCGCTGCATTTGTTTTCAGACTGATTTCACCTGTCTGGGTATTTCCAATGGTAGAGCCAATTAAGTTGAAAACTTAAAAACTTTGATATTTTGAACAAGAGTTCAAAGGTACTGGTGTGATACTCACTTATTCACGTAACCATTCGAATTTTAGGCCATGCGGTAAAAATATCGCCCGAGCCCCACATAAAAACGTAGTAACCTTTACCTCAATATTCCATAACTGCCAGAATCAGAATGGTTCCAAGCATGTCACAACGTGAGCAGTTTATTGACGTAGTAAAATTTCAATGTTCGATATTCCGAGTATCGCGGTCCGTAGTTTTACGAGCGCTCGAAATGAGCTGAGCAAGGGCTTCCGAAGTTTCGAAGGGAAGCGATACAACTGCCCTTAATAGGCTTAGCTTGAGATTAGGACACGATTAGCCCACGGTCGGCTCCTCGAATGTTCAAGCCAGTTTACAGATTACAACTAACGACTCTCGCATCAGATTAGTTTTGAATGTGTGCGTAGCTTTTTCGTGTGGGGTGTTATGGGGTGCATTACGTTTAGCTCCCATTTGAGACTTAGCGATTAGTTGTTGTGTGTGATTCATGTATTTACCTCTTCCTGCTCCCTTGCCAACTTGTCTTTTTTCTTCATCGCCTCTTGTACCTTTAACTGAAACAAAATAAAATCACGTTAGCAATAGGTACTATTGATAAATCTCGCGAAATATCTGATATTCACATATTTGTCAATATTGGTATTTGATTTTGGGAGAGCTCTTAAAATGCATTGTAATGAGAGTTGGTCACCGTCAATTACTTCATACACAGAAATGTAACAATATTTTACTAGCATTTACAATTTATTGATAGGAAAATGCGACACATTGCACTAGTATTCAAATAAAACGTGTGGATGTAGTTGAAAACAATATCCCGCTACCATTTTGATGTCTAGTTACTATCCAACCAAAATTGGCGTACTTTATACCATATCAATTTGTTTACATACAAAACATACTTCATCTGAAACAGTCATTTTCGTTTTTAAATGAAATCTGTGCTTAACATGCTCTCATGCATTCCTAGGTGACATGTTCGTGCAAAAACTAAGTAAGTCGTGCATATAAAGTGCAAACTAATGAATGGTGCTAAATAAATTAAATGCATATGACACAAATTAATGCGATTATTTTCTAAGAAAGTAATCCACATTGCTATTAAAGAATTGCTGATCATTTAATTTCTTACACAAATTAAATGACCAGTATTGGATGAAAATTTTAAACCACCTCCAATTCTTAAGGCATGCCGAATAAATGTACCAAAATTGGGCCGAAATTTTGAATTTTGATTTCTCTGTTACGACTCTGTTGGCAAATTACAATAATAATTATAGATAGAGTATATGAATAAATGTCTATTACAATAATCCCAACTAATATTATAAATGCGAAAGTAACTCTGTCTGTCTGTCTGTCTGTCTGTCTGTCTGTCTGTCTGTCTGTCTGTCTGTCTGTCTGTTACGCTTTCCCGCTTAAACCTCGCAACCGATTTTAATGAAATTTGGCATAGAGATAGTTTGAGTCCCGGGAAAGAACATAGGATAGTTTTTATCCCGGTTTTTGAAACAGGGACGCGCGCGATAAAGTTTTTCTGTTACAGACAAAATTCCACGCGGGCGAAGCCGCGGGCGGAAAGCTAGTTTATTATAAAATACACAAACAAAATAATTGATTATTTAGATAGTAAAAGTATAAAAATTTAATGATGATAGTTGTTTAAATATATTTTATTTCTACTAGCACAAAGAAGTCTACAAGCATAATGTATACAAAAATAGCTGAATACTATAAAAATATACACATAAAAGCTTGCACTTATCTAATAAATTGATAAACATAAATATATTAGCCCACTAAGACACTATTGAATAAAATGTTTTGTTTATACCATAAAAATAATTTAGGCGCCTATTTTTAACTCTAACAAAGTTTTAAAAACACAATGAATAGAATTTGCCATACAGAGCTTAACAGAAAATAGCTACGCTAGCATTACGTTGGACAGATACGCCATATTTGATCCATATATTACACACATTTATTGTTGAAACAAAAAAAAAATGAATGTAAGCAAAAATGTCAAAGGTGATACAAAATAGATTTTAGAAAGTAATTATCATTTTCAAGACATTAAAGTTGAGACTAAAAAACCAAAAACAATTGCACAGATAAGCACAAATAATAAATAAGAACATAAAAATGAAATCGTATCTGTCAAACATGATACCAACGCTGCCTACAAAGCTCACCCTATGAATCGTCTCTTCGAAGGTGTTTGGTTGGGCGGCGTTCATTTGTAAGAAGCGGAGGCGGTCGTAATCTCGGGGGTCCACCATGGACCTCAGGGCCGTGTCTGGGCCTGGCCCTAGGCCCAAGCCACTTTGTAGCACGCTGTCCGGTGTATCCACCTAAACGAAAATGTTTACTGGTGATTTTTCGAACTACAGGCCGAGTAAATGCCAAAATATACAAAAAAGTCATGAGAGAACAGATCACACTAAATCTTATTGAATTAAGCTTTAAAGAAAGCATTTGATTGCGTAGTTATTGACTACACTAGTACGCTAAAAATCACTATGAAAAACAATAGGTATTAATAAAATTATGTATTTTAATTCAATATTAAGAAATCTCTCTTTATGAAAGAACGTAACACTAATTTACAAAATAAGTAAAGGCTACTTCAGGGTACTACACTGGGCCCGAGATTCAAGCAATCGAAAATGTGATATATTTTTTTTATCTCTTTTAACTCTACCTACTTCAAAACCCAGATCCCTGTAGCATGATATCCAGTAGGCCTACCTGAACATAAAGTTTCAAACTTGTAATTTATCGGGGATTCGGGGAACGAACTTTCATAGTTTCTGTAAAGTTTTTGTCGAACATTAAACCATCCCAGTTTAATAGAACAAGTTTGTTACAATCTCGATTTAAACGTTTTTCTCTGTAATTGATTTATTGTGTTTTGAACGTAGCTGCGTAGTATTGAAAAGTTAACGTCATTGACGTAATTCAATTTCAAACAATGATTTTAAGCAAGAATGTTTCTAATTGGTAAGTATTGTAAAAACTGCCAATTTTAAACCCTAAAAACCAGTTTTAAAAAATAAATTATTCATTCATCTGAAATTCCATACGATATTACTTTAAAATTTATAGCAGCTTGCCAAATTGTGATCATTTATCACACTTCGACTTGTCATCGTACTCATAAAGATAGAAGCAAATACACCGACTTCCTTGGAGTAAAAACTTTTTCCTGAATCACGCCAGTCTTTATAATATCATGATAAATTAAGATCGTAAAGTTCATGAAAGTAAACTTGGTAAGCAATTTCAGTTAATTGCATTACCAACTAACCAGCAATTTCCGTAGGTTTATATTCAATGTTCGAGCAATATTACAAACGGATATTAAAATTTTCATGTTCAATAAACTAACGCCTTGAACGTTCTTCGATAATAATTAGAGTTTCTTGCTTGTGTTAGTATTATTTTGTAGATAAAGTTGCATTATTTACGGCGTTTCATTTACTACCTGTGCAAACTGCATGATTATAATTAATTTTCCTTTATTTTTATTAGAACTTTAGTTTAAATCAACCATCATTATTACAAGGTTGAGAAAGAATTTTGATTCATTGATCAATTTGAAAACAAGAAAATGTATAACTACGAAAGAACCACTTTTCCTCAAATCTTTAATATTATTTCAGTAAGGGTGGATTCGACCAAACAAGAGTAAATATTTAATATCAGAATCAATCGTCAGTATACGAGACATTTTGACATATTATTTCATACTGAAACTGTAAATGTGCCAGTTATACCAGGAGTTATTCTCGAATAAAAGTTTGGTTGAATTGGGCCTAAGTAATACTAGACTAAGTAACTACATTATTCTAAGACAAAAGCATTGTACGCGGTTATTGTACTCCACACCCAACACAAACAAACCAAAAATCGTTAATTGCCACTCCGTCGACTTTAAAACTAGCTAAGGGCAGACAAAAACGGTACAATTTATCATTTTCACTTAAGGCCGGAAAAAGCTAAGGATATCTGAATCACAATGAGGGTATGTACGGACGAATCGATTAATCATAGAGCCACAATGCTCGCCCATTAACTTCGCACTTGATAAGGGAATTATATGAATAGCCGACAATAGTCGGTCTTATAATGTGACAACCCTACAGGCTGAAATCCGACCGTGCTAAATTTATTGGGCGGCTATCAAATTCACACAATTCCTTTTTAAAATAACAGTGTTTTGGCCGTCTTTTTAATAGCAAACCTTTTTGGACCCTCAGTTCAACAGAATATTATCTTTAAAATGGGTTTTCATTTCGCTTTACATTTTTAGATTACAGTAAGCAGTTTTTGTGGCAAAATTATACTTATTACAAGAACGTTTCAACAGTGTTCAACTCGATGTACCATCGTCGGTAACTCGGTACTGTTTGTATTTCTTAACAGGTAATTTCTTACATCTCACCTACGATAAGCAATACATAATTACATCTAATGAACAGAACACAATACAAAAAGCGAAAGCCATTTTAATGATCAAACATAACACAACAAAAGCCAGTTCAAAAAAGACAATGCCGATGAAAACACAAAACAAATGAAACTGTTTAGAACAACGTATAAACGATAGAACCGGTAATGTATCAAATCAGCAACATACGTTTGACAAACAAACACCACATCAATCAGTCTACTACGAACAACAATGATTGCCGAATACACGTTTCATCAGTTCGACGTGTCACGCTTTGATATTATAAAGGGATGTCCTCACTTTGGGTATTGGCATCCAAATGTGTTGGCTCAGTGAAGTCAGTCTTCATTTGCGAACGACATTTGATATAATTATTTTATAAATGTGCTAAATACGTAGCGTGAGAGCTATGGCCGTCACTAATAGAAAAAGAAGAAATAGTAGATGACACAAGAATAGTTCAAAGTGTATAGAGATAGTTCTTAGAGACAGAAGATACTTTCTTGTATATGGGGCTATCATGGAGCGTCACAATAAAGAAAACGATGACGATGTTGCAATTATGTAACTAAGTCTTTTGATCTAGGTAACTAACGTGAATGATTCTAAAAGTGATCACCTCGATGAAGAACGCCAATAAAACGTCAAATGAGATTGCGAAGTTACAGTTTGTGCTCATCAATGAGTTTCACATGCGAATGCTCGCGTTACGAACGCTGCATCCGCGAAATTAATGTTTTCCCGCGAGAGTCTGGCATCGAGTGGAATTGTTATTATGTATCGAGATCTAATTTTGATTGAATCGTTTGAACGTCCTCATCGATACTGCATCCGACACTCGATAATTGGTTCGAGCATTGAGAGACAGCCAATTATCAGTTCATTAAATTGATTCACTCATCTACGTAGTGTTGTTTTGAACACTTGATACAATGAAAATTATAAACTTAATAAATAAGGGCTGGTTAAAACTTAAAATAACCTAAAGGAGATAGTGTCACACAAAAAATTAAATACCTAACGGGATTTTAAGAATCCCTAACTTGCATAAATCCAAAACACGACATTATTAATGTAGCACAATATCAAAGTACTTATATGTATAAACAATAAAATTTTACAAAGATTTTAAGTTATCAATCTCAATCATATTTTACTTAACTATCTCCAATCCTTTAAAGTGATATAATATGGTTCAACAAATAGATAGACATAAGATACTACATTACTCATTGTCATAAACAAACCTGAAGATAATATACAAACGCAAACAGAACCAAAAGTAACAAGCAAACAGCTATAACTAAACGAATCTGATAAATATATCTACATAAACGCAAAAGTGGTTAAGAAACTCCTTAAATTTCTGCCCGGAACACACAAGGAAAGTAATTTGTGTCAAAAACATTGCTATGAAAATATTACCACTGTAAACATGATAAATGTGCCCCGAGGAACAAGTTCGGTAGTTGCGAACTTAATATCGGGTACATTTTGTAAAACTAAATTCAGAATAATCTACGTATACAAATTGTACATTCTTTGGGAGTAGGATAATGTATTTTGCTGGTTATACAACACATACTTTTAATATTACATTATCTTAAACTATGTATTAATTTTAGAAATCTTGACGTAGTAGGTCTGTTTGTAAAGGTAAAGTTTTTACGCCTTAGCTAAACTAAAATAGATAGGGGGGTGAATTATGTGGTACCCATATTCTCAAATTGCAGTTAATAATGGATATTTTGATTTTGTTAATAACAGTGCATTTTACTTGGCACCCGGCAAGGAAGTGTTCGGAAAAATTCAATAATCACTTAACATGTTCAATAAAATCCATGTTTAATACTAGCATGATGCTAGAAGAATGCTAGTATTAAACATAAACACATTACACATTAAGCTAGAATACCTATACTAAAGAAAACGTGAATTCGATAACTATAGAAAACAAGACACATTAAATGAACGGCATTTCACCAACACTGTTACAACAAATAAATGTGTGAACAACAAACAATGCGACTATATTGATACAAGATGTTTCGTATTTACGACTACGAACGTTAGCGAATGTTATGCCATAGTGTTCAACTATAAGGTTTTATTACAGCTATAGAGAGCCAAGGAAGCTATAACACGGCATAGAAGCGGCACTATTATACCACAAGAACCCGTCCGCAAGTTCCGTGCCAATAGTGTAAGTCAAATTACGTGTCCTTCTGTCGATTCGTATATTCGCTACTTCGCGCGAAAACATTTCGGCTCGCTAGTGGTTATAATATTTTTACCTCGTGCTTCAGTTTTATTGCTGGTACTAACTAATGATAAAAGTTGTGAAATAGAGAATTTTGCATTTTCAACACACAGATATTTGTTCGCTTTTATCGTGGGTAGTTTCAGAAACATATTATCGCTTAGTGATTTATACTTCACTGATAACAATGGTTTAACAAATGCAAAACGATTGCTATAAAAATGTTTGTGTATCGCAATTTCGACACAATTTATCTATATTTTATTTTTTAGAATTCATTTAAAAATAGAGGTAAGCGAGCGCTGTGGTCTTTAGAAATTACGTTTGATTATAGATACGTATGTAGATAGAGAAAACGTGTTTCGTTAGCTAAAAGCTTTTTTATGGCTAAGTTTTACAAAGGCTTTTGATATATTTATCTAAAACAATTCGCAACACCAATGCTTGTCCTTTGAAGCTAAGATCTTCGACAAAACCAAAACAGCTCACTGTTTAAGCTGTTCTAGTAGTAATAATACTGTAAAATACTAGTGACTTGAACGCCTCCGTTTAGACCCGAGGCGTCGCTTCAGTTCTATTGACCCACGTCAAGCCATAACTACTCATAGAGTCCTACAAGGTAGTGTTGTAAGCCCAGTTCTTATAACCCTCATGATATAAGTAGAAGCAAAAGAATTTACGAACAACTTGAAAGTGGTCGGACAAAAACTTGATGACCTCATCATCCCATCCATTACCCAAGCACCAAACATCGCGCCATCACCAAATCTCGCAACAAAAACGCACTTATCCCCTAATCACAAATGGACACAGTCAATACCGAAAAAAGCAACTTCTGACATTGCTAATCCTAAGTGCAAGTTCCTGATAAGGATTATACGGGACCCTAATGGTCTTTATCCCCCGGCTGAGCAAATGTCCATAACTTAACCGTGGCGAGGCTGGCGCGACTTAACTTTGGGAGACGTCATTTCTCAAAAGCCATGACGAGGGCGTTAGGGATGTAACGCAGTCGATTCTAGTGTAATCGAGCTTAAAATTGAACTTTTTGGTACTATCGATAGAAACTTTGCATTCGGTATTTGGATAAAGTTACTTAAATCCCAAGATTTAGGTACACTACAAATCAAAATTAACGGACGCCAGATAAGTAGAGATTCTATTTATCTACGTAAATAGAACAAAAATTCACGTACAAAGTTTTTTTTTCTGACTCCAAAGTTAGTTATTTGGTCAACATTTATTTATACAATTTTAGGTGATTTCTTTTTGTAGTAATAAAATAGTATAAAGTAGTTTTGATTGATTTAACTAAATATTATCACAGATTATTATAAACATGAAGAAATGAGATTATTATAACTATTAAATGTTGTAACTCTACATTAGTCAGTACATCACTAGCCACACCTAAAGCTTAATAACTATAGGTAGACGTGGAAAAATGTAGCGTTTTATTCCATCTCGTTAATGTGGACTTATCGCTGCTCATCCTTATGCTCTATTGTTCTGAAGATTTCTAAATATTTATCTGTTTGATTGATAGGCCAATGTAAAAATTGATAAATCGCTGTTCATAATTTTCTACTTAATGAAAAAACTTTCGCAATTTTAAAGTTTGCTTTGTTTTGTTTTTCTGTTGTGTTTTTAAAGCAATCATCTTTTCTTTTTTTCTAGCTCTGTATAATTTATTTTATTTACTTTATTATGTAGTACCTACGTTCTTGACTTTAAAGTGGATTCAGTTTATTATAAACTACGTTCTCGGCCTGTTATCAGTACTTTTAGTTTATTTTGAAACTAGAACACCCGTTGCATAACACGTTTGGAAATTCGGTCAATGATAGACATTGAACATCTCTTGAGAACAACGTAAGTGGTTTTTAAAACTTTATATTCCTTCTTTTATATTCGTCTTAACAAAGACAGGTTACCTATATCACAAATATTTTGATTCACAAGAATTCTAATATTTACCTACAAAGTTTTTAAAAGGTTCAGGTTAAAGGAGGGAAAGTCACTATAGCTCCGAAAATACTTCTGTTCTCTTTTTAATAGTTTCTAGTTATTGTCGTAAGTTATAAGAAGTAGGTACCTATCTAAATTTATCTCATCTTTACATTTTCAATTTGGTAGCAATTAAACTCTTATGTATAAATAGGTACGAGTCTCCACGAAGTCTGCTAATTCAATTTTGTCTAGTCTTAGTTTAACTTTGCCTCTAAATGTACTAGTAAGCATAGTCAGACACAAAACTAACTTCTCAAATTCGTCTCTTGTCAAAATGTCAATGTCACCTTCAAAAATGTTTCCATTTTGAAACCGTCAGACGCGCTCAAATTTTCATTATACGCACAGACGGACGCGCAAGAAATAGACGGGCTGAGTGCATACGACGCGACGCACAGGGATGGAGTAAGGAAGTTTTCATTTTTTTATTTTTTGGGATATAATTTTTTTTGGAATCGGCACATAGAAAATATTATGTAGGTGTGCGCTAGAAGATCAGCTCAACTTTTTGATCTCTACATATTTTTCTTTTTGATTAATATCAGGTACTGAATGTTACGTTATAATTTTATATTCACGTCACATAAGATAATGTATACTAGTCATAAGTACCTACGTATTTGAAATATTCCGAATAGGTACACTTTTTAGGGCCTGCTGTTTTAATAAAATAATTACTAATTAGGTATATTTTATTGGAATTAATCTTAATTAATTTGCACTTTAGCCAATAATTCCTGTTTAAAACAATGCCACAAGCGTTATCTTCTGCCTCAGTTTTCTTTTTCGACTGGACATATAAAAATATAAAAAATAACGTCCAGAATGCATCTCTGCGCCCCATACTAATTGCTGCGAGTGCATGTAAAGACGCCGGTGACGCTCCGGATCAACATAATGGCGGATGGGGGTAGCAAAGGGAACGTACGGGAACGCACGGGAACGTATGGAAAAAAAGGAAGCGCCGCGGGCGTAGCGAAGATTCGGTTACAAATTGTTTTGTTTTGAGATAGTTTTAGCGACGCGTAGTTCAATGAGTTAAATTTCAGGAGACTGTATCTTATTTTCTTAGGAGATTAGGATATGACATTGTTGTATGACATATTTTGGTGGATATTGCAGTCTTTGTAAGGAGTCTTTGAGAGATTTTTGGTAGAGTCAATTAATTGTTTCAATTGGTTAATTCAGAGAGAATCTCTGAAAAATATTATAAACAAAGTTATATTTTATTTAAATAAACAATCAAATTGTCAGTCACTCATAATATTAGTTTTTAAATTATATCTACACAATAATATTACTAAATACAATAATCCACACAGTAGCATATCAGTCGTAACTTTGGACTTTCCGCACGAAATAAAAGCGAGTTTTGCAGAGTGTCTGTTACACTTGAAATGCTGTCGAGTGTACCTACGCGCTACGTCAACAAAAATAAACAAAAAATACGTCAGTTAAAAACCTTAATTTAACAATTCGTGAGCACACAATCACAATTGCCACTTAATTTTCGTATTTCCAACAAAAAAACAATTGAAATCGAATTACACACTACATAATCGAGTTTGCTCAATCGATATCAGTTGAACCACAAAAACATTCGACGACTCCGATTAGATTCCAGGCTGTTTATATAAATATCTACTTCATTTCACGGTCCACCAGACCACACACAGGCATCTCAACAAAAACCACACTAAAATACGTAAATTGCTATCTTTTATATCTGTTAGTATCTATTTACTAGCTACAATACACACTCGGTTCTATGATATTAGATTGTAATCATGTTCTGGAGATTACTACTCATAAAGATTACATAACTACTACTAAAATAAAACAAAGTAAATAACAAATCTACAACATCTAAGAATAATCCAGGTTGCAGATTAATCTTGAAGGTTCTCTTACTAGCAGTTAAACATAATTAATTATACATTTTCATAAAATAGGTACCTACTACATTTCATATACCTACCACATTTCAGTATTTCCCAAATAATTATTTCCACTCTTGCTAAACTAACGTTCGTTGGTAAATAAACAACAGTAATTTCATGCTCAATACAAACTTACCACACAGATAGGTATTTAATTAGTCTCTAAAATAATTAACGGATGAAAGATAAATTATGATAAAATACATAATACTAAATTGTAATATACTTGTATACTTCTAGTGAGAAATCACTCGTGGGTTCGTCTAGCTAAAGGACAAGTCCTTGGTGCGTTAAAAGTATCAAAACTCCTTATACATAGTCGAGCGGATATAATCCTTGAGAGGTGCTCTACGAGTAGTCGCTAAATAATATGGATGGATTTTTATATCAGCATTTTTTGCGCTTTTGCGCTTGTTTTTGCGCGTGAGCACTACATTTCGCGCTTCGGTAAACAGAACGCGCGTGTAGGTGATTGCTCACTCGTAGGTGGTCCGTTTATACGAACTTAATCGCGCATCTACGCTTGTATAAGATCGCGCATCTGTGTGCCTACCATGAGTTTACGTTAGGTGTACTCGCTAGCGACTGCGTAAAAAAATGACATTTAAATGTATAACATATTGTGCAGCGCCCCTAGCGGCTACTTTCAAGAAATAAAATCTTCATAAAGTTTTTTGACGTATTCGCTAGCGAGCTCACCTAACGTAAACTCATGGTAGGCACACTGATACAGGATGTCTTCACTCGCACAAAACGAGCGTGTGACGTGCTTTTACGCACTTATGTATAAAAACTTGCTTATAAATTCCGAAAAGACTAGCTCCTCGATGCAAAATGGGACAGTAATTCCGAAATCGCCTCGTACCGGCGTTTCTTTCTATGTACTAGTTACTTCGCTACGTAAATGGGACTATTTCCACCTCTCGTTCCTACCATTACAACTCATGTAGCCAGAATCTACAACATGACCGCCAATAAAACCCAAGCAATGAAGGCTCAATCGCTCCGTGAAGCGATTTCGAAATAAGAACTGTCACGAATGTTACTTTGTCCTGGATTTGAAAGATCCCTTAATAATCCTACAACTCTGGTAGATTGAAATCTAGAAGACCATAAAGACTTATAAGGTTAAAAGAGTTCTTTATGCTCTTACAGCTCTGGTTGTAAGATTTTTTTATGTGACAATAGGCAAACGAACAGACGGATCACCTGATGTTAAGTGATTACCGTCATCCATAGACACCCTGTAATGTGGAAGACCATAAAAAATTAACGATAGCATTTGAAAAATTCTTACCCTCTGCGGAGGTAGTATTTGTCGTGGACTGTGCGTGTGCTTGGGCGAACAGGAGCCGTGCTTCTCTTTTCTGTGGGATTTGAGACCTCGCAGCAGCCTGGAGAACGTTGTTACCTTCTTCTTGGCGGTGCCGAGGCAGTTATCTGTGAAAAAGAAGATAGAGTAAGAAGATATAAAGTCACTTTATTCAAGCATGTATTTTTATAGCTACCAATGTCCAATGTATGGAGCACACTTGTATTCATTACTAGGCTTTCCCACTCGGACTTTAATGGAAAGTTATCCAACTAAGTAGGATTGTCCTTTATGGATACGCTATAACATTGTATTAAGTTTTATCAAACTTCGTGTAAGTAGTACCTATAGTTTCATGCCCGTTTTCACCATCAATCCCTAATTTTTAAATGAGACTATAGGGGTCTCTTAAAAATAAGGTATTGATGGTGAAAAGGGGCATCATTCTTACAAACTTTTCCGTTCTATTTAGTTCATTATCATCTGTCCATTGCTAACTAATTGTGACCAATCCTACGTCCATGGATATGCTGTGTAAATAAGATAACCATAGACATCTATTTAAAAAAAAGTACGTAATATATCGCCTCCCTAATAACTTATGAAAATGCAAAATCTATTACAGAAACTCAAAAGAAAAAGTTAGGCCACACGACAGCCAAATGAGCAAGATAAACGATTGGCAGTTACAGCCTCGACCTTTAGTTGAAGAAGTCGTTACATAAATCAGGCTAATAATGTTAGTATTACATGTGATGTAACACGCTCGTTCAAGGGCAAATACGGTCAAGTCGGTCAATCCAACTAACTAGTAAAGTGAAACCAGTGCAGAATAAGTTAATTTGAATACTTTGTTTGGTTCTTGTGACTTTGAAATGACTCTAAAATCACCATCATCATCTCAGCCATAGGACGTCCACTGCTGAACATAGGCCTCCCCCAATGATTTCCATGTTGCCCGGTTGGTAGCGGCCTGCGTCCAGCGCGTTCCTGCTACCTTTACGATGTCTTCGGTCCACTTTGTGGGTGGACGTCACACGCTGCGTTTTCTGGTACGCGGCCTCCACTCCAGAATCTTGCTGCCCCATCGGCCGTCAGTTCTGCGTGCTATGTACCCTGCCTACTGCCTGACTCTTAAAATACTAATACTCAACCCATAAGGGTTCTTTGTGACTAACTTTCCATTTAAGTTCAGTTTGGGCACTTAATCATAATCCTCACATTCCTACGCGTACCTACATAAATACAATTTACGACCTAAACATTAAACACACACAACACATTTTAGCGTGCGCAAAACGTCTAGGTATTTTTAAGGTACGAACCACAAGCGTTTATTCCTAATTCACCCGTACTTAATCGACTCGCGGCCAATAAATCAAGTACTTAGCACCTAGAAAATACCTTTTCCAAACAATCGCGTGAAGCGGAATATTCTAAGGGCTTAATGGCCTTGCGTTTCTTTATTGCTTACTAAGTTACCACCTGCCTGGTTCGTGTGACATGATAATAAACAACTGGTTTACGGTACAAGTATCACAAAAAACGGCTACTAATTAGCTCACTACGAGTACATTTGTGTTACTTTTCAACCGACTTCAAAAAAAGGAGGAGGTTCTCAATTCGACCCGTATGTTTTTTTTTTCTATGTTTGTTACGCGATAACTCCGCCAATTATGAACCGATTTGAACAAATCTTTTTTCGGCGTATAGGTAATACCTCAAGGGTGGTCCCATTTAAATTTAATAATAAAAAAAACAACCCCCAATGGTGGAAAATTGGGGATGAACTTTTTTATACGCAATATCTCCGCGGATTATAAACCAATTTGAACGATAATTTTTTTGTTGAATAGGTATTATCAAAAGGGTGGTTTCATGCGAATTGGAAGAAAATATTTCACCCCCAAGGGTGGAAAATTGGGGATGAACTTTTTTATACGCAATATCTCCGCCGATTATGAACCAATTTGAACGATTATTTACGTTACTACGCGAGAACAATTGACGATCAGTAACGCCATAAATTTACTCATGCATGCACACTTTTTTTCATTTTTAGCTGCATGAGCCAGAGTAGAAATAGAACTACAACCTAGACTGCATTTCGCTTAAAATCAGGTGAGATTGCAGTCAAATAACTGCTTTGTTCTGAATAACAAAAAACTCTATTACTCGTATTCCCAAAAATATCTTAGAGAAAAATATGCGAACATCAGGCCTCAGTCCTCACATGTCTGTCTAGCCTAATCTTCCATTTTCTTTGGTAAGCTAGAGAGAATCGTCCTCCTGTAGCAGGTCATTTAGACCTGATGATGATGACTTTATTCAATATTACTACCGAATTTAATGAGTCCTCTTCTTTAATCTCCTGTTTATTAAGGAACTTCTCATTGTTACTTGCCAGTCTGTACTTAAAGGGTAACTTATAACTGCAAACACAGCCAACACGCGATGTCTCATATCGGAAATGTTTTCATTATAGTGGACAGGGCCGGATCTAGGTACCGTTGAGTAAGTCGGGGCCCCTGAAGTATCAGGCCCGACCAACTGTTATATCACGGGGCCCATGAAATGTGTCAGTCAAGTTAGTTAGATTATAATTATTTAATAGAGGATTCCAAGATTGCTAATGCTTGTAAAGGAACCACTCAGAAATGAAAGTATTCAACAGGAGTATATATCTCCTGTCGAATACTTTTTGCATGCAAATGCCGTTGACTTATTTATTTACATTTGGAACAAAAACTCTTCTCCTTACAGGCTTAGATAACAATATTTCTACGAAAGTTTTATATGCATTTCAAGCATTGGCTCCAAAAAGTGAATGTCTTGCTGAGAAATAATTAAGTACTTTACTCTTATTGAAATCTCAAAAATCTTTTAAGAACAGTTTCATAATTGTGTAACAGTGTCTTTAAAAAAATATATTTTCCATGTCATCTGACACAATTTAATTTCAGGGCTTTTAGTCCTATAAGGGCCCTTACGTTCACTAACTAAAAATAGAGGTAGCGCGTTTTCTTACATAACTTTTCAATTCCTATCATTGGAGGTCCGAAAATATTTCTCATACAATTTGATACCATAATGATCATTCTTCATAAAAAATTTAAAACCTACATATTTAAAAACATAATCATTGATATTCATAATATCACTAATCATACACTTAGTTTTTACTAATATTTGTTTTCATATATTTTTCTATACTAATGATCGAAACTCATAATCATTCGAATAAATAACTATAATATTCATAAATGTGATGTATCCTAATATTTGTTTTCATAAATTTATTACTCATAAGTGTATTTATCCATATTATTGAAAATCATGATGTCTATATTCGTATTAAATCGTATTTTAACATTAAATTAATTTGAAATGGTCCAAAACAGGCAATATTTTGTGCCACAAAACTAACGTGACAGAAACGAATCGCTGCAAAACCGACTCCACGTAGTCTTGTCTGCCCTACCCCTAGAGTGTAATTTAAAAGCCGGAGGCGCGGAGGGAGGGCAGCCCTCGCCCGCTGTAACGAGGCTCAGGCGCCCGGGTGAGCTGGAGCGGCTGAGGCTGGTCGCCGAGGCGCCGAAGGCGCCGATGGCGATCCAAAAAGCCGAAGCTGCGGAAGCAAGCGTGGGTGCCTGAGCCTCGTTACGCAAGGGCGGAAGGGCTGCACATCCCGCAGCGCCGGAGACGAGGAGATACCAATGCATGCTGCATGCTTGCTTTCATGCTGCATGCTCTGCATGCTTATCTACTCTATTAAATTATATATGATTTTTTTAAAGATACGAGTATGTCTGTTATAAAGTAAATTATTCTGAACAACAACATTATGAGTTGAAGTATGTTCTTAGTAACAACATTATTAATTAAAACAATATGATCAATGAATGTTATGAAGAAAAAAGATCTGAAAATAAAAATTATGTATTTTAAATGGTTCTTGGTAGTAACAGTATTGATAAAAAAATTATGATTACTAACTGTTATGAGCTCCGATGGTAGTAATAAAAATGTATGAATAAAAAAAGTATGAAAAATAAAATTATGAAGAGAGATTATTATGAACACAAATCGGTAGTAAGACAAAGAATAGGATTTAGAATTTTATGTGAGCCAATATAGAACCAAAAATAGAACCAGGTTAGAGTACGGCCCTGTCGTGCGATAGCTAACGAGTAGCTAAATAATGTATGAAGGCATTATGTATGAATCGAGATACTCTCGTTAAGTAAATGGAGGCTTTGTAGAATAGTTCTTATCTTTGACGGATTAAGCATGTGTGGTAGACATTAGCCTGATTAATAGTTGAGCTTTGATTGGGATATCAGGAAAACGTTTAATTGCGCCATGTTTTGTTAGATCCTTTATGGTGTACTAGCTTTCCGCCCGCGGCTTCGCCCGCGTGGAATTTTGTCTATCACAGAAAAAAATTATCGCGCGCGTCCCTGTTTCAAAAACCGGGATTAAAACTATCTATGTCCTTTCCCGGGACTCAAACTATCTCTATGCCAAATTTTATCAAAATCGGTTCAGTGGTTTAGGCGTGACAGCGAGACAGACAGACAGAGTTACTTTCGCATTTATAATATTAGTATAGATACTGAGTCTTTCTTTGACTTGGCACAATTTTAGCTCGCCAAGTCGCTGGATTGAACTTTTAAATATGTTTTCTTCCATCGACTGGGCCCACTCTAAGATTCTAGAGTAGATTTTTGTTAATTTGGTGTTTAGTATTTTAATAAAAACATTGAAGATGGGCCCAAGTTACTGGAAGAAAACATATTTAAAAATTCAATCCAGCGACTTGGCGAGCTAAACGGGCCAAGTTACTGGAGGACTCGTATATAATAAAACCAAATTCAAGATCAAATTACATGACAATTTGATTAGTTTAAGACCGAGTACTTGTAGTTCGTTTATTAGTTACAAAAATATTTATTTGTAGCTGTACCAGTAATTTAATAGGTAGGTACGCGTATAAATCGTTCCTAGAATAAAGCCTAGTAACCCAAGTATTCATGACTACTTTCTATTTCAGTATTTTATTTATGTGGGACCACGTGCGTCCTTCAGAGAGCTTAAGCTACATTTCTTATGATAAATTAAAATAAAGTTTACTTCAGATATTAAGGCAGCGCACCACCAAATTTTGACCGTAACTATAACTATAATTGGTGTTTTTTTATAGAGTTTGATAGATTTCTGACGTTTCTCAAAGTTAAAGTAAGATGGTGCAACCCAGCCTAAGTAAGGCTTCATATTGTTCATTAGTAACAAACATAGTACCTACATAGATACAAAATTAAAACCTAAGACCTAATTAGTCTGATTCTAATTGATACATGAATAAACATTAAGGCTGGGTTGCATCATCTTTCTTTATTTTTAACAAATGTCAAAAATCTGTCAAACTCCATACAAAAACGCCGGTTAACGGTCAAAGTTAGGTGGTGCAACTTAGCCTAAAACTGATATTTTAAATCTTACGATGACGTACGAGTAAGTATAAACCACACAATCAACCTCGTTCATAATTTTCCAAAAGCATAACAAAAAACAGATTGGAACAAATTGTACGTTTGTTCAACACCGTATCTCGACTTCAATCGGGGTGAATAGAATTTTAATAGCGAAGGAAACCCTCATCAAAACATAGCACGTAACGCACCTTACAATTACGTATTTAGGTATACACTTGCAGTGTTACAACTGTATTTTTAAGCCACTAAAGTTGAATTTTGCGTGTTTTTTCAAGCTGTGAAGTCAAAGTGATATCACTTACCACTGGGGGGGAATTCGTAGAAGTACGCCGAGCGGGGACTCAGACAACTGAAACAAAACAACATTCAGTATTAGTACTGATTCAGNAAACTTTAGCCATTGAAAGTAAGGTTCAATAATTAGCAAATGACCTCCTCTATACGCGTATTAGCTATGGCGGGTTCAGTTCCAGTCACCCTGTAGGGTAATTCCAGGATACATGCCCCAGTGGGATAGGTGCCGCGATTTTAAGTAAACTATGTTACAAGCAACTTAGCCTAAAGCTATAGTACGTATAACAGAAAGGGACCTCCCCGTACCACTTTTCGCCTCGCAAACCATCAAAGAGTGCGTTCGTTTGGCCAGTGAGAGCAAAAATCTTCCACGGCCAGACCTTAGCGAGAGTCGAAATAATATTGGTAAGTATCTTTTAATGGATAATTTTTTTGTCAGCTGTAAAATGAAGCAGATTTTTAATATAATTTGATAGACTATCTTATAAATGATAAGGGATAGCTATGTTTAATTCGATTTTTAGTGTTATTATATTTTTTATTAAAAAAGGCACCTATCCTATGCTAAAAGGATAGTTGCCTAATTATTTTTGGGTATAGATGCCCTTAGGGCCATGTCCCATGCACCTAGGGGCTTCTATCCTAACCTGCTCTTTTTGTCATAGGTGGCAAGTAAGAAGAAAAAAAGAATGTAGTACGGCTAACCTTAGGAAAGTAATAATCGATCGAATCGCCCTTCTGATCGAATTACCTTTTTACCCGACTGCGCTAGAAGGAGGGTTATGTTTTTCGGGTGTACTATGTATTTTTTTTAATAAAAAATATTAAATTTCGTTTTAATTAATTTACTAACAAACAATCTTAAATAATAATACTTGGCTTATTTGATTTCAAAATGCATTTTCATCCTTTGAATTCAAAAACTGTATTAACGAGTCATCTATCCCTGCGTCAGGCATCTATCCTTTGAAGCAATCATACAGTGAGTCTTCTATCCCCCACATTAGGCGTCTATCCCACTTTTTAGAGGTCAATTAAAATGGTATTTACTCAGAATCGGTATAACTTAAACTAAAATCATTATAGTAATATCATAGTCGAAAGACCAAAGTTTACAGATACTAAGGTCAAATTGTTGATAAAAACTTACTGACTGAGTTACAGAGCTGTTTCAAAAAGTGGGGCATCTATCCTGGACTTACCCTATACGAATATGTTTCGATACTTACGTAATGCGCATTTCATATAACACAGCAAAGGTAGAAATAATTTCTAAAATAAAGGTACAGTCGACGTCAAATACTTAAGACCCAAAGTGACCAAAAAGTTTTAATAAAACCAGACGTGCTACGAACTTTTTGGCCACTTTGGGTCTCACGAACTATTTGACAACCATGAAGTATACGCATTTATCTTCAATGGACCTTTCACGAGAACTATGAACTAGAACTTGCCAGTAATATTTTTTCAAGTCTGTACAAACGAGAGCATATCAAGCTAAACACTGAGGCATCTTGTGTAGTTTATTAAGTGCCATTTTGCAATTTAAAAATATATTCTGTAATACAATCCGCTCCAATAGAGTAAGTAACCTTCTATTTCTTGTATTTAAAGGATAGAAATCTACTCAAAATGTAAATAAAAGTGTCTCTATATTATTTGTGATGCAAAGCGCATTTTTTCTCTACATCAATAAGTTATCAGAATAATCCCGCGTGTGTTATCATTTATTTACTTTTAAAATCCGGTCCGAACTGGATTCCGCTGCCTTAACAATTCATACGCAAAGCACCGGCGGGTGGATAAAACAAAACACAATCGCATTACCGAATCGAGAAATAATTTGCGATACCGAGTAAATATTTAATCGATGCGGACGATGCGGAAAGGTAAAAACCGTCGGTAAATCGGAATTTGGCGGTAAATGAGAAATTAATCGACATCCACATTAACAATGCCGCTAATGATCATTGTGAGTGGACTGAGCGTCGTTTAATGAAGAGATAAATTCATAAAGGGCTCAATTTGATGTCTGCGAGTTAACCAGATCCAATTTCGCGATAATAACCCATTCGTCAGTTACCTGCGTCCGTTTTTCGAGTGGCACTGTAATTAAACTGACGTTACAGATTTTGTGACGATCATTGAGGCTTTAATTATTTTTGAATGCACATTTTTTGCGGGTCTGCGGGCGATTAAAAGGTAATTGAGATCTTTAATCCTTAAACTTGATGGTAAATAATTATCATACTTATAAAAGCTTTATATGATGAGTATAATGACTCAATAAACAATTTTAAGATGTCAAATAAGATCTTCCATATTATTTGTAATTATAGAGTTTTAATTGCAAAAAGGGTTGCAAATACAATACTTTTTCTAGATTTTTGTTACATCTAACTTTGACAGGTAGGCTGTCAAAGTTCGTTTTTAAACTACAAAACCTAAAAAAACTAGGTACGTTTTATAGACTATGTGAATGTCCACGTGTTCCAAAACGCGAGCAGAAGCTAGTGAGACCTAAGGCTGAGTTGCACCACCCAAGTTTAACCGTTTCTATAACAATTACAGGTGTTTTTTGTAAAGAGTTTAAACAGATTTTTGACGTTTGTTAATGAAAGTAAGATCAACTTCAACTGAGCCATAGTGTAATTTTATACCACTCAGGAAACGGGCAATGCAGAAGATGGTAGAGAAAATATTATAAAAAAGTCCCAACAATCTTCAATTAACACCAGATTCAATCTAATACGTATAACTTACTCGCAGAGTCAATAAGGTCAATAAACTTCAGTTATCGAATAGCGAAGCGATGTCACAAATCAAGTTAGCCACTTCCCGATTCGAAACTGCAAATCAATGCACTATATCATAACATATTCGCCGTCTAGATGAATATTCAGTCCCCAGCCAATATTGTGGTAACATTCATTTATTAGTTCGGACGTTCAATCGGAAATTTTATTAAATTAACTACTACCTATTACCGCAATGCAATGTTCCAGCATTTAGTATTTAATATTATTATTTGTTGTAGCTAACTTGGCACAAAATAACTAGCAAACAGATCAATATACACACCTGAAAAACCGTAATTAATTGCATAAAATAATAAAGACCATAGTCGGCATGACCATAATAATTCAACTTTGAAATAATAAAGTATTTAATGTATACCTGGTTTCCACAATTTTAAAAAATATTTTGTTATTTTATAAATACAGGGTGAATTTCAATTGTTGGCATCCTTTTTACGAAGACCCTACTCGTGATACAGAATACATTTCCCAAATGATTTAAACACCCTGTATAAATTGCGACCTGCACTTTGAATTAGCACTGCAACGATTTAAGCATCCGATAGCATAGCAATGTTTCCATGTGAAGGTGTAAACAAAATAATAAATAAGGCTTATGTACCAACCTATGTATACTAGGTGGGTGGCATCAAGATAAGGTGTCCGTAAATCTTCAATTTATTAAATAACTTGATAGTGCAAGGTATTTACAGCATTTCAATATATTTGACATGTAATATGACGTACCCACCCACATACTATGTAACACTATCTTAACGAGCTTACTCGTATGTAAATTACATGAATTGAATATTATTTAATCAAATTAACGTCTCAACATTGCCGTGTACAGGCATATAGAATATCTTTTGCATTTATTACTAAGGCTGGGTTGCACCATCTTACTTTAACTTTGACAAACGTCAAAAATCTGTCAAACTCCATACAAAATACACCGGTTATCGTTATAGTTACTGTCAAAGTTAGGTGGTGCAACTCAGCCTAAAACGTTGGTTAACGTTAAATTAAATGAACTGAGTTACATCAATGAAGCCATTCAATTTAGTATGTTTGACTGTAATACGATTTGAAGTATTACTTAGTTAATTCAAAGTTGGTAATTTTGTTTTTAAATAACTCTATAATATGTTAATCTCTGAAACTACTACTGGTAAACTTAAAAAGCTAGATTTTGCATTAAAATATGTGGATATGTTAGACTACTTTTAAAAGGACGAGACTCAGTTATGTTAACAATATCATTTAGGTATCTAAAGAAAACCCTGTCGGAAAACATAGACAAAATAAAATAAAAAACACTTCCCCATACTTTTAATAGTTGACAAACTATTTTTTGGCATGGTGCTGGTGAGTAATTTCAGATTTACTTATTTGTTTAGCTCAATATAAAAAGCACCACAGTAACCCCTTTCATAATCACACTGTATAGTATATTGTAATTAATATCAGCCAAACCCCTCGTAACCGCTAAAAGCCAGAAACATCACAGAAATTTCGTGAATACCTTCTCGAATTTTCCAACAAACGTATTGAATTTACTCGTATACGCAATTTATCCGCGTTTGAATCAAGATATAGTAGTAGCAAAATTTCGTAACACCATTGACACACGTGCCCGTTACTCAATTAACACTGCAGACGGAGCCGGCTAACAAGCTCAGTGAGATTGCGAGGAGCGAGCACAAGCGAGATAATACACTAGTGCTGGGACACCATCGATAGATCGAAAGCTTTGTCGATAATTTTGCAAAATTTCGTACATTTACAATCAATTTACACCACAGACGGAGCCGGCTAACAAGCTCATTGAGATTGCGAGGAGCGAGCACAAGCGAGATAATACACTAGTGCTGGGACACCATCGATAGATCGAAAGCTTTATCGATAATTTTGCAAAATTTCGTACATTTACAATCAATTTACACCACAGACGGAGCCGGCTAACAAGCTCATTGAGATTGCGAGGAGCGAGCACTAGCGAAATAATACACTAGTGCTGGGACACCATCGATAGATCGAAAGCTTTATCGATAATTTTGCAAAATTTCGTACATTACAATCAATTTACACCACAGACGGAGCCAGCTAACAAGCTCATTGAGATTGCGAGGAGCGAGCACAAGCGAAATAATACACTAGTGCAGGGACAGCATCGAAAAATCGAAAGCCTTCGTGGTCGTTGACACCGCCATTAGCCACCAATCGTGATCGCTGAATAACGTTTGTTCAATAACGTTTTATCGACTCTGTTTCAATCACTCTATTTGTGGTCGAAAATAATAAATAAAGAATTTAAAATACGCGGCTCGAGTCCAAAAATACTTATTCATAACATTCTATGAGGTAAGTACGAGGGTTAGGTGGGACTCTAAAGGACTAAAGGTGGCCTACCCACTAAGCCCGATGGCGTCCATATGCAGAATATTAAGGCAACAACAAATGTAGCGTGTGAACAAAGTAAGTTTTGAAATAAAAACGTACGCTGAATAGGTACCAATACGAATAAGTTTCAATTATCGATATCATCTTTTAAAATAATACAGTGACATCGATAATTGTACAATTTTAACCGAACAACACTACCACAAAGCGAGAATAGCAAGAAAACAAGAGATATGCGAGATACGTCGCTTAATCCTGGATTTATCTAAGTGCTAGCACAAATGCGCAAACGCCTCCTCGCCACGTACCATCTGCTTACTATTTACTCGTATAATTAAAAGAAAAGGCTTCTGTCTGGGAGCCTGTTGTTGGCTGATTAATATAATAGAGCTTATAATACAGGGTGGAATTTTGTAATGCCACCTGAAGGGAAAGTAGTAGCTACTCTTATTACTGTAGATAGAAAATTTTACTCAAAGAAAACATTCCTTTGTTTTTGAAAAGAAATAGAACTGCATTCAAAGATTTCTAAAAAATTGCTTGCCACACCCGGGAATCGAACCAACTAAAATCTGTTAAAAATTGTGAATTGTGAGCATGAAATCTCTCTAACAAACTTTATAAATCAAATGAAAAGAAAACTCATGAAATCTTAAATTATTTTAATTATTTACAGAAAATTGTATGGTATGGTGGTGAATTTTCGAAAAAAATTCGAAAATCTTTGAATGCAGTTTTCTTTCTTTTCAAAAATAAAGGAATGTTTTCTTTGGGTAAAATTTTCTATGTACAGACTAAGGGTACTTTCCCTCCAGGTGGCATTACAAAAATCCACCCTGTATAATACAATACTATATTATATTTGGGCCTAACCTTGTCTAGAGAATATTAGGCTACAAACTAAGACACTATACAGGTTGTGTTGCTTAAATTATCCTTAGTATTTTGTTGATAAAATGTTATAATCCATTTAGCAAGACACGCTACGCCTGCGAAGGTTGTAGTAGTAAAATGAACAAGTCTTATTCGGAGACTGATTCACACTGATCTCTGTATTTATTTATTTATATCAGCATTATAAAACCAATAATGGCTACCGAAGTCTCTTAGGCTGATTTGCACCACCATTTTAACCGTAACAGTAACAGAAACCGGTGCTTTTTGTATGGAGTTTGAGATTTTTGACTTTTGTCAAAGTTAAAGTAAGATGGTGCAACTCAGCCTTAGACGTTTCTACGTTAGTTGCAAGGTACCTACATTTCAAAATTATAAACTACATTATGAATATGATGCATCGATAAAAGTTCAATAATTCAACGCAGTAGAGTCAGGCAATTCACTAAAATGTAGTTTCTCCACTCAAAAAAGCTCAGCCTAATAATACAGTATGAAATCAGATATTACGAAACTTGAAACCAATATCACACATAATTACCTCCACTAAACAAAAAACTTAGGCTGGGTTGCACCATCTTACTTTAACTTTGACAAACGTCAAAATCTGTCAAACTCCATACAAAATACACTGGTTAACGTTTAGTTTCTGTTAAAGTTAGGTGGTGCGACCCAGCCTTAGAAACCACAAAAAAGTGACGACATGCCAGATGTGTTCTCTTACTCAAGCTAATGACATGTTTAATGTCAAAAGTAGCTTATGAAGGGTGGAAAGATTTATTTGGTCTGAAATCGAAGACAGATTTGATGCATTTAAAATTATCTGTGTTTAATTTTTCACTTACTACATACTAGGTATGTAATCGTGATTAAATTGATAATATTATTATTGTAAGGTATGCAAACGCATTTAAAACGTAGTATATTAACATTAACAATACTTAATTACAGTTCGTTCGGAGAGCTTAGAATTATCACCAATGGGCTTCCTACAGCTGATTCTTAGTAAGTTACTGATACCTACAATTACAACTCATTTGAAGTAACATTTAACTTTTAAGTGTACTTTAGCAAATATCGAGAAGTTTATATCCCATAGAATCATAATTAGATAAGTATATAGATTATAGATACAGCATTAACAAATATTCAATCACCAAAACAAAGAAATATTATTTTAATTGCCAATAATCTGATAAATCCATTCCATGTTCTCGTTATAAACTTAGTTACAGCACTCACACCAAGTGCATCTTAGGGACTGCACATTAAAATGCAGCCATTACAAGTCTTGAACGGATTGCGGACCCCGACGGAGTGTGTAATAATGACATACAGTCTAAAAGACAAGCGAGTAATATTTGTCAGTTTTCTTAAAGGTTACATATGGCTTTGTTTAGCACCTATCCGCTTTGCACTGGAGGGAAGTCGAACCTCAACTGCCTCAACTTCAAAATCCTCCAACGTTCTGAAAAATTTCGTTGCGCGTCCAATGACAGTTTAACTTTCCCCGGGACAAACTTAACCTTCACTGATTGTGTTTTTATTGGCGGCCAAGCTGTAGTTCCTGACTACACAGGAGTTGCAGTACTGGGAACCAGAGGTGGGAATAGTCCCGTTATTTAAAATCTGATAAACGAATTCATCTCATTACAAACTTAGGCTGGGTTGCAGCATCTTACTTTAACTTTGACAAACGTCAAAAATCTGTCGAACTCCATACAAAAAACACCGGTTATCGTTATAGTTACGGTCAAAGTTAGGTGGTACAACTCAGCCTTAGTTGCACTAACACCAATTGCATCTTAGGGACTGCACATTAAAATGCAGCCATTACAAGTCTTGAACGGATTGCGGACCCCGACGGAGTGTGTAATCACAAACAGTCCAAAAGACAAACGAGTAATGCTTGTAAATTCTATTCTGTTAAGGAGCTTACGTAGCGAGGATTAGGATACAAAAACTGAAAATTTAGATTTGGTAGTCAGATTTTTATTGGATTGTTTTTCACTAAAAAGTTAACTTTATTCCGTTATATTTTGTTGTACAGTGTCAGGACAAAAAAAACACCGATCCACTGTATAATCTACTACAATATTTTTGCACCATCTTACTTTGACTACAACAAACGTCAAAAGTCTGTTAAACTCCATACAAAAAACACCGAATAAAATATTAATAGCATCGTAAACATTAAAGATTTTCCAAAGATTTCATTGTATTATTTCGTGGCAAATATTTCTGAAAAGTTTTTTCGTAAAACGGTTTCTAAGTAGTTTATTACCGTTAATATAACACGAAGAAGAATTAGTGCCTATTACAGATTTGATCTGCAAAAATTCACAATTTCTTACTTAATGTATAGCAATCTGTCTTAATTAAATTTTTATTACATAGCTCAGCCTTACGTCGGACCGTTAAACAAAGAAGACTTTAATTAATGTCCTTTTTGCATAGTTTACATCTATTTTATTTTAATCTTGGGCTATATCACAAGTTTATTTTGTCATGAATAAGTTTCACACTGACTGCAAAACCATTTTAAAGAATAATAAAGATTAATTTATTCTGATGACAATCTCGCAAGTTTCCACTTTAAAACACTGGTTATTTAAATTCCAACACAAAAAAATGGTATATTATAAACCTCTTATCTTGAATAGAGTTCATTTTAAAAATCGAAGAAAACCTAGTACTTATGTTTAATTTGTATTTTGGGTTTTATGTATTTTTTTAAATAAATCGAAAAAATATATTTAGATCGAGAGGCGACTCTTAACCTCAGAATTTTTATTATTACTAAATTATGTTTTTCAAAAAATCAAAATCAAAAATATTTATTCAGATTAGACCACAAGTGGCACTTATGAACGTCAATAGAAAATAATAAAAAAAGAAAAGGTAGCCCTTATGGGGCACTTTACATGTCTCCTTATCTTTTGGGCCCTACCAGCGCTTCGAGACAAACATATTATTATGGCAAGTGCTGAGAAGAAACGCCGGAACAAACTCAGTCACCACTTATTGCCAGGAATTATCTAACGGTAAGAATAGTCAAATTTAAGTACATCAAATATGTGCAGACTGAACTGACCACGCATCCTTGTCATCAATATAGTCTCGAACCTTGTAGTACCCTTTGGACATAAAGGTATTTTTTATATATATCTTAAATTTGTTTATTGGCAATTCGACAAGGTTGTGTGGTATTTTGTTAAATATGGTAATACATTTCCCCAAGAATGAATTACCTATCTTATGCAACCTAAATGATGGAACAGCAAGTTTATTTTTATGTCTCGTGTTAAATGGGTGGACGTCACTTTTCTTAGTAAATAAATGTATATGTTTTGTTTTATTCTAGCTATGTTCGCCTTTCAGTTCTGAATCCCGTTTATGTAAACCGTCGTACTATATTAGTATAACGAGTACTTCTACCAGGTAATTCATTAGGTAAACTATCGCAAAGTAAAGATCTAATTAGGTTCGGTCGACATGTTAAATTAGCTGCGTAGGCGACTGTGACGATGTCTGCCACAGTCAAACAAATAGTAAGACGTCTTTGAAACCTTATCTAAGTTGAAATAAATTAATAAACGCCTATCTACCTACGCTGCGCTGAGTCATTATCGTTCGTTTCAGCCAAATGACGTCCACTGCTGGACAAAGGCCTCCTCCAAGGTTTTCCACAATGCACGGTCCTGCGCTGCCCGCATCCAGGCTCTTCCCGCGACCTTTACCAGATCGTCTATCCACCTAGTAGGAAGCCTGCCCACGCTACGTCTTCCAAGAAGACGTAGCGAGTCATTATCATCATCATCATTTCAGCCACAGGACGTCCACTGCTGAACATAGGCCCCCCAATGTCTTCCACATCGCACAGTTGGTAGCGTCCTGCATCCAGCGCCTAAGTCATCATGATTGTAATGAATTAAATAATGATTTCAATACAGAAATTGTTCAGTATCACACAGTAGTAGATCTATACCTACATCAGTAGATGTTATTGAAAAATCTAAGCACTTATCCAATGATAAAGAACTGTGACACCAATTTAAGACTCTGTTACAATTTTTTTTACTTTTTACTTACTAAGTTAAAGCGTCAAAAATCTGCTATCGCAATAAAAGCGTAGGGCTTTAATTTTTGGCGCTTATTAAGTTATCATCCCGCTTAATGTTTACTCAAATAGAGACTTGAAAGATTTAAAAAACCGTCAACAGATAATAACAAAAATAGCTTTTCAATTTTATTAGATAAGATTTGGATTAATATTTGGATATTGGATACACACACATACTGGTTCTGCGTCAAAGATGCTTTACTATCCTTTTTCACTGTGACCCTATGAACAAATTTATGAACCGGCAAGCGGTTGGTCGAGTTGTAACGTTGTAACCGACGGTTTATGGAGAAGACTTGTAAATTGGGAATTAAACTGAGGTTAACGTGAAGCTGGAATAAGTAAAGTGTTTTGAATTGTTGAATATTTTATTTCACTAATAGATGGGACTGTGATGATGGTTAAATGTCTTTTAAAGGTCTTTCACTGGTGATAACTGATCATCATTGCAATAAATTACCACTTAAAGATTTTAAATAAGTTTATTATATTATTATTTATTATCAACATTGATTGAACAAAATAACGTTCAAATACAATTTTGATTTTGATAGCTGTACGTGTACATATACGAGATCTAGCTTTGCCAGAAATTATCATCACAGATATTAATAATTACAAAAAAAATATCGCACAAATCCCTCCAGCTGAGAATTTAGGATTCAATGAAATTGTTTAAAACAATTTTAATTATAGAAAGAAATTTGAATCGTGTTATTACCGACTATTATGGATTTGATTATTGTAACTTTGTAATAGTTAAATAAAAATCTATATTTATTATTAGAAAATTGACAAAAACTTTTCGTTGCGTATCGTTTAGCATTCGGTTAAACTTTTGTCCGTCCATCAATCACATTAACAAGGATCCAATTTGTCGTGACTTATGTCTAACGAAATATAGACGAGACGTATAATTGGACGTTAGTTCAAACCGGGGAATAACTCTAACAAACTTGACATTTCCACGAATCGTGCGCAGCGGACATATCCATCAGTTTGTTAATTCCGATTTATTTTACTGCGCGCAGAAGTAATGCTAACTGTACTTTCGTTCAGTAGTATGGACGACGTCACATCAAGTTACACATTGTGCATCTTATGAAGTTATAATATGGGCGATTTCGCAACAAAAATGTATAATCTGATGAGCTGTCGACTGTACACTGAATATTTTCGTTAATAGTGAGTTAATTTCATCATAGATTTTACAAATAACTGATCACATTTTAGATTTTGCCAAACCTTTAAGCAATGTTTTGTAATCGATCAAATTATTGTCCAAATGGTACACTAGTTTCTAACACAAAAGAAAATTTTAAAGCCATTTACTTTCTGCAAATAGGCTTTTATAAAGCACACTGAGAAGAAGCAGCGCAAGAAGCTCATTAAAATTGATAAGTCTATCTGCAAGTCTATAGTCAAGAATAAACGTGCCCAGCTCATGACAAATCAAACATTCCTTTGCCATGCCCTAAGCACAAAGCCTATTCCACAAAGAAATATGAAGAACAAAGCGCAACGGCCCCACTCACAACTATTCCACGGCTTCTGTCGCCGATCGAATGTCTGATTTCAATCTGGGGGCACGGCAGTGCCCCCACCAAGTCGAGCAAAAAAGCGGCACGGCCGTACCATCCTTTTCTCGAAGCAATTCAGGCCATTTTCGACCGCCTGTAACTTCGTTGTGGATAAAACTAGAAGGCTGAATTTTCATTAGCTATGCAGGCATTGTAAAGACACGGTATATTTAAAATTTCATTCAATTTGAACCAGTAGTTTAAGAATTATAACGGGTCAAAGTTACTTAATTTTGTCACTCACTGACTCACTGACTCACTGACTCACTGACTGACTCACCGATCATCAAAATTCTAAGGCACTTCTAGCAGACCTAGAAGCTTCAAATTTGGAATATAAGTAGTGTTTGATGTATGAATCAAGGAAAAACTAAAATATTTGGGGGCACGGTAGTGCAACCGCCAAGTCGAGTAAAATTTTTCAATTTCGGTCCAGTTTTCTAGATACATAACTGCTGTCTACAAAATACAAAAAGAAATGAGATCCCATCAAAAACAATACTTGTCAAAAAAACCAAGTCTCGCAACTCAGTTGTTCTACGGTAAAAAGTTGTGAGATCCATGTAATACCAAGTCCAGGCCAGGAAATCTTTAACGTTTTACATAAATATATTGACTTGGCCATCGCATGAAAACACGTGTAAATTAAATTATTTAGTGCGATGGCCAAGTCAATAATTTATGTAAAACGTTAAAGATTTCCTGGCCTGGACTTGGTATTACATGGATCTCACAACTTTTTACCGTAGAACAACTGAGTTGCGAGACTTGGTATTTTTGACATTTAGATTACAGCTAAACATGCAGCGCAAACGCTTATCTCACAAGTACACCTGTTAAAGTCACAATAATTTATGGATACGCCCCGTGCCGTTCGGCCTGTCGTTAACGTAAAAGATCTAACCGCGAATTTCCTTATTTGAAATTTGAAATGAGAACGTCGAATGCCGTGGGGCGTTGTTTTTGAAAATTTTATGGCCAGTATTAGGGAGATATACGGTAATGACGTTTGCTGAAGAAGATTTCAGTTTAATTATCTAATTTATTTATTTATTTATTTATTTAAAATCTTTATTGCACACATAAAAATACAGTGGTACAACAGGCGAGCTTAATGCCATGTTAAATTTAATGGTATAAAAACTCTTTAGATTATAAATAAACATTTAACAGACATTTTTAATATCAAAATTGAAGAGTAAACACAGAGATTAAAGGAAATAAATACCAATCTCGAAGCTTAGCGGTTACCAGTTAAGGAATGTACGAAGTTTTAATTAATTTGATCAAGTTTACTTCGATAACAATATTGTTGGAAACATAATCTTAATTTCGAAACCATCTACCATCGTTACTAGAGTCTATAAATTTTCACTTTAGTCTTTAAGTCGCCATTCAATAGGTTTAGCGTTTCGTAAATTTACGAGGAAGGTGTCAAGTAAAAGATACTTAATGAATGTTTTGGAAGCTGAAATTGAATCTTATCATAATCTCTTCATCAAAGTTTTGTTGTAACACCTGAGATCGACTTGTGATAGAATTACTATGAAACACCATTTTGAAGAATTTACATTCTGGCCATTTAACTTAGGGACAATATTATCCCATCAAAAACAATACTTGTCAAAAAAAACCAAGTCTTGCAACTCAGTTGTTCTACGGTAAAAAGTTGTGAGATCCATGTAATACCAAGTCCAGGCCAGGAAATCTTTAACGTTTTACATAAATTATTGACTTGGCCATCGCACTAAATAATTTAATTTACACGTGTTTTCATGCGATGGCCAAGTCAATATATTTATGTAAAACGTTAAAGATTTCCTGGCCTGGACTTGGTATTACATGGATCTCACAACTTTTTACCGTAGAACAACTGAGTTGCGAGACTTGGTTTTTTTGAAAAAATTATTTTAGCTAATAAAAACATTAACTTTACTTCACCGTGTCTATTTTCCGACACTACACCTTTTAAAACTGTTTGTTTAATTTCGAATTATCGCAACACTGAAGTTTATTAATAGGTACTTTAGAGATGGTACGATTATACAAACTCCACTAGATTAAAGTTTTCTAATCGTAAATACAATAAATGCTTCTTAAAATTAAGTTTTTATTTATTTTACTTTGCTCATACAACCCTGACGCTTGAGCGGTGACGTAGATCAATTCTTAACACAAATAAAATGCGCTCTTGTGAGCGTAGTAGTAAGGTGCGATTTCGAATGCACCATGTGCGTTGGATATTTTGCATTATTATTATTACCGTTAAAATGTCGGCATCTGATCCTACACAAAGGAGTGCAATTTCTGTTGCTACTATTATGTATTCTGTGATAAAAGCACTAAACGATATTTATTTACTTTTAGTGCGACATCGGGTCGTAAGGATCTCATAAGTTTTTTTTTTCCAAATATTTACTGTGTTTGACGAAACAATTGCAAAACAATATTTATCTTTCGTTCTACTGAAAAAGCCGAATATTACCATCCCACACCAACGCATCCAGCACCTAAGGTAAATTCGACCCGATAACGCAGTGTGAACGTGTTATGTATGCTTTTTTAATAAAAAAAAATCTTTGAACATCAAGTGCCTTTAAATAGTTTCCATCCTTTGACTACAACTTAATAAAAATAAGTACCATAACATAATTATTTTGAAGATTATTTGATACAGACAAAAAATAATTTATACAAATCGAATTATTTAAAAAAGTATCCCAATATTGAATATTTGGTGCCCATTTCTTTTATTTTTGAGGACCAACAAGTAACGATCAGATATAATTTTTACATCTCGTAATACGTAATAAGGTATAAACCTGTGTAATTAAAATAAATAAATAAATCTCAATTTTTTTTGCGTAGTTCAAAAGAGGTTAAAATATCGATCGATTTCATTTATTTTATGTCTCAAAGAAAGAGGATCAATCATTAAAATAGATGATCATTTAGATTTTTTTATTTGCCGTTTTTGCTAATTTAAAAAGATCATTTAAATACATGCCTTTAACTTAATTTACCATAATCAAATTTAAATTTAATTAATTTTCTTAATATTGTACATTTTTTTTTGTAGATACGAGTAAGTCAGGTAAAAGCTCCTATGTTTGTATTTATGAATCAGAATCCAACCATCCTAAATTACTTTCAGTTCTGTTTGTACCAAGAAAAGTTTTGCGTCTTTACAACTAGCGTCTTCAAAATTCTGCCATTT
This sequence comes from Ostrinia furnacalis, assembly GCF_004193835.3. NCBI lineage: Eukaryota > Metazoa > Arthropoda > Insecta > Lepidoptera > Crambidae > Ostrinia > Ostrinia furnacalis. The sequence goes on along the minus strand of NW_021132580.1, from coordinate 504,870 downwards.
TGCTCACAACAATGGCGTCTAGACTATACAAAGCACACCAGCTACTCGTATTTCAGATACACAGAGTCCATACGTTGCGGTTAGTTTACATTGTAACTACGGACCTGTGTCAGGGCGTGTCGTGGTGGCTTTACGTTGTAGTGTCATGTTAATTCTCTTTGAGCTGAGATGTAGTTATTGGAATAAGTACGAAGTGCAAATCTTGAAAACTCATGGTCAGTATTCAGTATCACTGATACTGACCATAAGTTAAAAGTCTACATAGGCACTGGCCTATGCAGACTTATTTTTTCAAATTGAGCTTTTATTTTGGTGACTAGATTTACATACCTTACTTAAAAAGTAGATTTTTATTTTAAGTTATAAAATTCAAAGAATCTGTATAAATAGTGCTCTTAAATTTACACTAAAAGCAGTAACGGTCATTTTCTAGTCAAAAATATTGCAGTATAGATAGCATCAGAATATTTTTTCATCAAAATGACACTTAAAAAAAAACAAGTGCTTAGCTTACTGTCCGGTCGTTTGTACATAATTTCATAAAATTTCATAAAAAGTGGGTTTTAGGGCCCTAGCCCACGGCGACTTTTTGTAGCGATGCAATCGCGCTGCGGTAGCGCGTTAGTAGCGCGTTGGCATCACTTCTGTAGTGCGTTGCAAATGCGATTAACGCGCATTAGTAGCGATGCCGTAGGCGAGGGCCCTTAGAGCGTTTTCACATTACGGCGTTAGAAGCGCGACAGCAGCGCTGCAGCGGCATTTTTATAATGTGAAGGCATGCATCCGCTGTCACATAGTATGAAATTTTCGGCAGCGCGTCAGTCGCGCGTTTGTTGCGCTGCTTAATCGCCTAAATGTGAAAGCACTCTTAGATACACAAAAGAAAAACAACTCACCTTTGATAATTATGTTGCTGGTTGTGCATCAGCGGCTGGGTCGGCTGCGCCAGCAACAGTTGCTTCTGTTGCTGCTGCCTCTGCAACATTTGCTTCCCAAACACCCCATACCCGAAGCCATAGATCTCATCCTCTTCCTTGTCCGTGAGACAGCTTGACGGCTGTTGATAACAAAACTGTTTAATATTATTAGACATATATCCTTCTGTTTAAAATAAAGCCATCACTCGAAAAGGCAACATTGAATTTTGCTTTATTTTAGGCAAGCATTCGCTCAAAACATCGAAAGCATTTTTGGAGGCCTTTTAATATGCTTCTATTAATAGAACTTTCGTTTGGATATTCGTCTAAAAATAAACCACGATCAGTTACATTATAACGAAAGAGAATTTATGTGGCTTTTTTCCTAAATAGGTTCTAAAATATTTTTAATGACCATTTTGTGGGCACGGTGAACAAAACCAAGTAATAAAAGATACTAGAAACCTGTGAAATAGGCTACATAATAATGTGGGTTTCTCTTAAATAACTGCATATTTGTGTAGACAAGTAAATAGCAACGATCAAACAAAATAACATACACAGCACCTGATCCAACAAGAGTAATAGCGGTTCATACCCCTTTGACTTTAATCCACCACGCATTTTGTTATAAATTCCTGCTTTGTACGTGAACCCTACGCGCTTTCTGCAATACATTACTGAAGCAAACATGCCTATAGAACTAATACTCACAGAATATTTCCCGGGGACGTATATTGGCTGAGAATGCGAGGTGGTCAGGTTGTTCAGGGCCAGTGACCCTGGACTGGCTGAAGGTGGGGTCTGAGGTGTACCAGGTCCTCCCAAGACCCTCATCCTTGGAGACATCTCCTCCCATTCATGCCGCCTCAACTCCTCAAGGTGGTCCAGGACATCTCCGTAGTGTGTAGAGAACAGATCCGCATATCGGGATGCTAGGCCTTCCAAGTATCCTCGGTCGCCATCCTGTGGACAAAAAAGGAATAATTAATACAAAATTATTACAGCCAATATTAAACTCTTGAATATAAGTATAATTATCCAAAACAATTTGGATTATCTTGGAAAATAATGTTACTTCGGCGCCCAATAGGCATAAACAATGAACGTATTGTAAACAAGAAATAAACTTATTCTAATTGGACAAAGCTTTGACTTAATTTACAAAGACTTTGTTCCAAATGGGACAACCGTTGAATATCTATTTAAAACGGCAGCGAAGGCCTAACACTGAAACTTAAGATAAATGAAAACCAACTTTCTCCAAAAGAACAGCTAAATGCAAGGAATGACGTTGGCCCGTACAAAATGAGAATTAATACAAAGGCGGAAAGTTAAGCCGACCGCGGAACGTTGGGAGTAACAAAATAAACAAAGGCAAATAATCTCAGAGTAAACGAACTCTTTCATTAAGACTTGGAAACCAAAGACATGGGCCGGTATAATTCCCCTGTTGATAAACAAAGCGAGGCGAGAGAACATCTCTCGCTGTCCGTTAAAAGAAACAGTTTTAGAAAATACCTCCGATTCACTTTACATTAGCATAATGGATGACCGAAGCTACTTTAATGCATGTGATTACGTAATTATACTGCCGTCGTAGGAAGGCAATTGCTTAGCAGTGTCACCGACCGGAGCGCTAGGTACAAAGTATCAACTATCTTGTATGCTATAAAAAGACTGAACATTCTCACCAGAAACAAAATTATTTATTCAAGCTTAAGCATCAAGTTGAGTTTCCAGCTGAAAGTTCGAATGGTTGAGTGAAAGCTTCACAAACAACTGAAACGGTCGCGGCCTTGAAATTCTATTTCGAATAGTTACTTGAACTGCGAACAAAGTTAGTTGCGACGACAAAAGTTGTGAAGTTGACGCCACAACACAACAGTCCGTCAAATCGAAAGAGAATCGGAAGTTCATCAATGAAGAACCACACTTAGAATTTAACCGGTCGCGCGTCGAGTCAAAGATGGTCGAGTTTATTTCCATTTTTAAATGAGAGAGCCTGAGAGCTTTGTCGGCGCGAGTTGTGCTCTGCGTTTTAAGTGGATTAAATCGCTCTACGCTCGTAAACCGACAAGTGCTCCAGCTAAGAATTAAAGTAACCGTTCGACTTTTGCATGAGAAAGTGCTCGCGGGACCTTGCCTCGCACTCGCTCGCAATTTGACGCGGTCCACGGTTTATTTATTTTTTCCGTGGAAATCCTGTTCGATTGAGGTTTTAGCGGAATGCCACTGCTTTGTGAATACCGAATGAAAGAAATTCATTAACACTGTCTGAATGGAGTGGCTGCGGGCTTAACTTCAATACCCTCTCTGAATGCCTTTAGTACTGTAGTTAGAAGAGAATTGCCAAAGTCAATCTAAAAGTTTATACCGTTATTCATGAGATATGTGTACTATTGATAATGTGGTATATTTCGTTACAATGTTGGTCAAACAATGGCTATAGACAGCAACGGATGGCTTATGGCTCTTGTACTGAAGTATCATAACTGCTTTTGAATTTAAATGGTAGATTAGACCACGTCCAGTCGTTCAAAGAATAGAAACAGGTCTATTATACAGTTTGCCAACAAAACTGAAAAGGTTTACGGTAAACAACCCACGAAAAGTAATGGAAACAGAACACGAATGTTATGATGGTATTCGTTCGAATAATACATGAGCTCCTCGTACTAGACCACACAGTTGGGTAATATCATTCAAACTTTACTAAGTTAACCACACGTTCTTCAAAATTTACTGGCCACAAAATTTACAGATTTCTCATCGTCACTCAATAATCTAAACGACAGCATCTGTTAGTATCGATGTCAAAGCAGTAAAAAGACAACCTCTTCCCAAATCAAAAAATAAAAAGACCTTAAATAAGATGCCAATGTCATAGTATAACAATTCCCAACCGAAATCTTGTTTCCAATTTCAATTGTTAAACCCGGAAAAACCAATTGTCTCAAATTACTAATTGTTCCGTTGTAGACACAAACGAATTTGACGAATTCAAATAAATCGCCTCTCGAAATTTTATTACGAACAACAAGGAAGACAATTTTCAGCTGTTCACCAAAACGTTCGGGTGAAACAATCGATTGGGCCGCCAAAACGTCGGCATCGAACTTTACTTTAAAATGGGTATAAATTGCGAAACTTTGGAATTATTTGCGTCTCCTCCATGGCAATTTACTTCGTTTTTCCAGTTTCATTATAACAAGTTTAATTGAAGACCGCGTCCGGTGCATAAATTTAAACTTTTGGCATGCATTTTAATCTGCTTACAGTAGTTAGTTTAGGAGGTAATGGCTAGTAAATGAGTTTCTAGTTCACTTTAAACGGTTGGGTCGTTAATAAAATAAAGCTAAGAGTGTTAACGTGCTTTTTGCGGTGTTTGAGGTGGTTTGCAAAGGGCTCGAAAGGCTTTCACAAAGGGGTTTATCTGCATTTTTGAAAGCTCCTTTTGCCTTTATTTTTGAAACAGCGCTTTGAAAAGAGATGAGCATTTTACACGATGTTTACGAGCGAAGAATTGGTAGTCAGTATATTAAATTGGCGAAATTACTTTACGTAGAATTCCCTGAAACTGATCAAGATTAAGTAAGAAATATACAGAAATAGAGCGGTGGATCTATAATCTTCTGATGAAACAACAAATGATCTTGTAATAACGTATTATCAGGAAAAAAACAAAAGTAAAATTAAATTTCACATTCCCATAGAATGATTTATGCATAGAGCGAACATAATAAGCAATAAAGTACTGCTTTAATCAGTAAATTATGCTCATCAAGTGAACAGATGCTGACAGGCTAGGAGTTACTATTAAGGCTATATCATAAAACTGGTCGCGGCCACTTTATAGTAAGTATATGCCAGTTTTATGCCGCACAGAACGGCTCTCCCACATTAAATTAATTCGAAAATAATCGCACGTTTATGCTAGAGCGATATAGACTCTAATCTCGATCGGGATTTGCATTTAACATCGATGCTGTAGGTATACTGTTTGTACGTCTACGCAACAGAAACCTGTATTTTTTTAATAAAGTAACGTAATTATGATTGCATACGTCCCGGCTGTGCCCTTTTTGAAATTGCCGCGTACTTTCAATCTATTACAACCAATTTATGCAGATATTCACAACTACTCACAATAAGTAATCGGTGAAGATAAGATGTAAACACATTCATTTTGTATCGCATAAAACTGAGGAAATTACATTTTTTCCTGGAATTAACTATACCACTTAATAAAACGTCATTTTTATTAAAAAGTGAATGCTTTTCAGAAATACCTGTTTCTTCTATCTACAGAAGTCGTTAAAACATTTAACACAAAACTAGGGTGTAATGTAATGATGATTCTGAAACGCAGTGTTTTAAGCGCACGCTTCTGGCGCCTGATATGCATATTCACTAGAATGTTATGGTGAAAAAGCTTTAAAGTTTTAGTAATGTACAGACATCGTGCACTTACAGGGCAGATATGTACCGTCCTAGACTGCATCTCACTTAACACCAGGTGCGATTGAGGTCAAATACCTGCCTTGTCTTGGATAAAAAAAATGAAATGATAGGGTTATTTGTTTGTAGGAAAATTTAAGTCATTACCCAAGGAAACACAATTGACAGTAATATTCATGTCATTCTTAGTGATAGCGTCAGAAGGCCTTAAGAAACATGCATCCCAGTTACATACCCCACCGCGCAGCTAGTTAGCTGCGCCGGCGCAGTGACATCGCCTACCTTTGTAGACGGTTGTTCGCTTGACGTCCTGCGCCATTACCACCATTGTGTCGGGTTCAATGCCCCGCCACATGAATTTGATCCACCACAATTGACAATTACAAATGGGATCGTCTTAAGAAGTGTTTGTAGTTGTACCAACAGTTATTTTTGTATAAAAAGTAACCTTTACTGACATTTAACAGGCTTCAACTGCATTGTAAATGTTTATCTTAAACAAAGTTGTAATCGTATAAAATCAATAGGCAACAAAGAGGTTATAAATCCAGACTCACATTCTTCTTACTCTAATAGTGATATGAATGAAGATTGAATTACAAAACGGAGTGTTTGTAAGCAATAAATGACTGAGGAAGTTATCTGTCAAAATAACTCAATATTTGAAAGGGACACAATTTAATTTACTGTACAGCGGTGTATCAATGTTGAAACTTTCTAAACGTCCAACAAATTAAAACTTACATTCAAGCAGTTACGAGAAAATTAATATTGTAATTTGATAGCGAAATACACCATCGAACTGTCAATTAGAGATATTAAAACACATTTAAACAGAGAGCTTCCATTATCATGCCCTGAATTTCACCAATTAAGGTATCTAATTAAAACAATTAGATGCCAACGCCCGATGAGGCGGATGTCGTCGATTCAAAATTACTTACAGTTATTTTAAGACAAAAATAACTGTATAGTAATAAATTATTTATGAAGCTCTTAGTACCCATAACGGGCGCCGTTAAAAATAAGCTCAAGTGCACTTTATGCAGTGGTAATAAACGTTACGTAGAAGATAAGCTTTCGGAATGAGGGACTACTAAAGAATCCTGCAGTTAAAATGGTCTTGAAACTACTACGGATAAACCAAACGAAGAATCAATTAAATGGTACACCTAAAGGGTTGTCTTTTGAAAACCTTATTTTTTTAGACTAAAAGATTTTGAATAAATAACATGTTTTATCCGTAAGACTTCATTAAGATACACAATGAAGAAAATTACGCGGCATCAAAAATTCGAAGCACTCCAATAAAAAATACCGATGTCGACTCTAGAATGAAAAAATAAAAGTCATCATTTAAACGGTTCTAAAAGTGTCCCACAATGCCATACCGATCCAATTTCAGCCTTCATTCTATTCGTCAAGATAATTAGCGCCAGTAAAAACAACAATGCAACAGAAAATTCTGTCCTGGTCAATGATTCCGATGTTATTCAGTAGCTGGTATACGAGTTATACGACAGAGTACTATTAAGAGATCACGAATCTAAAATAGCGATGGCTCAAGACGCGAACACAACACGAAGAGCAAAGCGCACAATGGGTAATGCAATGCTATTTAAATTACATTAGATTCAGGATTGGGACAGTGAACTTCTGGGTGTGGAATACGAATTCTTTTTGTAAATACGACACAAGTTAAATTTGGAAGAAATGTTAGATGAAAGTGAATAAGCTCAGATGACTAAGGTTTTCTTGTAAAAAAATGACCTGATAGTAGACAACTAATAAATACTCACAGAGAACAGACTAGTGAATCTGATAGACAGAGTTATTAGGGCATGAAATTAACTACTTAATCAGTATTGGGGTCAATTAGCAATCTGATGTTCATTGACGAATCAACGTTAAATATCCGCCTAATTTAGCACTTCAACAAAGATGTGCCATTACAAAAATGCGTTTATTTCCCAAGCCTTAAAACACAAAATAACAAACAAGCAACCAAAATTAAACCCGTAATTCGTTCCAAAAGACCAATTCCGATCAATATCCAGTAGCGTCTAGCCGATGCCTCCGTTGGGATCTGTGCAGCATGAATGAAAATCCAGCAGCCATGGATAAACGGAATAAGAGGCAGGTGATACTGTCGGCCATAAATTCAACTCAGACGGTCGCCAAGGCACGCGGAACATCGTCTTATTGTGGTACCATTTGTTTTGCTCTAGACGGGGAGCGTTATTTTCGTTTTGCCGATCTCTTTATAGGTCTGATTTGATGTGAGGAATATTTTTGAGCGGTTTAATTTATGGATGCGATTGGGGATTAAGTTTTTGAGTTTATTAGTCTACGGATTTGGCTTTGCAGATGTTAAATAGACGTCAACAACAAGTGGTCCTGCTACCCCTATCAATATCATTAATTATGACTTTAATACATCAATAATAAATGGAATTCATGACTCAATCGTTTCGATTACTCAACTTATTATGGTTTAAACCAGTGATGCAGTACAGTGCTTGAGAAGATGGTGTAAATATAAGTCAACAGCTGAAAAGAATTACAAATCACATCACAAGTCGCGATTAGAATTTTGATGAGAATATGCTGTCCATATTTCACAAACTTAAAGTTAAAATATTTGCGTTCTTCATGGGAACTCGTAGACTTGACAATAATAGAGTTCACGACAAATCCAAGCTACATTATATCAAATTTATAGGCCGTACAAACGAGACGAATATTGATTTGCAAACATCAAACCGTATAACCGCAGCGGAAACTAGTATTCGAAGACAATAATAACAGAACAATAATGAAATACAAGACTAACAGACTCATAAAGTTTAATGCGACTACAAATATTGGAAAGTCGACTTAAGAGTTATATTTCAAAATATTATCTGAGTAAATCGCGTAGCAGAGCACTTTACTGGAGGAAATGTGAAATCTATAACGAATGTATCGGACGGATATTGAGTTTTGATGTCATAGATGATGCGTGGCTGCCATTCTCGCGATAATAAAATTATATAGATGAGACAGGATGCTTCCACGCTGTGCACAGGGCGGGTATTTTACGAATGTGAAAAAGCTTAATGGGGTATTCATAAATCTCAAATATGTTTTGGCTGTTATTGCATAGCTAGTACACGAAAAACTTCGTCATAAAAAGATTTTTTGAGATGACAAGCAACTGCAGAGAACTTCGCAGTTGCTTATACACAGTAGTCGTGCTGATCCTGTCATTTTCGCAACAATAAATCAGAAACAGATTTCAAACCGCATTAAGCTGTTTTGAATTATGCGCATTGGCACCTCTGAATGTCTCTGTAGGACCGGAGATAATTTATTTAATTAGGCAATAGAGGGTAGACAAAGATGAATTGTTTCCTCAAGAACCGAGCCCGATCGGCCATAAACCACAGGTATAATGTAGACGTGGGTGCCAAACATGCCGTGCTATTGGTATAATGACATGGTTGAGGAAATCTATGGATTCGTGATTGTACTTTCACATAAAGATGGTCATTGATAAACTGGTGTGTATTGATAAAGTTACAAGACTCTTTTCTCGACTGCGCCAGAAGGAGGGTTATGTTTTTTATAGATTTTTTCATGATCTGGCGAAAATTTGTAGTGGAGAGTTTAAGATAGTACCTACGTTTTGAATCGAACATTGACTGAAGACAAAAATCGGGATAATCGATCTGAAATCCAATATTCAATTAGGTAAATGCATGTGCTGAAATGTTAATACCTATTTGTATTTTGCTTAGTGGCTCTGACACTTCAGATTGACTCTGTCTAACTGGCATATCAGTCAGTCTTGTCAACCTAGCCTCAAGAGTGTTAAAGCAATCAAAATCATATCTATTTAGCCATTTTAAATAAACAGAAATTCTTAAAACAACAATGATCTATTTATACACATCCTATCACACCCGTCTTATTTATTTAACTTTGTCACCAACTAACAGCCAACATACGCAAATGTTTTGACAAACTCCACTTCTGTGTTCCAATAAAGCACAGAATGCATAAACATTTGAAGTTCGCACGTGGGTAGCGAGTGACACCCGCCCGTGCTACACATTCAAACGCGTCGTAAATATAAGTCTTATACATCGGAACAATGTCTCGAATAAAGTAAATCTCAGAATCGATAAGGCTGACAGCTTGAAGGAACGTTCGGGATATAGGTATTTTTGGTTTATGACGTTTAGGGTAATGTTGGAACTTCGGAAACCTCTACATGTATGACTGATATGGCCTCTGATGTAACCAAGCTCTTTTCGAATGTTGCTTTGATTTTTATTAGCGTTCATCTGATAAAAAGCAATTTAGTACTAAACATATAGAGAAATACGGTAAAATTATTTTTTAAAGTTGTAAAAATAAAAGAACTATGCCATTTCATCTTAATTCACAAACTGATGCAACGATTTTATACAGCTTCGTTTCCAGTTACTAGAACTCACTGTTGGTACGTAAAAGTCAAAACAAAGGAACAGATAGAAACCGTTTTCAGATCAAAGATAAATCACGGGAACGTAAATTACAATCGACATCGACAGACGATAATTCATTTAGAACACCGAAATAAGGGATGGTCGTTCTAAATTTAAAACGTCCAATCTGTCAACGGATGAGCGCGCGCGTTGCGCGACGACGAATCGTTGCAAACGTTGCCTTACATCTGTCGTCTATTTCCAGATTTGTCACCAAGACACTCTGTCACAGCGCCGGAACTCGCTCCATCATAAAAAATAACACAATTGACCTGAACAATTTTTAATTCGCTCGCAATTGAAAAGTTTCCCTTTAAAATTCGAATTCGAGGCAATCACTCGAAAAAGCGGGGCTTCCCGCCTTCCACGTTTATCGCGACGCTTTGTACTCAACGCATTAAGCTAATTTGAATGGTGGAGGGCCGCTCAAAAAGCCGTTGTTCGAATTCTTCTCTTTGGTTGCCGGCTGATTGTGGGAGCCGCCGTGCACGCTGCATTCTGAGCGTCGCAAGACAGCCGCATTGATCGGGGCTTTTGATTTAACCGCTGCACAGCCGCGAGCTGTTTGTGTTGTTAATTTAATGAGTTCATTACATCCCTACCCTTTATTTACTTTTGCTTAACAAGACCAGTGGGGCAATTACCGAACGCTGATTATAATAAAACGACCGAAATTTTAAAATCAATGAGAAGTAAACGGTTGATAATTTCGATTGCAACGATTTATGTTACCATTTAAATTAGACTCGTTATCCGATTATAAGATGCGACGGTATCAGGATTTATCCGGATTTAAAAATAGCCTTTTCCAGAAGATGAAATCAGATAAGCTGGCAATCTTTGACTGTCATCACATCAGCTAATGAATGGGATTTAGTCGATTTACTTTCGTAAGACAGGGCGGTTTAAGGTCGAGAATGGTGGGGAATGGAATTTTGTTGTGACGAATGTCTGAGACGTTGCACCGTGGGCGAAACCGGTGACAAACGACTCTTTCTGTCACATCGGTGATAAATAACTGATTATGTGACGCTGCATTTCGCCCCTATAATTAATTGAGAACAGCTATCTGAGCGGCGTTACGATCTCAAACGACTTTGATTACGGACCGTTTAATTACAATTAATATCTTGCATCAATTACAAAGTGGTCGTGTACTTTTTATTGCATCAGGTAGATAGTTATTCATCATCGTCGAGAGGATATTTTTATAAGTATGTAAAATGAAGATCGTTTCACTGGTGAAAGGGTATAATCAATTTAACATTGGTATATTTCGAACATCGGTTATTCGAATATATTCGTGTGTGCTGCAGAATATTCATTCACTGCTTCATCTTTGAACGCACCTTTGAACTAACTCAGAAACATTTTTCATTCCTTTATTATTTATTGGCATTGCAAGTGCTGTTTTATGGTTTACTTTTGACCGGTCGCCACCATAAATTGCAACTTCCAAGGCTCAGAATACGCCGCAAGCAAATCCAGTGCTACTGCATTAAACAACATCATTTGTTACAATGTTACTGGTTATGGAACTGAGATAATGAATGAAGTACTCCGGAATACAAATAGCTACTGAACAAATACACTTTGATGTTGCCGTAATAATAATTTGTATTTGGAATTCCCGTTCTGTTGACAAAAACGGTCGAAGTAACGAGCGAAATGCTCGCCCACCGAAATAGTTGGTTATTCTGGTTCCGTAGTTAATTGCCGTATTTTTTCCGCGCTCGAATGCGATGGATTCCGTAATTTGTCTTCTCAGAAATGAGCCGCGTCGTCGAATGCAGGCGACATGTAGATCCACAGTTTTTTGTGGATCCCCCTCGGGTTTCGCGGCGTAAATTACGTTTTAGTAGAACGCCCGAGGGAAACGTTAGACGGGTTCTTTCGTAATTACTGTTTTAACTGCTGGGACAGAAATGTCAAACGTAACTTATTTTCGAGGAAGAAATTTACACTGATATTTTTTTGGGACGTCGCATTTTGCCGTGATCGCTTATAAATCGTGGGGAGGATCGCTAAACACCAGGGGACTGAGAGTTGGGAAATAATTTGGCTGTTTTGAAACTAACTTAGACATTGTTTATAAATAAAAATATCATCAGGTAATTTAAAAAACACACTAAATATCAGTTGAGAATGAAATTATGAATGCAGTGAGCAGTAATAATTATGATGTATCTTACATATTTCTCTATCTTTTCCTTGTCTTCTTTCTCCAAACACGAAAAGGAAACGTAACGTTTATTCTAAAACGTTTATAGCAAACGCGTAAGTTTAGGCAGAACGTTGCGTATCGTAAATATCGGAAGCAGTTTGCGTAAATAGTGCGGCCGCGAGTGTAAATCTATGGCGGCCAAAGCCACCGCATTGTGGACGTCACACAACACAGGGAACTGATATCTGTTACATTTTACAGATCTATCTATCTATATCTATCTATCTACAGGGTGGAAACGATAAGTGATCTCACTCGATTATTTCTAAACTATACAAGATATCGATAAACTGATTACTGATCCTGAAAGTGCTTCACGAGCTCTTTTAAACGATATCAGTAATAGGTTACAGAATTAACTGGATCCATCCGTAAATTCAATGTTTTCAGCCTCCCTAATAAATTTATGCCACTATGCCAACCACACAATATTAGAAGTGTATTTTTATTTTATTTTAAATAATAAACACTTAAAATTAACTCGTAAATTGCATTCTTATTTAAAATTATTCATGGAAAACATTGGTTTTAGGCTTTACTTGCTAAAATGTTATCAAGACTGTGGCAGTACTAAATGTATGGAAGCTGGAAACATCGAATTTTCGGATAGATCCAGTTTATTTTAGAACTTATTATTGGTACCGTTGGATACAGCTCGTGAAGCACTTCCAGGATCAGTAACCAGTTTTTGGATATCTTGTATAGTTTTTAATATTATGTGGCTTTACTAAATGTATGGAGGCCTGAAACATTGAATTTTCAGATAGATCCAGTTTATTTTGTAACCTATTATTGGTACTGTTGGATAGAGCTCGTGAAGCACTTTTAGGAACAGTAACCAGTTTTTGGATATCTTGTATAGTTTAGAAATAATCGAGCGAGATCACTTATCGTTTCCACCCTGTACCTATATCTATCAAAGCAAAAGGTCACGAACTCACTTATCACGAAATCTCAGAAACTACAAGTGTTAGGAGTCTCAAATTTTGCATGGGGGTTCCTTTTAGAACGTAGGTGCTCACTAAGACGGGATTTCGCAAAATTCAACCCCTAAGGAGGTAAAACGGGATCCACGCGTACGAAGTCGTGGGCGGCCGCTAGTAATCAATATAAACAATTTTACTATGGACATAATACGGTGATTTTTTCCAAGATAAACATTTAACATAAGTAAGTAAAAACAGATTATGACATCATTATGAAGAAAAGTAACCTCTAATAGGATGAAGGCATTAAAATTATTCTAAAATACAACTTCCCGGACAATTTCTCGGTCTCAAAAGGTTATGGACTGAAACTAAACCTAGTCTAGTTTAAATGTCAGGTGACTGTTCTTCAGATAAATTCCAGTTTCAAATTATATTTGAACAAAAGTCCATTATGAAGCCAACACAATCGAATAAGTGGAACAATTTAACGTCATTTTGGTCATTTTTCACTTTCCATACCTGGGAAAGGGTCCTCAAAATTTCATTTACAGTTAGCATGTAGGTATGTAATATACAGAAAGAGTTTAACGCCCGTATTCACAAACATTACTATGAGGTCTCATAGTGCGCGTGGATGCACACACGAACCAATCACAGAGCTCTATTCAACGCTGTGCGTTCGATTTGCTGCTTCACTTAAGCAAGCATATTTGTGAATACGGGCGTAAAGAGTGTAGAAGAAAATGTATGAGGAAGAAAGTTTCGCATCCGTACTCCTTGTACAGTCAGCGTGATACCCAAAATAGCCAAAAAGTTCGCAAAACGTCTTTGTTACACGGGAATAAGGTTGTGTTGTAAACTTTTTGGCCACTTTGGGTGTCACGAACTATTTGACCCCGAACGGATGCAGAACTGCGCGAATCTGACTCTTACTAGACCAAGTTTTGATTAAATTATAAAGGCGACAATATTTAACCAATCAAAGTGTTCGTCTGTGTATGTATTTGCTTTGATCAAAGCAAGGTCTTCATTAATTTCATTAGTTTCATGATTCAGGCGTGCGTTTTAATAATTGCTAGAGTCATTAGAATTTAAGATGTCGTGTGAAGAGGGCGTTTTGCGATTAAAATATTTATGAGTTTATGGTGCTCTTTGATGTTTGTCTATGGTTCCGCACTCGAGAACGATGAATTATGGCTTGCGGCCATTCCAAGCGGCAGCGTATGTAATTTAGCGTTATCTGGTTTGTTTTGAGTATAATTAAAGATCCGAACTTCGGAGTAAAGTTCAAGTGTTTGTAAACAAATGGTTTAACCGATAGCGAGGAGGGTTACTGTTTTTGAGCATGTGGAAGTATACCTTTAGGAGGTTTAATCTATACTAATACATATTATAAAGCTGGGGTTGTGGAATATGACGCTCAACCACCATAAGGAAGCTATGGTGTTAGTGTATCTAATTTACTTTATCTTGGTTTGTCTATATATACTGGGCAGGGTAAAAAACTTCGTCACCGTGATGCAGGATTGTATGCGCGGTGGAGTTTGCCATAGTAAGATCGTAACAGCGCCATCTGTTGGTACGGTTTGTAGTGGTACAATTTATTAATCACAGTTTGTTTATTTGGTTGAACGCGCTAATCTCAGGAACTACTGGACCAATTTGAAAAATTCTTTTTGTGTTGGATAGTCCGTTAATCCCTGAAGGCTTTAGGCTATATATCATCACGCTAAGACCATTAGGAGCGGAGCACCAATGAAGAATGTTTCAAATCAGTGTTTTTTTTCCTTTTGAGAGCTGACGCTGCGTAAACGGTTAAAGTTTCGCATAAATTATGTATGATAGGATTTTCCCCTTTAAAAGTTCTACAAAAAAGTCCGCGACAGCATATGTCTATCTTTTATGGTTGGCTCACTGTAACCTTTTTGTCTGGATGTCTGGATGTTTGTTCCTCTTTCACGCAAAAACTAATAAACGGATTTTGTTGAAACTTTACAGTATTATTATTTATAACCCAGGCTAATATATAGGCTACAATTTATGACGATATGTGACAAACTAAATTTCAATAAATAGTTAAGAGGTGAGAAATATCCTTAAAAACGCCATCTATCGACGTGCTTTTGACGGTCGTAAACATTCATGAGAGCGAAGCCGTGAAACGTATCATTAGTCCTAATTAGGAACTAAATATTACATTTATAGAACTGTTCATAATATTTAAAATTTAGTCATTATAGATATTTTATGTAATTGAATAATTCACTGTGTTTAAACGAGCAAATCAAAGTCTAAATTAGTGACCGCCATCTATCGACGTGCTTTTGACGGTCGTTAACATTCATGAGAGCGAAGCCGTGAAAAGTAGGTATCATTAAAAATTTATGTAATTGAATCATTCACTGTGTTTAAACGATCAAATAGTATTCAAACATTTAGATAATAACGTTAAAAACCATTTAAAAATCCTATGAGAACTTTTTCGACTTCTACACGGACGAAGTCGCGGGCAAAAGCTATTAAAATCATCATCATCATCATCATCATTTCAGCCATAGGACGTCCACTGCTGAACATAGGCCTTTGTAAAATAATTAGACTAAATTATTAAAAGTGCCTACACAAAGTCATTAGTCCACGCGGACGAAGTCGCGGGCACAGCTAGTTATTAAATATACATTGATAAGTCTATCGACTAACAGAATTAATTTTTGCACGATCCCCTTTAGTAGTACGTATTTAAATACTAACATTCACACGGACATCCCGTTTGCAGTATCCGCAAATAAGCGACCCGTTCGAATTTGGAAATCTAATTTCAAACGCATTGTGTGTTCACACGACAGTCCAGTTTTACAGAATCGTCATTAGTGTATCCAGCAAAACTGGATTGTGATGGGAAAGAGCCCTAAAGTATGTCTATGTCCTGTACTTCCGCAAATATGAGTCTTATTTGCTTACCAGGTGCCGAAGAACTAACAAAATAACCACCTTTGCAATATTGTGTTTACATTCGCGATAGGGCCAACCCCACAATCAGGTATCCACAGGCCATAAGTTATTCAAACCAATGTTTACTGTTAGCCAAGCTAACCCTAACAAAGACTGGCTAAATTACCTTTTGTATACAGAGGTAATTACAGGGCTTGAAACTTACATAAGGTAGGAAGACTCAGAAAACCCGATACAAACGAATGTTGCAAAGTTTTCTTAGAAATTATAGCTACAGTAATATGAATAATCCGCCAAGTCGAGCGCGAAGCAAACACTGCCGTACCATCCTTTACTGGAACCATTTCACCGCATTTTCGGGCCCCTATTTGAGAACCTCTGGATAAGACCAGAACGCAGAAATTTTCGTCATCTAGTAAGTTATAATCACATACTTAAAATCCAAAATTTCAAGTCTGTGGGTCATTTAGTTCCGAAGTTAAGCGAAAGCAAAGTTTCGCATTTATGACACTCACTCACTCACTGATGATCATCAAAATAGAACTAGTACTTCCCATAAACTCAGAGAGCTGAAAGGTACAGAGTTAGGGTTAAATGGCCACATAAAGGGAAAACTATAAAAACTAGGAAAATCGAAGATCTGGAGTAACACCACATTCATAATCAATACTACTAGCGCCACACCGGCAACGTGGTGTTCGCCTGTACCGCTCACCGCTAGATGGCGCTGGCACTTTGAGCGTCGATTTCTGCACCGCGGTGTCCAGATTTTTTTTCCTTTCTAGACCCCCCCGTCGAGTAAGTTGTAAGTTGTGTAATTTAAATTTGGTTGATTTCGTTTATTATATCGTGAGGTTTGCTAAGGTTAAGTCATTATTAAAACAATATTGATTCGTTGTAAATTTTAAAGGTCGCTTTGTTTAATAACGTAAAATAAAATGTCGATAATATTAAAGGACGACGACGTTAAATAATTATGCCACATTCTACAAAAAGAAGTGAAATCCCACCAAAAACATTCTGTAAAAAACTAGCCAAGTCTCGATGGAGCTGCTTGTTTATCTCTAAAAAGTAATGAAATCTAGACAAAGTCGTGCCAAGTCTATGGTTCCTTACTGCGATTTCTTTATTATTATAGTTAATGTTGTGTGACTTGGCCGTTGAACAATCTTTATTAAGATAATCAATAATCATGCATAAGTATTATTGAAATACGCAGCTTTATTAAGCCTACAATTCACTGGTTATTAAATCAACGTTTTCCAAGTGGCAATTTTCCATCGTCAATGGGTAGTGGTTCTGGCAACAGATTGGTGCAATGGTGTCATGGAGCACCTGGTTTTGTACCCTTCAACGGCCAAGTCACACAACATTAACTATAATAATAAAGAAATCGCAGTAAGGAACCATAGACTTGGCACGACTTTGTCTAGATTTCATTACTTTTTAGAGATAAACAAGCAGCTCCATCGAGACTTGGCTAGTTTTTTACAGAATGTTTTTGGTGGTTCATATTACTGTAGCTTTTTAATAAAATATTTGTATGAGGCACCAGCAGCGTAAATTCAGAATTTAAAATAATGTCGATAAAAAGTACAGAGATGTAGCATTGCCACACAAATATAGAGCATCCTCCGTCATATAAAGAATTAAAAAAATAAAGATGCTCTACAGCTAAAATCGATCGATCGATCGAATCGTCGAGCTATTGGAACGCTGCCACGAAATTCCGATCGACCAGCAGATCAAGCGCCGCAAGTGGAACTGGATTGGCCACACTCTCCGAAGGGACCCCGATCACATCCCTAAGCAGGCTCTGGATTGGAATCCCCAAGGAAAACGCAAACGTGGTCGACCCAGGCAAACTTGGCGGCGCACTGTAGCGGACGAGGCGAAGAAGATCGGCAAGACCTGGAGCGAGATCAAGCGAGAAGCTCAAGACCGAACGAGATGGGGGACTGTTGTGGACGCCCTCTGCCCCATCTAGGGGACATAGGACCATAAGTCAAGTAAGTCATAGCTAAAATATTACCTAACAAACTATATGTCTTGGGAGCATGTATCGTCCGATTTATTTTTCAGTTACAATAAAATCTCATGATGGAATCAATTGTCATAGCTACTTGGAAATTTTACCCATGCCATTACAGCCTCGTAATAAACAAAGCTTTTAACCATGGATACCGTGGTTAAATGTGAAATGTTGATGATAATAAACAGTCATTAAATTAAAATATTTTTTATTTAAAAGCGAGGTTACTGACTTCATTTCACTTTATACTATTATCGTCCGCAGCTATCTAGGCTCGATGCGACAGCTGAATTGTTTTATATTATCTATATCCTTTGCTAATGACCGCTCGGTATTGACTGATGTTGTATTGACTCGAGTTCTGTGAATCGGCTATTAATGTTTGCTATACAGTCAGCCTATTGAATAAACTGGTCCTTAAACCAATACTTAGAAGGTCGAATTCAAATGTGTATTTGTGAGGCATTGTAAAAGTAATCACAGAATCAATCAGCTTGAAAGGATTAGGAAATCAAATGGTTAATTACCGATGGTTGTGTGGGAATAGATTTTGACGATGTTGATTTCAATAATTTTACTTGTGTTTAATGTTTTACATTAAGACTTGGTGTCAATGTGAATATTCCTACTCTTTATTTAGAATGTTATTGGAAGACTAATGTAGGTTCTATGATGATGACATAAGTGATGACATCAACATCAAGTCATTTAGTCTCCATTGCAGGATCATCACGATCCCCTCTATGATACTAGAGGTAAATAGAAAATACAAGCTTGTAAAAATACACAGGATGGCCAGACGGGTTAGATAGTCTTAATGTTCGCATATCTTTGTGAAGACTACAGCCGATCGTGTTACAATACTTTTTTATACAGATTCCAGTCACAAAACCTTCAATAACTTTTCATTCCACCAAAACAAACTTCCATTCTGTGTAAGTGAGCAATAAAAAGTAATTCAATCAACTTTTTCAACGAATCGTTTCATTCACTATTTGAGTTCTTACTGAGTAAAGCGAGATTTTTACACAATGTACCTACCGAAAATTGGTACAGTAGGATCACCTACAAAGTAAGGAGTTTTCTTTTATACCGCACCAAGCATTTTTGATATAGGCAATAGCTCGGAATACAAGACCATCATTTCAGCCACAGGACATTCGCTACTGAAAATAGGGGATAATGCTTTCCAGATTTGCCGGTTGGTAGCGACCTCCAAGCGGCTTCCTGCAACCTTTATCAGGTCATCTGTCCACTTTAAGGGTGGACGTTTCACCCACAAAGTGGAATCAGTTCTGTGTGCTATATGCCCTGCCCATTGCCACTTCAGCATGGGCAATCTGTCAGGCAATGTTAGCTCGTATAGGGATTTCCTCATTTATTATTCGATCCTTAACTGTGAGTTCAGTTGTTACAATGGAAAGTGATCCTTCTGTTCCAACTTCAGCAATGGTACTAAGTAAAACAAGATTTTACCCGCCGGATAGAGCTGGTTTTATTTTATTAAACTTTTAGTTTCACCGCGGATTTCTTTGACGTCAGTTCTAATACGTCTTTGTAGAAGAAAGGGTTTCATTTTTTCACAAAGGATTGCTACAAAGTGTTTTTGAACTAAAATATCTTGCTTACGATGGTTGCTTCCAGCGTATTTGAGGGTTGTAAAAATATGTTACTCAAACTTTTTTAATATTAAATAGTAAATACCTTGGTAATATGAAAACGTGGTAAGTAGGTACTTTACGTCATAGGTACTTTGCAAAAAAGAAAGATAAACATATAAAAACTACCATATTTGAAAAATCTACTTTGTGTCAACATAATTATAGGTGGTCCTGGTCACTTTACCTTATCTTAATATATTCATTTAAGTACACATTTCACGATAGTAAAGATTAAATGACGATAATAAAGCTCGATAATCCTTTATTATTCGCTAGTTGGATAAATATGACTCCTACATTATTATAGTAAAACAATCCATTATTTTAATTAAAAGTTATTTTCTTAGCAATACTAAACAGCTAAATGACAGGCTATGAAACATGCTTTCATGAACAAATAATTGTAGGAAGCTTTCATTTTAGAGTTGGCTCACTAAAGCACTTTTATTTTATTTATAAGTAGTGTGTTCATAATAAATTAATGTTTTACGAATATAGTTTTAATAAATTATTTGTAATACTACATATTATTATCATAAGTAATTCTTATTATAGTTGCAAACGTAATAGCTCCAAACTAAGCTGAGCTTTTACTGTCAGCTTTTAAGATTGTTTTATAAACTTAAAAATACCAACTAAATTGAGGACCTTCTGCTTTTTGAAGTCTGTTAAAATACATAGTTTTTTAATACAGTTTTGTTTCTGCAAAAATAAATATCAATAAAACTATAATCTCAAACCCAAGTTGGCTTACGTAAATACGTCTACAAGTTAGGCGTCTACAAAGTTAGGGAGAATGCAGCCCCAGCTGTGACGGTGAACCGACGACAAATCAACCTAACACTTTTGCATCTTATGTAGCTGTAATAAGAGCGATATTACAACAAAGATGTAAAGTCTGATATGCAGTAGCCTCTACTTTCAATATTTAATGCGTCTACCTTGGGCCATTCGTTTTTATTTCATCCAATGTTGCTACTAAATTTACCTGCTTATTGGTAGTGTCTAAGGCTGGGTTGCACCACCTAACTTTAACGGTAACTATAACGATAACCGGTGCTTTTTGTATGGAATTTGACAGATGTTTGACGTGTGTCAAAGTTAAAGTAAGACGGTGTAGCCCAGCCTAAATTTTAAACATTGCAACATTACGATCTTATTACTTGGAGTAGAATATTTTAATATTCGGAAGATGAAACATCTTAGCTCTAGCCAATCTTTCAGTAAAGCCTTAATGAAATATTTTCTTCTGAACTATGTTGAAATGAATGTTTAATTTTAAGCTGCTTTACATTCCTGCCGTCTTACTTAAATACAAATAGAAGTCAAACTTTTTAATTATTATTAGTACCGACAATAATAAAAAGTATTTATTTTCTCAGTATTTTTTATCCACAATGAGGAAGCTCTTGGCCTGTATCTCACCTGATGGTAAGTGATGATCAGGTGAAGGTGGAAGCGAGCTTCACCCGGAATCCTCAACCACGGAGGAACTGGCTATACTATACTATACCTATACTAACTGCCGAAACATAACATTGTTGTTATGGCGACAGACTTAGGTAAGATGGTGGACGGTGGTACTTAGCCAGGTGGACTTAGATCGATCGATAGATAGATAGAAAATCTGCCTCCACTGGGAATCGAACCCGGGACCTCTGCGTCTGAAGCAGGTGGTCTTACCACTAGACCACAGAGGCGGTTATGGTTATGAAGATTTGAAGTAAGTATTACGAGTACATAATTTAGTTATGAAATAGACCTCTCGAAACCCCGAAATCAAACGATTACTCGACAGTTGCTTGTGAAACTTGTAAATATTCAATTAGACAATTAAAGTGTAACCTTTTACGCTACCAACTTAAAACTTTTATGGAACTATTAGCTGTAATTCGTACAACCACACTTATTTTAACCACATTATAGGTCTTAATTGCTATAATTCAACCTGTTATAGTCGTATAGCTATAAAAACTTGTTTTACGACTGGGAGCTGTTGTGTGGAGTTTTAAGGCAGAATTTAATTAAATCTTTAATTTTGCTTGGGCCGGCTATTACTTGAACGAGTGAAATTGCTTGGAGATACAAAAATAAAATAAATAAACGTACATCATTTTGTCCAAAAAGGTATGGTTTTGAGCTTGAGTATGGTTATTTGATTTTAGTATAATACATAAATACAAAAATAATAATTTTACATACATCCCTACTTATTATGTATCTGTTCATAGGAAATACTTAAGTACGAGGTTGAAACATGGAGTGATAATGTAATTAATTAATTAACTAACTGCTGAATATACACAATTTTAAAGCTTAAATAGCGTCGAGCTTTTACATTCTCAATTCATAATGTGATTACGCTTAAATCAATGCACATGACCATATTTTATAATAATCCATCTAACTCCATTTATTGGCTACTGATTCCAAGCACCAAGCAATCCATTACCCAGATTAATTTAATGTTTTAACATCGAAAAATACCTTGGGAACCGTTTGTTTTCCTCAAATAAGCTTTGGCGAATAGAATCCTTACGTGCTCGCAAAACAAGTTAAGGAGATTTGGCAGAGCTCGCGCTGAGTCCGGATGCCTTAGGAGTGGAGGCTGTTGAACGCTGCCAACATAATATTTGCGAATTTGTTCGCACTACGACAGTTATAGCACTGTTGTGCAGCTTAGCAATGTGCTAATGTTATTGAGATGTATTAAAATGAGTAGGTAAAGAGTTCTTTTATATGTATAAGTAATTTGCTTAGTTTGTGAAGAGGCGCTGCCAACATAATATTTGCGAATTTAGTGTCAATACGAATATTATTTATTAGTTTTACCTACATAGAGTAATTTCAGTAATGAGTGGACAAAATTAAAGAAGCCAACTTACGTTTTTGGCTTGCAAGTGCTTTTTTAATTGGTGATGAATAATTAAATAATTTACAATTAAATTTAAGTGAAAACAAGTTGAGAAAATTTGGCATTGCTCCCGTTAAATCCAGACACACAGGAGCAAAACTTGGGCGCTGCCAACATAATATTTGCGAATTTAGTGTCAATACGAATATTATGATGCTTAAGTATCGAACCGTTATTCAGATTAGGGCAGCACTAATTTTATTAAACTCCATTGTTATAATTAGAGATAGATATCTATAAAATAGTCAGCGTATTTTGTTGGTTTGCTAGTTTTCAATCATTGATTTTAAATTTTTATCATTAAAATTACTTCAGAACTTATAAAATATTTAGTAGAGCTTCCATTGAGTTAAAGATGCCTAGGAATAGACGTCCTTGAGCAATGTTAAGCGTGTTATTTCGTTTCATCTACATGAATAGATCAAATAAAACATACACATACAAAATAGCTGCTTTGAATTGCTATTAGAAAGAAAATTCGAACCGAACTCGAAAAGTACTCGTAGTTCTATAGAAATATTATACCACATTTTTAATCTACCAACCATTTACTTCAAAGTAATAAAAATGCACTTACGTATATTAAACCATTATGTTACCACTATAACTCTATCGGGCGTTCAAGCTACTTAAGCGGCCATCTTTGTCTAACAGTCAATATAGTTACACAAACAATATTTTCGCCTCGTTCACTAAGTTGCAGAACTCGTGCCAAATTGCGCTGTGCCTTCCACGCGTCATTTAATACGTACCTAAGAATATGGCGGTAGACGAATAATTTCATATTTACGGCTTTGTGAGTCGTTATAAATTCACTTACCGAGCACAGTTGCGGCAGTAAAACAAGGAACTTTCTAATTGGGGTATTATTTAAGCCTAGATTGTAAGTTTCAGCCTTTCTAATGCTTAATTAGTTGGGAAATTCTTTTGGGGTCGTATAAATGAACGATTAAAAAGCCTAAAGACTTAATATTGGTCAGTATTTACAATATCCTTAGTTAGGTTACATAATACTCTATTTTGATCATCTGTAATTAAAACCAACCATTAGTTGGGAAATTCTTTTGGGGTCGTATAAATGAACGACAAAAAGTCTAAAGACTTAATATTGGTCAGTATTTACAATGTCCTTATTTAGGTTACATAATACTCTAATTTAATCTGTAATTAAAAGGAACTGAAATAGACTAGGTCTACACAAGTCATAAATTAGTCTAGGCATTTAGATTATTACTTTGAAGTTGGTATTCGTCTGATCCATAAAATAAATATCTTCGACTGTGTAGAGTCTTTGTCCGGAGGCAGCGTTGCGGAGAGTCTAACAACAATGCACCGGTAATAGGGCAATTTTTAAAACATTTCCTTTGGGAAGGGCATAAACTTCGTCACACTAATTGTTTACTTCGAATCGGTTAAGATGTAAGGATGAACGGAACGGATGCACGGTTGAACCCCTCTTCCTGAAGACTATCTCAACCAACATCAAAGGACGGAGAGGGACAACACGTTCTTAACAGACAGGTGGCTAATTAAATTTCGATGCGTTGACTCGGTTGAAATGAATCGATTACTTGTCCATAAAGAATTACTTTCGACTTTCGTTTCAATTGTTTGGATAATAGCCCATAAATTGTTTTTAAATTATTATGCAGTTATACTCTTCGGTATAGAGCTTAACTGGGACAGTGCCAGAGGTATGGGAGCGGCACGGGATAGATGATTTTGAAATATTATGACTTGACAGAGCATACAAATTATAATCGCAAACCAGTCGAAAAGTGGTCGAAAAGTCCCTTTTTTGTATGGAGTTTTGACGGATTCGATTTTCGATTCGATCAAAAAGTGCGTTTTGTCTAGGGGGGCTGAAGTCTCGCTGATATTTGACGTAACGCTACAGCAATAGTTAGTATTGTCCAACTACAACAAACCGTCCCATCAGTGACGTAGACAGGAGGGCGCCACTGTCAATACCGGATCGCTGGTTCCAATTTTTGCCATGTTGGAAACTATACATATAGTTGAACGATGGTAGCGCCTCCCTGTCAATGATTTTGGTGGGACAGTTCAGTGTAGTTTATCTATACTTTCTTTTTTATATCTTTGGAGAATAAGGTAACAAAACTGATGATTAAAAATAAAGAGCAATTTTGATAAATTTGATACAGCACACTTTTGAGACAACACCCCGTACAGCCAAGTTAACAAACTGTTAAAATTTAAAAATGCACATTTTCTTTTACTGGTGGAAAAATTCATACATCTTTGTCATCGTGTGTGTTCTATGCATTTTTCATGCGACATTCAATTACAATTTATAAACTGGCGACAGTTTTAGCAAACTTAATTTTCTTCGCTACTTTTTATGATGTTTAACCACTTTTATTGTGAATATTTTAATTAAAGTGTTATACTACATTCATTAAAATTTACACTATTAATTTTTTTACATAATTATTTTGAAATCGAGTTTCCTTGTTTAAGTACAATATAAACTACAATATTTTTGCTAAAAGCTGGATAAAAATATGTAATGAAATGTAAAGTTTGACTTCGTAATTTATTCTTCAGCTAAAAATTTTCTCACTAGAAGTTAATTTCCTTATTAATTCAAAACGGACGACCTAGTTACCAAATCAATCACTTTTCCTAAAATTTAGTCATGTCAGATACCCATAGTAGTTCAAAAAAGCTAACTATTGACTTAACTCTCTCTGTCTCTATTCTGTAGAGCACTATAAATCATGTGTATTCAGTAATATTTTTTAGCCTAATAATCAACCAATGTTTAAGTCACTTTTAACATTAAGTTCATCAGTGACCGATTCATATTATCAATGGTCATTGCAACATTGTAAAAAAGAACAGTGTAAAAGTGCTTTTTAAAAGCCTATTTGCAAAAATAAATGAGTTTTATGAGTTTCTATTTTATTTTACCCGACAGCTCCAAAAGGAGGGCTATGTTTCAACTTTTTTTCCTTTTTCTCATAAAGACCCCCCTCTAAGCCGTCAGCCGACACTTGTTAGTGTCACTGCGCATCCTGCGGCCCGTAATGCTCGGCTCAATGGGCTAATGAGATGATACTATGTGGGGGGCACAATTCGGTTTAAGGTCAAACGTTTAATGGGTTAAAGATTATAACTTTTACCCGCGTCTTCGCTTGCGTTAATTCCGGTTTGTCACAGAAATACCGGTAAATTGGAAATAAAGCTATGTTTTTCGTGGGTATCTAACTATCTCTATATTTTAAGAGTGTTCAATAGTTACAGCGTTAAGAGTAGGCGCACACCGTTGATTTTTAGTTGACCGATAGTTGTGCCCGATTTCAAATTGTATGAAGAATCGGCCAAATCGAATCGGCGTAGTGTGCGCACTCCCATACATGCCCATACTGATCAACAGCCCGACTAAACTATCGGCCGACGAAAAATCAACGGTGTGCGCCTACTCTTAAGGTGACAGACAGAGTCACTTTCGCATTTATAACATCTGATACTTTTGTCTGTTTTACAAATTGAATCCTAAGATTACTTAGTAAAACTTTCTGTGTAAACATGTAATTTAATTGTGGGTAAAGAACCAAAGGTTCGTTGGATAATAATGTCGATAGTTATGTCGTCGAAAATTGTATTGGTAAATAAATATGCAATTTTGGTGAACTTTTATTTAGATGATTAAAATTATTTCTCACTAAACCTTTTTAAATCGTAATTGGCATGAAGTATAAAGCATATTGGTCCATTAATGTATTAAACACCAAAACCCTCCCTAATAAGGCTCATTAAGGCATAACAAGCGACATTAATGGGCCTTGTACAAAGGTATCATCAATTATTAGCGACCCTTGGCTAAGGCCTAAGTACATCTCTTTGATCTTTGCGACAAAAGGGATAGTTATGTGCGTTAGTTCACTGCAAACATGGGATTGGGGGGACTTTGAAGATGTAGCGAAAATAACTTTAAAAATTACATAAAATGAAAGTTTTGAAAAATATAACAAGACTTATGAGTTCAAAAAGAAGTACTTTTTATCATGATGTGTACTATATAGGGACTAAAAGCTACGAAAAAACAGAATAAATAAGTAAAATTCTGGCAATTACTTTCTATCTTCATAATTAAATCGAGCAAACTACCCTCCAGACTATTAGTACTAATATTTGATATTGTATTTTAGTTTTGTAGAGCGTAAATAAAGGAAGACAAAGCAAGACCTTAATACTCACTGAATAGTAATTACTGAATAGCTACTGAATATTTTCACCTAAAATTCCGGGAATTTTATGTATATTCCGGATACATATTTTATATCAGAATTGAGCCCCTCGTTTGTTACTTAAGGCGCTCGTCCGCGAAAGGATCAATATAACATCAAAGTAAATGACAACGAATGGTCACGGACTAACGAAGTGCGTGGTTTTAAGAAGACCTCAGATTTTGGGAGAGAAATGTGGATAGTAGAGTGCAGGGTACGGAATTGTGGACTTTGTTTTTTTATGGGACAGGAGACAACCGAGCAGACGGATTACCTGTGGGTCTAGACAGGTTTTTGTACGAATCGAAAATCGAATCCGATGAAACAAACAAAAAATGCTTTTCGACCATCTTTCGACTTAAAAACTGTCACATTTGGATTTGGCATTTTGTCTAGGGGGGGCTAATGGCAAATGATTACTGTCGTCCAAAGACACCCGCAGAACCCGGGGGCGTTAGTGCGTTGCCGGCCTTTGAGACATAAATACGGTCTCTTCTTGAAAGATTTTACATAATGGCACATACAGCTTTTACATCAAGTTAAGTACGAGATCAACTTAAAGGGGCAGGAATTGTTATTAATTATGAAAGAAACTTCCTACTAAATCTTTGAATTTAAACAGTCAGTGTGATCCAGAGTACTATAGTGGATGTGGAACAAAAGGTAAACATTTTCCCAAATATCCCTCCAAGATATACAGATACACGTCTGGAAAAAAATTGAATCCTTACAAGCTTACTTTTGATATAGGTACACGTCTTAGACATTAACTAATTAGCTTTTCCCTAAGGATGTTTAAATATTCAAACGAAAATATACTAAATTGAATGTAGCAAATCCGACCTGTTCAATATTATTAGCCAGTGTGATCGAGCACCTATAATTATTATAGGAATATGAAGATGTAGTAATTTTCCCAAATATATCTCCAAGATAAACATAAAATAAACACAATATACATCTCGATCATGAGTCAGTTATGCTCTATCCGAGAGCTTTCGCGAAAAAATATATTAAATTTTCTACACTTATTGAATCTAAGTCTTCGACTGAAGCTCCAAGCCGGGCTCGATGCTCAGGCGCAGGGCTGCTTATCGCCAACAAATGCAAGCTCAGCGTCTAGACGACATCGTCCGATCATTCGTAGAACCGAGGTACATAGAGCTCGCACTAATTAATTAGCTTTACCCTAGAAGGATGTTTACTTGCTCAAACGTAAATATACCAAATTGAAAAGCAGATCCGACCGACCTGTTCAATATAATCTATATATATATAAAAATGAAACCCGTTTCGCGTTGTCACGGCATCACGTGTGAACGGCTGAACCGATTTCGATAATTCTTTTTTTTAAATGTTTGTGGAAGTCCAAGGATGGTTCTTACGGAAAAAAATATTAAGAAAATCTCTACGCTAAGGCGGTACGAAGTTCGCCGGGTCAGCTAGTATAACAATATATTCGCAGTCGCACCGAAGTGTACGCACCAAACATAATATTGGTGAAATTATTATCACAGGGGAGCGTGAAATTACAATCGGGGCATAGTATGGTGGCTGGCAAAGTATGGAATCTGCCAAGATGTGGACTGGCTATTTAAGCTTTAAGTCAAGTAATGTGAAGTGAAATAACGTGGAAGCAACGGTTTTATTTTAAGAAAAAGGCTTCTATTTAAATTGTGCCATGTATGGATTACCTAAAAAATACTTACAAAATAAGAAACAAGCTAACACAATATTATTTGTGACAAAATTGTACTGTCCGAGACTGTTTTCGTTTTGTTGCTCAAGAGCAACAATTTGCAAATGCTCTTATTGTGTAAAAAAAAAACTATCTTTTTAAGAGGTATTACAGAATGTGTGTCAACACCTTCACCACCACGTCCAAAAAATGTTACTATAATGATACGCCAACTAAATGCGTCTTACCAAGCCACTCTAAATATAGGTGGGAAATGGGTCCGTAATCGTGCATTTAGGGAGCATGTTAGCCCTGGATGGGTTTGCTGTGTTAGCTGACGATAAACAGTCAAACAATCAGACTGTACATACAATCTGATTCGGTATTAGATGAAATTACATTCTGCGTGCGTTACGCGCAAGTAATTTATACAGATTTTGAGCTTACAAGATCGTAAGTGCTTTATTTATAAGTATGTATACAGGGTGATAGAGAAACTTTATTTGTTGCTAATATCCTCTATTGAAACAACTTTCAATGGAAAGGTATTTTTAGCGCCGTTAATACAGGTAAGTAGGCGCTAAAGCTCTGTGTTAGGAATCTACTTTGATACATTACCTATTATTATACGTTTTATATCATAATAATATGATGTGGTAAAATGCTTGGCATTTAGTTGGAATGGGTTGAATGAAACCAATTCAGGCTTATGATTCATTTTACTAGTCACAGTTCTGTGAATCTAAATTAAAAACATTAATAACATACTATGTTTTATATGTAGGGATGAAATGCTTATGATATGAAATGTATCATATCTGATTCATAACAATAATAGTATAAACAAATAATCAATCAAATATGATACCTACAAGTTCAATATTTTAGAGCCAAAAATTTTCAAACTTTCCCAAAAACAAATCATAGTCCGTCCTATTTGATCCTCATTACCATTATGCATATTTCACGGTCCCAGCTGACACATGACACCATCGGCAAAGCCCTCGTAATGCACGTGCGAGCGAAATTGAAAATCAGCCAAGTTAATACTGACAATGTTGTTCGGTCGCGAATTATCGCCACTATGAAGCATAAAATCACTATTATGGACGTATTTGACTCATAATGTAACAAATGGCCACGGAAAATGTAGTCTATGAACGGGATTTCATTTTGTTTGAATACACTGATTTGATGTTTTTTATTTCTTTTAAAAAGCTACCACGGCAAATATTTATTGGAAAAAATTAATAAGTAAGTAGGTATATCATACATTAACATAAGTAGATTAGTTACTAAAATTGTACGTAAAAACTGGCTACTTACGTTCTTGATAAAACTACATAGTTGGTACACTTTGTGGTGACTTTTTGACCAGTGACAGAAAATTCAGTCTAATTAAACTTAAAAATCGTAACTTATTTACGACTTTTAAATTTAATTTACGTACTAAATACGAGATTATTATACGGTTTCGGCAAAGACAGACACTAAAAGGAAACCTTTGTAATGATAAACGTACTTGAAATGTAATTTTTAATTACGTTAACAGAAGTGACTCAAAACATCAGTCAGTGGAATATTGAATTTAACAAATATTGGCACAAAATGGCACACGTTAACGCCTGTTGGCTTTATTGCAGTGCCATGTTTGGGCAAGACCAACAGTAGGTAATGTAATTAAACCATAGTGATATAGAGCGTGAGCAAATGCTTCTGGTAATATGCTGGTTATAAAGTCGTACTTATTACAACTACAATAAGATAACATATTGCTCAGCATGAGGTGCCGTCTTTTAGCACTATTAAGGTTCGACTAAACCAGCGATGGCGATGGCAATGACGATCCTACTGATTTCTATTGATCGCTTTGGTCGAACCTCTAGTGTTTTTTTCCTATGATGCGGATTTCGACACGCACGCGGATCTGGCATTTCCGCATCAAAGAAAAAAGCACTTAGCTATGGCTTTATTTTTTACACCTAAAAGGAATTTTGAAAATGCCATCCATCCGGTCGATATAAAAAGATTAAAATCCAAAAACCCACACTGTCATCAACACGAAAGGTGTCTTCAAATTAAAAGTGCATTATAAAATGACAAAATTACCCCAAATTTGAGTGAAACTATGCAGCTGTCACCCCAATGAGGTTGGTCGTTAAAACACCTGAATAAAATGGGTAATCATACCGTGGAGTGATTACATAATTATGTTGAGTGTGTATTAATATCCCATTTTTAAGTCAATCATTGTAATATAAAAATACGTATGAACTTACATACTTTCTCATAGTGCCCTGTTTTATTAACTTATGAGGCCGCGATAGCCCAACGGTGAAGGTGAGAGACTGACCGACTCGAGATCCGAGAAACGCTGGTTCGAACCCCGCTGCCGCTAGACTATTATGGTGAACTCACTCGTAACACAAGCATAAAAGCTTACCAAGAGAGGTAAACAGGTATGTATGTAAAAAAACTTCGAAACTGTTTCTAGAAGTGCACAATCACTTAACGACAATCAAATGACAAAAGCTTTACTAAACTTTTAAACGACAATCTTCAAAACAAGCGATTGCGTGCCCAAAGTCAGCGTAAAAACCAAACAAAAATCATTTCAATCAAAAACCGCCAAACGTTTAAACCTCCTAAGTAACAATTCGTCTCAAGTCAAAAAGCGGCACATAAAAACACTTCCCACACCATAAAACAATCATAATAATTACCCACTTTAGTGCCTGGCTTTTGTTCGCCCGGGCAATCGTGGGGACATAAAGTATTTTGACGTTTCGATAAGAATAAAGGCCCGAAAGCTTATCTTATCAGGCTCTAATGACCTGGCCTGCTGTTTGAAGAGTTTATTAAGTAAAAACTGTGAACTGGTGGACATATGGGTAATAAATTAGTTTAGTTATGCGGGTGCGACCTTGCACTATTTTATGACAGTTAACTTTTAGCGAGGAGATCCGTAAACGAACTAAAGTCGCTGACATAGCCCGACGGATTAGCAAGCTGATATGGCAATGGGCAGGGCACATAGTACGCAGAACTGACGGCCGATGGGGCAGCAAGGTTTTGGAATGGAGGCCGCGTAGGTACCAGAAAACGCAGTGTGGGACGTCCACCCATAAGGTGGACTGACGACC
This sequence comes from Ostrinia furnacalis, assembly GCF_004193835.3. Lineage (NCBI taxonomy): Eukaryota > Metazoa > Arthropoda > Insecta > Lepidoptera > Crambidae > Ostrinia > Ostrinia furnacalis. Next base: position 473,195 of record NW_021132580.1, on the reverse strand, counting down.
TGATAAAGGTAGCAGGAAGGCTCTGTATGCAGGCCGCTACCAACCATGCGATGTAGAAGTCAATGGGGGAGGCCTATGTTCAGCAGTGGACGACCTATGGCTGAAATGATGATGATGATGATGAATTTTTTAGCACCAATTAGGTAAGTAAGTTCTGTCCTACACAGTTCTAGCGTAAGAACTATACACATAAGCCTCCATAGGTGCGTAAAATGGCTCAATTAGACCTTAGCTAAACGTAGGCCAAATGTTCTAATAAACAAACTGAAAGACATTGCATATATTATAGAATTGGGCATGGCTGAAAACCAGTGTTGCAAGGATCTCTCCTTACAACGTAGACTGAGCCAGGTTCAATTGCCTTCGGTGTACTTTATGTAGCTCTAAGACTCAACTTCCTATGTTTAATGGTTCGAAGGCAATAAATACATTTTTATTTATTAATTTATTTACTTATGTTCCACTTTGGATCCAAACCCACTACCTCTTTCCAACCCTCAAACCACTAGACATCAGAGGTGTTATTGTTATTAATTTCGTCTTTGAATGGACTGTTTTGATTTATACGAATCATAGTACTTGAGATAAAGTTCGAGAAAAAGAAAAACGTATGTAGATTTACACGAAAAACCAATTTTATTGATCTCGAAGTTTCAATACAACTCCTTCATATTCTGAAACTTTGCTATTTCTGTGTAACGCGTCTACTAAATTTGGCCTGATTGTACAGTTTCACGTCAAACTAAACACTTTGAACTCTAACGTAGCTGTAATGGGAGCTATTTTCCAACAGATTTTACCTCAGTTTGATGTGCTGTCGACTGTACAATTTCATCGAACAAATCAGGATTTGATTTACGAAGGTAGGATCTTATCTGGATGGATTCCCGACTGTTCCCAGATAAAGGGAATAAATCACATGTCAGACGACCGCCTTACGCCGGTGGAATTCCAAATCTGCCGAAGCAGACGTTATATAAAATTCTGTTCAATCTTTTAGTTTTAATGAAAGTGCAATGTGATGTGTCTAACTTATTCTAGACGAAAGCTTTAAAATTCACTAAACTTTAAAATAGTAACATTGAGATTTCTCGCTTGAGCATGCTCATTTTCTACTCAAGCTAATAATTCTAATTTAAAAACCGGGAGATAGATATACCAAATGAACTTGAAACTTAATATGATTTGCAATTTTTATAAGGCTGCGAAAAGAAAATGCACTAACTATCTCAAGATTGTCAATTTCTCAATTGACAGAACTCTATATTTTAAGATTAAGATAAGTAATGCTCTATCAAACAATACTTTATACATAAAATATAAAACCATTGAGTAGTTTTTGAGTTCTTATTTATCAAATACCAAAGCAGTACGAGTATAACTTCAGATCTTTGCAGGTTATAACATGTTAACTTGAAATAAAGATTTGTTATTAACCAACACTGCAAATATTAACTCTATTCCTCTTTTTCTATTATCTTTCATGACTTGTGTAGTTACAAAATACGTTATAAATCCCGTAAGTTCCAAAAATACTTTATTTTAACTCCTTACCGGTGACTTTGGGATTATATTAAGTCCCCGGATTAGCGGCAGCCTCACTAACACTAATTAAAATAGATTCCCCCACAAATTTGGTCTACCTTAATCCAGGAGTTTTCTTAGGACTATCTTGGGTTAATTTTAGAACAAAAAAGCAAAAATACATAGCTAATTCCTGGAGAACTGAATTTAGTCTTAATAAAAAGTTCTCAGCCACTCAACAATGGTGAGGATTTATGCTTAAAATAGTGCGTACTAGCTATTTTGTGGTTTAACTCCCAAACATTTTTGTAGCTATAAGCTCGTACTAAAATATAGGTGGATTTATATTACTTGGTCCTTTGACCTGAGTGTTAATGTTAATACTGATTACACATAGCGTGTGTTAGTAAAGAAATGTTATATTTACGGTTGAACTCTTAAGCCTTTAATGCCTCAATAAAATATTTCTGGTATTGTTAAAATTTATTCAAGACCAAGTCTTCGATATTGATCTATTTAATTCTACGAGTGGCTATTTAATTTGCTTGATTGTCCTGGCAGTAACCCTGTTAGTACTCGTATAATATGTATTATGTGTTACAGTTTCACGTATATAAGTCGTTAAATCAATTGAATTACTTTTGTTAAAAAGATAAATGGGACACATACAAAAAATATTAAAGGGCGTCAATAGGGGTGCAACTTTGTATCATTGTAATGTGATGATGGTCTAATGGGATATCTGAAATAAAAACTGATAAATTTGTTGAAGTTATAAGTATTTATTATAGTTATAAGCTTATAGATTGCTACATTCATTTGTTTTCTTCGACGAGTATCTGGGGGCACGGCAGTGCCCCCGCCAAGTCGAGCGCGAAGCAAACACTGCCGTACCATCCTTTACTGGAACCATTTCGCCGCATTTTCAGGCCTCTATTTGAGAACCTCTGGATAAGACCAGAACGCTGAAATTTTCGTTATCTAGTAAGCTATAATCACATACTTAAAATCCAAAATTTCAAGTCTGTAGGTCATTTAGTTTCAAAGTTAAGCGAAAGCAAAGTTTCGCATTTATGACACTCACTCACTCACTGATGATCATCAAAATAGAATTAGTACTTCCCATAAACTCAGAGAGCTGAAATTTGGTACAAAGTTAGGGTTTAATGACTACATAAAGGGAAAACTATAAAAACTGGGAAAATCGAAGATCTGGAGTAACACCACATTCATAATCAATACTACTAGCGCCACACCGGCACCGTGGTGTTCGCCTATATCGCTCACCGCTAGATGGCGCTAGCACTTTGAGCGTCATTTTTCTGCACCGCGGTGTCCAGATTTTTTTCCTTTCTAGATCCCCCCGTCGCGTCGATTAAGTTGAATGTTGTGTAAATATTTGAATTTTGTTGATTTCGTTTATTATATGGTGAGGTTGGCTAAGGTTAAGTTATTAAATCTACTTCTGCTTTTTTAGTTTATTTTAAAAGGAAAGACGACGACGTTAAATAATTATGCCCCTTTCTACAAAAAGAAGTGAAATCCCACCAAAAACATTCTGTAAAAAATTAGCCAAGTCTCGATGGAGCTGCTTGTTTATCTCTAAAAAGTAATGAAATCTAGACAAAGTCGTGCCAAGTCTGTGGTTCCTTACTGCAATTTTTTTATTATTATAGTTAATGTTTTGTGACTTGGCCGTTGAACAATCTTTATAAGATAATCATACATATTAAAGTATTATTGAAATACGCAGCTTTATCAAGCCTACTTGACTGGTTATTGAATCAACGTTTTCAAAGTGGAAATTTTCCATCGTCAATGGGTAGCGGTTCTGGCGACAGATTGGTGCAATGGTGTCATGGAGCACCTGGTTTTGTACCCTTCAACGGCCAAGTCACACAACGTTAACTATAATAATAAAAAAATTGCAGTAAGGAACCACAGACTTGGCACGACTTTGTCTAGATTTCATTACTTTTTAGAGATAAACAAGCAGCTCCATCGAGACTTGGCTAATTTTTTACAGAATGTTTTTGGTGGGATTTCACTTCTTTTTGTAGAAAGGGGCATAATTATTTAACGTCGTCGTCTTTCCTTTTAAAATAAACTAAAAAAGCANTTAACTATAATAATAAAGAAATTGCAGTAAGGAACCACAGACTTGGCACGACTTTGTCTAGATTTCATTACTTTTTAGAGATAAACAAGCAGCTCCATCGAGACTTGGCTAATTTTTTACAGAATGTTTTTGGTGGGATATACCCTACTCCTAAAAGATCAAGAAATGATAACTGGATACATAACTTATTGTTTACTCTACGTATTCGCAGCAGGTAAACGTTCTCGCTAATATTAACAAAACACACTCCAAACTTGAGTATCGCCTCGATCGCGAGCCGCACTTCAGTTCTGCAAGCCCGTGGGAACTCTCCCATCGGTGAACATAAAATAATAAACCTTTATAATCTACTTTATAAATCTGAGATGGCAAAAAGTTGCAGATTTTATAACAAAGTTTCGATTAAAATCAAGGTTGACGAAAGAAAAACTGGTCGTTGCATAGAATAATATTTTTATTGCTACCATTTTTCATTATCTGTGTAAATAAAAATGAATTGATGTTCGTTAGTCTGATTAAAACTCGTCTATATAAATAAAAGCTGAAGTGCTTGTACAAAAACGCCACCATGTCGGTCCGAGTACAGGAGCAGAGCACGAGGGCGATTCCACTGCAACGAGGCGTTAGGCAGGGAGATGTTATATCTCCGAAACTGTTCACCGCTGCATTGGAAGACGCTTTCAAACTCCTGGAATGGAAAGGATTCGGCATAAACATTAATGGCGAGTACATCACTCACCTTCGGTTTGCCGACGATATTGTGGTCATGGCAGAATCGTTGGAAGATCTTGGCACAATGCTCGAAGACCTTAATCGAGTTTCCCAACAGGTAGGCCTGAGGATAAACATGGACAAAACGAAGCTTATGTCGAATGTCCATGTTACGCCCTACCCAGTTTCAGTTGGGAGCTCAATTCTCGAGATTGTCGACAAGTATGTCTACCTCGGACAAACGATTCAGCTAGGTAGGTCCAATTTCGAGAAGGAGGTCAATCGTCGAATCCAACTCGGCTGGGCAGCGTTCGGGAAACTACGCAACATCTTTTCGTCCAAATTACCTCAATGCCTGAAGACTAGAGTGTATAACCAATGTGTGTTACCAGTGATAACTTATGGCTCGGAAACGTGGCCTCTCACTATAGGCCTTATACAGAAGCTCAAAGTTGCACAGCGTGCTATGGAGAGGGCTATGCTTGGTGTTTCTTTGCGAGATCGAATCAGAAATGAGGAGATCCGTAAACGAACCAAAGTCGCTGACATAGCCCGACGTATTAGCAAGCTGAAGTGGCAATGGGCAGGGCACATAGTACGCAGAACTGACGGCCGATGGGGCAGAAAGGTTCTGGAATGGAGGCCGCGTACCGGAAAACGCAGCGTGGGACGTCCACCTACAAGGTGGACCGACGACATCGTAAAGGTAGCAGGGAAGCGCTGGACGCAGGCCGCTACCAATCGATCAACATGGAAAGCATTGGGGGAGGCCTATGTTCAGCAGTGGACGTCCTGTGGCTGAAATGATGATGATATAAATAAAAATGAATTGATGTTCGTTAATCTGATTAGAACGGCTGGGCCGATTGAGCTGATTTTGGTTTTAAAATGTTTGTCATAGTCCAGGATAGGTCAAAACGGTGAGCAAATAAGGAAAAATTGCGATGGCTTATTTATTGCCTTTAAGGCGGAACAGAGTTCGCGGGGTCAGCTAGTAGATAATAAGTAAGTAGGTACTTTGTAAAGGGAAGCATAGCAATAAGATTAAAAAATAAACAAATCAAACCTGACAAGAGATGATGGTTATATTTTATGTGTTCTGTAAACTTTAGCGCCAAAATAAAATACTAATGAAAAGCTTTAAAAAGCTCCTGTATAACGAATATGTTTTTGTTGTAAAAACTTTTTCAGTCATCATTACATCGAAAACCTATCAATATTTAAAATCTTCTTATTTTTAGCTACAATATTATTTCGTTACATTTTTTTTTGTAAAAAAAAAACATACATTTCACATACCATTCAGAATTTTGTAGGCCAGTTCCAAGAATAGCCTTTTACAAAGTTCCAACAAAGGATAATGTTCCCTTAAGGGGGGATTCCCCGCGGTAAACCGTCTATTTGGACGGCCGAGCTGTTATAATAACAAATAGTAACATAACGTAACACAGCGTAACATAATATAACAGTGTTTACAAACATTCGTGTGTACAGTCGCCAGCATATTATTAAAGCGCATGTATAACAAACTACATAAGGTATGTGAGTTGTACTGTATTACGAACTACGAAGTAATTATTTAGTAGGACTGTAAGTAGCAATGTATTGTGACAAAACTTGACGTTGTGAGGAAAAGTTGAATACAAAAGCTTGTTTAGCAAAACAATAAAACACTATTAACATTGATATAACTGACCTCTTCTACCCTACTTCTATAATTCAGTTGTAGTCTAACGCTCGTATTCGCAAACGATACTTGCTTAAGTGAAGCAGCAAATCGAACGCACAGCGTTGAATATAGCTCTGTGATTGTTTCGTGTGTCACCCTGTGCATCCACGCACACTGTGAGACCTCACAGTAATGTGTGTGAATACGGGCGTAACAAAACACAATGGTTCTGGTTTTGTTACCTAAGTTCCACATACATCGTGTATAGGTACTCATCGTAGATATAATTTATTCCTTGTTTGATAAGGACACTAATAATTGCACATTTAAATCAATCAAAAGTGAAAATAAATAGGAATTCCGTGCTCTATATTGAGCTAAAGTCACCTATTATAGTGGTGCTATGACCTCAGTTATTACAACTCGCCCTATAAAAGAAGTAGAACACCACTAATCAAAGTTATTCTTGATACTGGGATTAAGATCGGCCCTTAACGTTTATAAGGGCCTTAAGATTTTACAGCCATACACTTAATCTCACGCGTTATCACTCACCCGAAAGTACACCACTTAATTTATTATATCAATTAACAGATTCTTCACACTAACACCAAATTATCTAACAATCACCAATCCTTATTACTTCCGACTTAAAGTCGAAACTCGATCCATAAATTACGAGTAAGTCAACTCAAAAGCGGCATCCTACGATCTGTTACGTTCGTTAAGTATTGTTAAATAATAAAGGGATAAATAACAGGCGATTATTAATTGCGTAATATGATAAATAGTAATTAATTAGGGAGGCACCAACGTCTCCGGGATTGGGTGATTTGTCAGCATTGGAGAACGAAAACCGAGTCGAGAACGAATTAGAATTTGGAGAAGGAAATGGTTATAAATGGAATCGTTAAATAAAATAATATCCTTCGAAATTTATAAGAAGAGATCTTGTCCCAACCAAAGTAAGCAAAATTTTACTGTGAGTACCAGACTAAGATACTTTTTAATACATGATTTTTTACAAACAAATGTTTGTATTGTCCGGGGAGTAGTTAATTCAGTACGCAAACAAGTTTGCTTACAATACATATAATGTCTTGAAATACAAAAAAAGAATATCAAATAACGTTAAAATAAGTATAAGAGGGCTAGAAAAGATTTTGATACAGCTATTAAAATTTAGTTAAAATATTTTTAGAGTAAATTTTTAATCGCTAAATAAATAGAACATTTCAAAACTTTATAATTTGTTTACATATTCAACATATTTCAAAGCGTTAAAATAACTACAATATTTTTATTTCTCTCCTCGTCTTGATTTATTATAAAAACAATTACAGCGGGGCGTGGCGCATACATCACCCGTGTCATTCACAAGTGTTGCCAGACTCATTTGAACATTTATTTATTAGACAAAGCTAAGCACAAACTAGTTTAACTGAGTAACCCCACTTCACACTAAGGTCGAGTTGCACCACCTTATTTTAACCGTAACAAAAACATTAATCGGTGCTTTTGTATGGAGTTTGACAGATTTTTGACGTTTGTCAATGTTAAAGTTTGATGGTGCAACCCAGCCTAAGAATTTCAAGATGTTAAAAGCAAAAACAATACTCAGAATTCATATTTGCTTGCAGTATAGAATGCGAACAATATGTAATAGGTAGGTATATTATAGCCTTACAGTTGCGAGTCGTCCATTACGGATTTAATTAGTAGTTGAGACTTTAGAGATAACACCGGTCAACAATAAAAATTTTTTTTTTTGCGCATGGATTTTATTTATTATATTCTGATTATATAAGCAAATTTATATAAAAAAGTGCGATTACAAATCGAAAATATTTGCTTTTTAAGAAGTTATAGCGATTTGAATTTTCCATCTTCATAGTAGAATGTCTCTAAAGATGCACGTCCCATTCTCATTGGGATATATTTATAAATAATTATGGGGACTTATTCGCAAGAACACGACGAACATGGGGCACGCTTTCATCAAAATATAGTGAGATTTGAGAGACGACGTTACCAAGGCCAGTATACTGAAAGCATGATAGGGTTAGATTTTTATGCGAAAAATCTGCTATGGAACATGACAGGAAATTAGAACTTTTCATTTTTAATAAATATTTGGACTATTTTAAATTTTCTCTTGTGAGAATTAATCTTAAATGGATGTTTGGTATGTTTTAATAATTAGAAAGAATGAAAGAAAGAAAGAAAAAAATATATTTGGCAACCAATTAAATCATCTCTATGTTCACGTTTCATACATTCATTGATATGAATTTTTCTATTTTTTACACATAAAAGCAAATTCAGAACAATTTTTTGTTGTTATTCTTATTTCTAGGTCATAAAGCAATAAAAATAAGCTATGCATAACCCGTGCGCAAAAATGCTGTAGACAGTTGTAATTTATTGGTAAAAGAAAGCATAGAAGCATTTTGAGATTTTTTAGTTTCCACATGCCAAAAAAATGTCGTATAATGTACACAAAAATATGCAGACATACTTCTAATAACCACTTAAAATGGTTAAGTTACGAGCCCATACTTCAAAGGTCTCCTTTTTAATTATTCCCACCAAAAACAAAGTAACCTTCAAATAGTTCCTCAACACTAAATCCGGAACTAAAAAAGCTTCAACGGTGATAAAACCACAGAACTATTGACTTGGTACTCAACATTCTAGCAAGTTTAATTTATTAGTGAACTAAGAGGGACTAATTCAATGGCACATTAAGACATGCCACGTTGACAACTGTATACGGTTCGCTTTTTACGAGTTCCCAGCACTGGAATTTATGACGGTTGTCGCTCAGTAGTTATATCACGGGAACCCGATGCCTATAAATCTTGAATCATTCCAAATCAATCTCACTAGATGGCGACATAAGTATCGAATTTCTGAAGACGTTTGTAAAAAGTCACTAATGCTCAGTAAACTATAATGAAAAAATGTTTTACACATTTATTTGTTCATTTAAACACAGTGAATGATTCAAATAAACAATATTTCTTCATATAATACAATTTTATCTTTAGTAAAAACTGAAGTCTTAAGCAATCGTTTTTGCGGCGCTGTCGAAGTAGCATTTAGTTACAAATGATGTAATAGATGGCGCTCATCGCTGCTGTTTTATTTCGTCACTTTTAAAAATACTAAAATAGGTTTGGTTTTGCAACAAATTATTATTTTTATTAATTGTCATATTTCATGCAAAAAAAAACATCTACATTCAAATAAAAATGAAAGAAACACAAATTAGAATTACAAAAGTTTGGCTATAATTTGTCTAACATAAATATAATTTGTCTAACGCCTAAAATCGACAATTTTGATTATTTTTTTAAAGATTATTAGCAATTTGTATTCCAAATATTNGCCTTCATACAGTAAACTTATTGGCTTTAGCGCCATCTTTTGATATAGCACGCCAAATAAATACTCCGCTCAAGTTGCTAGAATAGAAAGCATTAGCGGGTCGCAAACCGCGGGACGGTCAAGTCCGCTGCGGCACACTAGCGCGATCTGTTATCACCACTAGGAAACCACGCGGGCCCGAGCAGTTTCAAGACTTAGGTCGGCCACATTTCGAGTATGGGATGATGCATCTGTACTAGTATTATATTATCTGTGGTTATATGGAGAAGTCGTAAAGATGAGGACGTTATATTTAGCTATCAAAAATTAGTAGTTATTGTGGAGGTGTTAATTGTTAATTTTAATACCATTGGAAGTTGTGAGGAAAGTTTGGAGATCAAATTGGCACAATTATCACTATTTTTGATTTCAATGCTAAAGAATACAATTTATTTGCGAAAAGATTGATTGAGCTTGCAATTTTCTAAGCAAAATCACTACAATTATAAAACAAAGTCGCTTTTCTGTCTGTCCCTATGTACGCTTAGATCTTTAAAACTACGCAACGGATTTTGACGAGTTTTTTTTCGACAGATAGAGTGATTCAAGAGGAAGGTTTTTAATAATACTTTGCACCTGTGCGAAGCAGGGGCGGTTCGCTATTAAATAATAAAGAATGAATGTAGAAATGTACACAACACTGTGATCTATCTGAGAATCAAAACCCAGAAAGTCTAATTTAAGAGTACAAACTAAATTCTAGTCAGACAAAGCCGTATAAATTGCTAGAGAATGAATAAATTGTTCATACCGTTTGATGTGCAAATTCAAATATCATTTCCGTCACGTAATGCAATATTGTTAAACGATGAACCATTTTGAGGTTTTTGTATGAAAACACACCACAATTTAGATAGGATTATGTATAAAATTGATTCCAAATGTAGTTTAATTAATGGATTATTATTGATTTCGTCTGTTATTATTACAGACACATTTTTAGACGGACAATTTTAAAGTTTGATTTTGTATTCCGCAAAATAGAGGCGAGAGTGAATAGGCACTTACAGGGCAGATATGTACCATCCTAGACTGCATCCCACTTAACATCAGGTGCGATTGTGGTCAAATAACTGCCTTGTTATGCATAAAAAAAATTACAAACAACATTTTAATAAACTAGTGCTGATCTCGCTTTGTATCGATAAAAATAAAACTATCAATGATCCCTCCGAGGTACACATGCTTTTATGTCGGCGTAAATAATCCTCTTTCTGTACACAGACCCACTAAAAGATGAAAAAGAATTCGTCAATACAAATACACTTTGCCGGGGAAGGTCGACGCAAGTGATATCGTGTTGACTTGAGAGCTCACGACGTGTTTGCCCTGCCACAATCTGAGATTGGTAATAAGATGCGACACATGTATTATCCCGATTAAACCCTCGGAAAGGGGCTTTGTAGTGATGCGCCTAGAATTTTGATTTCGATGTGTGGATAATCAATGAAAAAGAATTAATGCTAAATTAACGTTACTTGTAAAGAACATTTTTACCGATAACTTTATCTATGACCATGATACAATGAAAGTTGAATTCATCATGATTATTACTATGTTTCGCGTTTCAAAAAAGTGTTCTCAAGTATATTTTATTCGTTATCAGAATATTTACAATACAAAAATAAAAAAATATACAGCGTAGAAAAAGTTATAGTAGGTATACGTGTGTAACTAACTTTATGTTTTGTTAAGCAAACTGCCCTGTAAAAGGAGCCAAGAACAATGTTCTATTATTACTATCACAGCAGTAAGTAGGCACATAGGTAAGGTAAAGAAAATGAACTTGACGTAGCCACTAAAATGTAGAGTTCAAACGTTTTATTGCATGAAGTCTTACACAACTGCGTCGAGTTTTACGATTCCCCGAATACAGAATATCAATAAACAATACACTCAACCTAACATAATGTATACGCTTACAACACGAAATAATAAACCGTCTTTTAACTATGTACCAAACCAAGCCAATACAAATTCAAATTATCATTTTTACGATCATAATAATGCTTACTATCATAAACTTTCCTCAACATCAACAAAAACCACGCGTTCATAAAAGTAAATCACGATTTATTGGTCGATGGGCATCAATTGTTTTCCGCGTTTATCGATACGACCCTCGTCTTGTAACGAATCGACAATCGATACAGCGATGCGATTAGCGCAGCACTTCGCTATGATTGATCGCTCGGCTTCTCGTGGGCTTGTCAAGCCGAAGAATAACATTGTTACGGCACTTGTAAACGACTCGATGCATCGAAATCCTCTTACGCCGCGCCTATGGGCTATGAAAACAGAATTTTTGTATCTCTGGAAAACACTTTTACGTAGACACGATTTTTATTGTGTTACTCACATTTTTCTTCGTAGCTGTATTGTAAGTAGGTAATTCAAAGTTTCGTAGAAATATTTTGCGTACCTTCTAGCTCAGTGTGGCAAAATAAATTTCGTAGGTACGAAAACAAAAAAACATGAACATTTTATGCCAAAGATTTTTATCGTGGAAAAACATCTCAAATGTTTGAGAGTTTAGTAGCCGAACATAAAACTTACTTCATCTTAACAATCGGTCTTCAAATCGTTATTGTAATCCGCTAAATTGAATCCAAGGTCCTTCAGAGCTAGCACCAATTATCCTAATCTCAATTCCATTCTAAAATAGATATTGAATTATAATCCATTCAAAGCAATTACACGGAGAGCAATTTACTCATAATTTAGCGCTGTAAAGGCTGGCTAACATTTCAAATGTAGGCATAGCCATAAAAATCAAACGCAATAGTGAGACACAAACAAAGGACACAGATAGTGAAATAATGGAAGCGGTAGACGATAAACATCGTTTACCATAAAGCCAAGATCCCGTAATGGATAATATGAACGGGACGGAAGCCATATGGGCGACAGAATAAAAGGAACAAACTATAACTGGTAGACCACCGGCTAAGGCGGCGACATCAAAGCACCACCATCCCTCGCGCGGCCAGTGTATAATCATCGTGACAAACATAGAAATATTACGCCTAGAAGGGTTACTGAGCTTTATAAGGGTCATAAAGTCATTTGTCAAAGTCATATCTCAGTTTCCGCTGCCCATGCACGAATTTAAAGGTGCCATAAATCTTAAAAGGCACTCCTGAGTCATACACCCTCGGAAACTGTAGTTATAGTTATTGACATTGCGTCAATCCCTCTTGACTTTTTTCTCCGAGACTAATTTCAAAATGCATAATCTCAAGTCGTACCCACTGGTTCCCATCGATCACTTGAGAGAAACGTCAGGTCCGTTATATTAAAACAAAAAGTTCCGAAGGAGAAATTCATTTCGAATGAATCAACACACATTTACGTAATTATGAATTCGAGATCCATGAGTCACGATTAAAATGGACGGTTTCTTTGAAATGACAATTTTGCTGTCAACACATCTTTACCGTTTCAGAGGCTCATATTCATAATGCTCTAAGTTATAATCTTTATTGTATTTTGTTTCCAAAAATAATCACTTTCTGTGTCACGTTCGCGGAAAGTATGACACGTTTAGACCGCTGCTAGGGTGTAGAACTCATCATCAAAAGCTTTTCCACCACCATATCATCCAAGATCCATTTCATTTATTGGATATCACTCCGATACCACTCTAGTTTAATCGAAACCCCATTTTTCATAAAATTCACTTCACCGTCAGTACATTTCTTTGTACAACATCGTGAACGATGAAAACCCTGAAAGGTTTTGCGATGCAACGACCTATCGATAGTTTTGTATGTTCATGATTGGACAAATGACTATCGATGATCAGTCCTAGGCCCGAGGACACATCGACCTGTATCTCATTAACTAGGTATCGCAGGTCCCACGCATGCCACATTGCTGTATATGTATGTATATGTGTATATACCTTAATACGAACGTAAAATGGAGTCTGTTGTACGCAACACTTCATTAGATGTCGCTCCAAAAGCAATCTACCCTTTACAAGTTGATATGTCCCCACTTCATTACAGAACTCGGTCCCTTGTCTGCCTTTTATTCCTACCTGCCGTTTACAGCTTTTGGAGTTTCTGTGTGTCACAAACAAATTAAAACCGACAGCACATAATCTTTAAAAAGGTGTTTTATTTGGGCGAGTGACGGAATCGTTGGTACTTTATTCTTAAGGAGTAAGTTTCAATGTTGTACTGTTAGTATTACAATGGACTTGAAACATTTTATTTTTAGCTGCTATGGAGCAAAGACTGAACTAAGTATAATTATTTTTTAAACTTCATATATCCATTTAACAGCATTACCAGAAACTACTATATTTTATGATCATGATACATTTTAACAAAGCGTTATTTTTATAGGAGCAAGTAAAAATATTAACTGAAGCGGCTGATGAATCCGACCTGTGGCTTTATGTCTAACAGCTGTTGACGCATCCAGACATAGTTTTGAGCCACGTACCATTTATTGTCAAGCGGTACTTTCGCGCGTTCCAACTCACCATCAAAGCGAATGCGTTTCACTGCAGTCTCAATTACCGTATCCTGAGCTTAGTCTGAAGTTCCTTACCTGTAACAAAAAGAGATTGAAATTAAATTAGTTACAAGATTTTAATAGAACCCTTGACGTGTTCATATTCGATTTTAATTAAGTAGTGCGAAATGCATTAGATTAATGATGCTTAGAAGTCGTTTTAATAAAATCAATTGGACCATACTGAGCTCGCATTGTAGAGTAGGTATGGCCCGAGTCAATCTACAGTTGGGATAAGGCCTATGCCCTACAGTGGAATGGTTTTTCTTTGCCTTGATTCTGATATTAGATTTTCTCCAGCGTGAGAGAAAAGCTGAAATGAAGGCCCTTAAGAACGACTAGAAGAAATGAAGTAGTATAAATAAAAGGCCCGCTTATCAAAAGTATTCCAAATAATAACTACATACGAAAAACATTTGTTCCAAATGCATAACAATTTAGATAAAACTCTCTCACAGGTAGCCGTCTCACATTATACAATCGCGGCCCCATCACCGATCCCGTGGGTGCTCCTCGAAGATTTTTATGTATCGAGGCTCTCGGGTTGTCACTTGGTATTTGTAATGGAGCTTATCGCCGTGGTATTGAATTGTCAAGGCACTGGTTGTCACCGAGTATGGGTCGACTCTAGGATAGACCTCAAACGACGCCGACGGCCATATACGGAGCCAATAATAGACTGGCATCTCCGTTATTAAATATGCGCTCATTTGGATTGGAGATGGCAGCAAATGGACTCTAATGAAAGGAATTACAGCTATTTTCTTAAAATAGATAATTAATTTGGTTAGCAGAAATTATTCCACGAATTTTACGATATTAAAACAGTAAGTAAGTAATGTATCTGCAAACTCAAGCTATACGAAACAAACTGCCATATTTAATGAGGCAATATTCCGAAAAATATCGCAGACTTCGAAATAAATTAAATTCCAATAATATGCGTGACTAAAGCGTTAAATTACCGACGAATTGTTTTATAACGCCTTATTCCGAATAAATTCAGATTGGAGGAAGGTAGTTATGGGCTCACGTTACGAATGCAAATCAACCGCTCTCGATGGCAAACTTTTAAAATTTATTATTGGAACCACTTCGGAGGCCGTTACTCAAAATAAAAAAACACTTTCGGATTAATTGAATGCGTCGCAATCATCGCCCAATGAATGCGACCATTTAAATTTTAAAATCCTCGATTTTAAAATTTAAATGGCACGCAAAAATATTGTACACCAATCAAGTGTTTATAAAAGCTGAAAGTCGATCCCGTAGGCGAGTTATGAATATGTAAAACACAAAGAAATATTAAAACGGCCATTTATATCGGAGGATAATCTTAGAAGCGACGATTATTGCCAGTCGAAGAGGCGACAAGGCCAATAAAATATTTCCTCGGCGCTATTATAGAACTTGATAGTCGTGTGCCAGGAGACTGGAACTCGAAGTGTGTTCGAATTCGATTTTTGAAATTAAATTTTCAAATAGCGTCTGAAATAGGGCATTACGCAGAACGTATTTGGCAATATCCTGGCCATAAACGTTGGTTCCTGCGTTTAATTTTCTTTTTCCGAACGGCGCGTTGACGTGAGTCGCCAATAAAATTCTTTTTTTAAATTCCATTAGCCTTTTCGAACTCGGAACACGGTCATAAGTTAGAGTCAATTCGGTTCGTGTTGTATGCGCAAAAAAAAATGCAAGAGCAAGGTTTAATTGGCATCGCGATGCGATGGTACGGGCGAGGCTTCTGAGAACCGCCTCCGCACTCATTGTAAACATTGCGCTTTATTCAACAATGCTGATAATCTCGTTATGTGCTGTAACTGAATTGTTTTGTTTTCACGATTGTGTCGCGTTCATTACCAGTTTCCCTTTGAGTCTCTAGTCGATATTCTTTTGTTTTCAACGCTTGCTTAGTGACAGACGTGCCATCTATCTTTCGTGTTCAACTTCATCATAATAATGTTATACGTTTTCAGCTCTACAATTTAAACATAATACGAGTAGCACATACAGTTAATTAGCAGTGTTAGCAGTGTAACTTTCTTATGTAAGTCTTCAATTATAAAACTTTCAGCTTAGATTCAGTTACTTAATTAAGCTAATTACGAGTATGTTTCATTTTCAAGTTTAAATGAGCTTTTTTCTTGAATATCACAAAAATACTTCAGTATTCATTAAGAACATTTTAAATTATTTATAGCAAGACATAACACGTACGTAAAAAGAAATAAACACCGATTTTGCTTCAGTGTTAATTCCAACTTCAAGCCATCAGACGCTAGAATAAAAACCCAATAGAAAATAAAACATCGATAAAAAGTATCGCACTCTAGATTTCACAACCGAGTCACAATCGATCTAAACGTTACGAATACGCTTAACGCTGAGAGTTGGTTCTTTTATTGCGAGTTTCCCGGGAACCGTTGCAAAACGGGAAAAACAGAAACCGGGAAAGGCATTGTGGCGAACAAAAGGCGAATAGGACGTGTTTAATCCTGTCCAGTCGACATTCCGCCGGGGGGGAGAAAATTGAATTTATTATAGCTTGTATTTGACTGACATGTTATTTCACACGACGCAAAGGAGGGAATCCAATCAGTCAGGCGCCGGATACGATGGAGCGATGTACTAGACTATCAACGAATGAACTGACGAACTGAAAATGGCGTTTTCTATTCGATATTCCGTTTGGGATTTCCTTTTTGCGATTGCACTAGTCGAAATGCGTGCGGAGTCTTGGGGGAAATTGAAAAATGGCTTGTGATAGTTTGTGTTTTTACTTTTTAAGCTTTTTGCTGGATTGCCATTCCATGTAAAATTGACTTAGTTGCATATTTATGTTATGTTGGTTAGCAATGAAAGTGAATTAGGGTTGCCAATGCATTCACCAGAATAGAACTTATTTGAATAGTGCAAGCTACATAGAAGCTAAAAGACCTTTTCGTCTAAGAGATGTCTTGCCAGTATACATAATTTTCTGTCACTCGCGTTTTTTCTGGACTGTATGTAATGCATACCCTACATACATAATGTAAGCTATATGCACACAATAAAATAATGGCTTCCATGACAATCAAAGGGGTAACCAAGGGTTAGGTTACCTAAAGAGCAAAACAATGGTTACTCACCCACTATAAAACTAATCGAGGGTTCGACAAAAAGAAAGGTGGGTTCAAATAAAAAGGGCGGGGTCTAATTCTGCATTGTTAGCTAATTGGCCATAGACTATGAGCCAATAAAGTCTATAGTCTATAGCTCTAGGTAGGGTAAGTCCAGGATAGATGCCCCACTTTTTGAAACAGCTCTGTAAGTCAGTCAGTAAGTTTTTATCAACAATTTGACCTTAGTATCTGTAAACTTTGGTCTTTCGTCTATGATATTACTATAATTATTTTAGTTTAAGTTATACCGATTCTGAGTAAATACCATTTTAATTGACCTCTAAAAAGTGGGATAGACGCCTAATGTGGGGGATAGAAGACTCACTGTATGATTGCTTCAAAGGATAGATGCCTGATGCAGGGATAGATGACTCGTTAATACAGTTTTTGAATTCTAAGGATCAAATGCATTTTGAAATCAAACAAGCCAAGAATTATTATTTAAGATTGTTTGTTATTAAATGAATTAAAAATGAAATTTTAATGTTTTTTATTAAAAATAGTACATAGTACATCCACCCGAAGTCGGGTAAAAAGGTAATTCAATCAGATCAGTAAAAGTGCTTTTTAAAAGCCTATTTGCAAAAATAAATTAGTTTCTTAAGAAGGGCACCCTATTTATTACTTTCCTAAGGTTAGCCATACTACATTCTTTTTTTCTTCTTACTTGCTACTTGTGTCAAAAAGAGCAGGTTAGGATAGACGCCCCTAGGTGCATGGGACATGGCCTTAAGGGCATCTATACCCAAAAAAAATTAGGCAACTATCCTTTTGGCATAGGATAGGTGCCTTTTTTAATAAAAAATATAATAACACTAAAAATCGAATTAAACATAGCTATCCCGTCTAATTTATAAGATAGTCTATCAAATTATATAAAAATCTACTTCATTTTACAGCTAACAAAAAAATTATCCATTAAAAGATACTTACCAATTTTATTTCGACGCTCGCTAAGGTTTGGTCGCAGAAGATTTTTGCTCTCACTGGCTAAACGAATGCACTCTTTGATGGTTTGCGAGGCGAAAAGTGGTACGGGGAGGTCCCTTTCTATTATACGTACTGTAACTTTAGGCTAAGTTGCTTGTAACATAGTGTACTTAAAATCGCGGCACCTATCCCACTGGGGCATGTATCCTGGAATTACCCTATAGTTTGATTACTCCTACGTGAGTTATAAAGTAGGGGTGATAAATTCGACCGAATGGCCGAACTTTGGCTGTAGCAGGGAAAAAATTTTTGAATGATATTGGCGTCACGAAAAATTGTTCGTTAGTTTTAAGTGAGATTGTCTTTTTTATGAAAAACAACTGAGCACCTATTGAAGTTACATATTTGAAAAATATACGCTCTAATAATGGAATACCAATCGTATAAGACAGTATAAATAACTTATCATAATTGTAAACATTTATCATTAGTATAATTTCAGCCACAGGACGACCACTGCTGAACGTGGCATAAGTAGATTGAAAATGTCTTATTTGAAATTAGGTTAAAATAATTTGAAAAGAAAAACATTACATTTTATTATACTCTCAATATCTTTCTAAAATAAGCTTTAAATTAACACTTTATAAAACTTCCTCTTCTCTCAATCCACTCAAATTCAAGTGAACTTTTGAACCGCATTATTCGGACAAAATGTCATAATTCCAAAGCAAATCTTTCTAAGCGGATGATCTTTGAAATGAAGCTGCTTCTCCTACTTATTTACATAAAACTTGTCTAAATGTTAATCTGTGAGTTGGGGTAACGGATTATGACGTGCCCTCTGACATACGTTCTACTGTTTCTGTCACACTGTACTAGAATGTAAGGGAGGTGTGTATCCCCATGCTTGACGTACGTGTGACTGGAATGTCATGTCAGGGGACAGTGGCTTAATAATTGACGTCCCTTCGTAGGGTTCCGTATGAAATAATAAAGCCCACAGCGTTTGAGGGACAAGCTATTAGCAATGGCACTGATGTTAGTAATATTTAATTACCTTTATGTATTAGGACATAGTGTGATTGAAATTCGTTCAGTTTAATGACAATTTTTTAATACGATTATTAACCAAAATATGACTTAGTTTTAAGCGACAAATAATCTTTATCGCAAAATACATAAACTATAATGTTCATATCACCAACTTGAGAAAGTTTACCCGTTATAAAATGTACGTACCCAATATAAAATGTATCCCTTTTTCCATACATATTTCTGCTCCAAGTTTTACGACAAAGGCCCTTCTCAAGGTTTTATCTATTGCTATACCAAAAGTCATCAAAACTGGCACAGCGGATTAGACGTAAAATATAATAAACAAACAGACCGAATTACCTTCGCATTTACTATATTACTAACGGCCGCCCGCGACTTCGTACGCGTGGATCTCGTTTTACCCCCTTAGGGGTGGAGTTTCGTAAAATCCTTTCTTAGCGGATGCCTACGTCATAACATCTACCTGCATGCCAAATTTCAGTCGATCCGTCCAGTGGTTTGGGCATCACTATGTCAGTCAGTCAGTCACCTTTTAGTTACATATATTTAGATTCTTATAAGCTTGTCCAAAAGTAAGCTATCTAGCTGATAAAATCGTAATTAACTTTGAAAATGTTGCACCATGCTTATTATTATTAATGAAGGCCCTCTAACGTGTATTATAGTAAAAGCACGATCCGTATCTCTTTGAGCTTTAATTAGTAAACAACTCTATCAACAGCTTTTGACGTATTTGCATAATCAAATTCATAATGTCAATTTATGTGATAGGGTCAACATAACTTCAACTTTTTAGTAACATAAGCCCACGTTTTGCGTGGGTTTGGAAATAATACAACGAATTAGTATAATGAATTGGGGTTATTTTCATAATATGTCAAGTATATTGTATAAATGAGCCATTCATTGTATGTCATTTAGTTTAGTTCAGTCAAAGTCGAAAGCACATCTGACTATCCAATTTTGTTGCAAAAACGCTTCTGTTACAACTTACATGAGTTGATATGTAGTTAATTAACCAATGGTCAAATACCACCAATGGTTACCTACAACTAAAAGTACAGCTAACCAAAACGCGTTTGAAAAACGCATTTGACTGATATTTTAACCACTTGTCACTAAAGCTGAGTTGCACCACCTAACTTTGACCGTTACTATAACGATAACCGGTGCTTTTTGTATGGAGTTTAACAGATTTTTGACGTTTGTCAAAGTTTAATTAAGATGATGCAACCCAGCCTAATTGACATAAACTTGACAATTGCTTATTTTAAATACAGGTTAAGAAACTGGGCCTTAGTGAACAAATTCACGCCCGTAGTCACAAACATTACTATACATATACGCAGTCAGTTAACAGGACTCAGTTTCACAGTGCGCGTGGATGCACAGGGTCACACACGAACCCTGTTTTCAACGCTGTGCGTTCGATTTGCTGCTTCACTTAAGCAAGCATCGTCTGTGAATACGAGTGTTAAAAACCAAATGTGACCTAATAAATAGCAACATTCTTCCCAACTTTCCCACACTGCGATACCCATCAAATCACGCGTATAATTCACACGATTCGCAACCGTAACCGGTTGTGATAAGAACTATTGGAAACTTGTTTTTGCACTGTTCACAATACGTCGTATATCATTAACGTCGCTGTCAGATGATGATGTATTGTCTCATCAGTCCATTTCAAATGGAAGCTTGTTATTTAACGGGAGACAAATGATATGAAGATAGTCATAGAATTAAGCTTAACGACATCTAGTAAGAATTATTTTGAGCATAAACTTCTTAAAATTCTTTAAATGTCGGCCGTTTGTGTTGTGGTTCGGAACGGACTACTATGCCGAGAGGTCCCAGGTTCGATTCCCGGCCGGGCAGAAATCGAAATGATGAATTTTAATTTCTGTAATGGGTCTGTGTGATACTATGTATAATATGTATGTATTTACAAAAAAAAGTATTTAATATCCGTTGTCTAGTACCACATAGTACAAGCTTTGCTTAGTTTGGGACTAGAAGCGTAGTGTAAAATGTCCAAGGAAGGATATTACTATATTTGTTGGTGCCTCTCCAATCCTTCTGTCCAGCGTGATCCTATAATTGTCTCTGGTAAAATTAGAGAGGGTCGTGCTCTTTAAATAGAGACTACAATATGACCTGATGATGTGCTAGAAAATCTTAATGCGAAGAAGTCACTTACCTACTTCTTCTAAGTAAAGACTCAGGCTTTCGCAGTTCCTTATCTTAATAATCACTGTTAAGTCCGATGACCTTGAATGATTGATTGTTCTTTACGGTATAATGGACAGTACTTCAGACTGTACATATTTGTTCAAAAGCCACACCAATTCCAACTACTTGGTGATGTCGTTGTCACCACAAAAAACTATTCACAAGAAACACAAATAATTGGAAAAACCTGTGTAGGTAATATTTTCCAGATAATACCTAATCAAAATTAAATGAATTCCGGATCTTCACGCATCGATTCTATCGCCCAAAACCGAATATACTTCTAGGAACTCTAACCTACATGTTCCTTTCACAAAATCAAATACCTAGAAAAAGTACCAAGTATTACCTACACGTGTCACCCAAAAACCCACATTACCAATAAACAAATCCTTCGAAGACCCATCGTAATGGAAGTCCGTATTTAACTTTATCTATCACCCTCAAACGGACTCCGTAACTTCTATTTATACGGACTAAAGTGCTTTCGGAGAAAAACCTGTCCCTAGACTATAGACATGTCGATACCTGAATGTCCAAGTAGACGGAACACGTTTCATACAAAGCAATTTCAAACTTATAAATCTTACACCCCAGAGTTAAGAGTTACAATTGTTCATACAAAACCCGAACATCAATTTTATGTCTCGCTTAATTTATGTAACAAGTCACGCTACTTGTAATGGAATATTACAAATACGAAATTACAGTGATCTCAGTCAAATTATGGCATGAACAACGAATTTCGATGTAATTGGATACAGCCACTTGGCCGGTGCAAGTTATAAACGACTTCTGTCAATGATATAAAGAGGTGTAATATACACGCGTAAATAGAGGCGATTAAGTTTATATTTCTATGGTAATACGCCATAAATATTGTGGTAAACACCTTTGACTGAGACTCCGCCCGCGCGGTTTTGATTTGTCTCTAAACTATTTGTCATTTGGGACATTGATTCCCAGTGACAAAATACTTACAATAAGTATTATCTTTTTAGTAAAATGAATATTATAGTCAGTTCAAAGTATTATATTGACAAAAGAGGTGTTATTTGAAATCCCAAACCAATTAGTTTATAATTTATTATTTAACTTTATTATTTTAAAAATAAAGTTACTCGTACTTAAAATTTTCAGGGCTATCATGAAATATCTATAGATAAGCCTAATTTCCAACATCGCACATTGTGTATTACGTTCTTAATTAAGCAATTAATAACATTGAAACATTATGAAAATCTACAGTAAATATGAAATAAGATCTTTCTCTCGTCTATTATGCAAATTCTTGACTCTGAGTAGTTTTAAACAATACAGCACTAACATTACATCTAGTTTTGTCAAGGCCTTTAAGTCCATTACAATAGCCGTCCATGAAAGGGGCCAAACTGACCTACAAACAACATGCCTACATGAGGATGTAGGTACAATATCTGGGGGCACGGCAGTGCCCCCACCAAGTCGAGCAAAAAAGCGGCACGGCCGTACCATCCTTTTCTCGAAGCAATTCAGGCCATTTTCGACCGCCTGTAACTTCGTTGTGGATAAAACTAGAAGGCTGAATTTTCATTAGCTATGCAGGCATTGTAAAGACACGGTATATTTAAAATTTCATTCAATTTGAACCAGTAGTTTAAGAATTATAACGGGTCAAAGTTACTTAATTTTGTCACTCACTGACTGACTCACTGACTCACTGACTCACTCACTGACTCACCGATCATCAAAATTCTAAGGCACTTCTAGCAGACCTAGAAGCTTCAAATTTGGAATATAAGATTTATGTAAAACGTTAAAGATTTCCTGGCCTGGACTTGGTATTACATGGATCTCACAACTTTTTACCGTAGAACAACTGAGTTGCGAGACTTGGTTTTTTTGACAAGTATTGTTTTTGATGGGATTTACTTTAATACATACCATTCGCACAATAAATGGTTGTTACGAATAAGTTATAATAAAAAGGTTAAGCCTTTTTACCAAACAAATTAATGTAAATAATGTGTATTTAGGGATTGTATCCAGTTTACCATTTAATTTTGTAATAATTGTATTTATATTACTTTTACTAAATAAAGCTAACATAAATCTTGAGATTTACATCTGTTTTCACGCCCAAACCGCTAAAACGATTTTGATGCATTTTGACGTCATTTCAACTGGGATATTTATCCGTGAAAGTATCTTTTTGCCCTAGCTAGACACTGTATACGTGTGTGTGGTTAGTTGAAAGAAAAACATACCTAACTAGCTTGTGACCACGGCTGCAGCATAGCAGCTGAAACGTCAAGCCGCGAGTACATAATGTAACTCATTAATAAACGTCGCGTTAAGACCCGTGTCTCACTATTTTAGTTGAAATGGAACGCGAAAGTTTTTAAAATCTTATAGAAAAACTTAATTTATGCATCTACAACTAAAAGGGAATCCGCTATGTTCTCATCATTTGACCACGTATCTTAGGAGGACATTCGTGTAATGATGATCCCATCAAAAACAATACTTGTCAAAAAAACCAAGTCTCGCAACTCAGTTGTTCTACGGTAAAAAGTTGTGAGATCCATGTAATACCAAGTCCAGGCCAGGAAATCTTTAACGTTTTACATAAATTATTGACTTGGCCATCGCACTAAATAATTTAATTTACACGTGTTTTCATGCGTGTTTTTTTGACATATATTTATGTAAAACGTTAAAGATTTCCTGGCCTGGACTTGGTATTACATGGATCTCACAACTTTTTACCGTAGAACAACTGAGTTGCGAGACTTGGTTTTTTTGACAAGTATTGTTTTTGATGGGATCTCATTTCTTTTTGTATTTTGTAGACAGCAGTTATGTATCTAGAAAACTGGACCGAAATTGAAAAATTTTACTCGACTTGGCGGTTGCACTACCGTGCCCCCAAATATTTTAGTTTTTCCTTGATTCATACACCAAACACTACTTATATTCCAAATTTGAAGCTTCTAGGTCTGCTAGAAGTGCCTTAGAGTTTTGATGATCGGTGAGTCAGTGAGTGAGTCAGTGAGTGACAAAATTAAGTAACTTTGACCCGTTATAATTCTTAAACTACTGGTTCAAATTGAATGAAATTTTAAATATACCGTGTCTTTACAATGCCTGCATAGCTAATGAAAATTCAGCCTTCTAGTTTTATCCACAACGAAGTTACAGGCGGTCGAAAATGGCCTGAATTGCTTCGAGAAAAGGATGGTACGGCCGTGCCGCTTTTTTGCTCGACTTGGTGGGGGCACTGCCGTGCCCCCAGATGATGGTTGCCAAATAAATAACGACCTGATGCCCGCTGCTGACAAAGTGATGGATGGAGGCTGACTAACTCCTCAATCCACATGGTTATTTGATTTGCAAAACCAGCTCTTGTTCAGTCTAGGTAATGACGTATTTTGTGTAAACTAGATGCCTGTGAAAATCAAACTAGAAAAGCCGCCGGTGGCTCCTTCTATTACATATAAGACTAGTTGACTTTTAACATTCCCTCTACATTACGGATTCATTATTACTTACTTGATTGTGGTATCCTATCTATACTAGGATATTTTCCAATTCATGTCTCCTAATTGGAAATCCAAACTGGATTTTTTTCAGTCTGGAGGGAAAAAATTTGATCAGAATACTCTACTTGCTCGTCATTCTTATAAGATGAAGAAAATACATAAATATAAGATGAAGAAACTACATTAATACTTAGCATTTTCATCCACAACTTACTTAGTAGAGACTGCTCTTAGACACACAGTGCCCCAATTGCATTTCTTCACGCATTGTTTGAATAAAAGCTTTAAAAAGTTGGAGCTTCTCTTTGTTTAACACGTTACAAATCATCAAAATGTATCAATCAATCAATTACCCTCATCACTCCCCTTTGTTTAAATTCACAAACAACTGCGTACATTTGACAGCATATCAGACTACATTTTTGCTGCAAAATAACCTGTATTACAACGAGATAAGACGCCACTGTTTAGATTGATGTGCTGTCGTCTGCAACCGTAAACAAATCAGATAAACATAGGTTTGTGCCGTGACTGCGCTGACCTCCTGACCTGTGGTAGCCAATCATTGATACACCTACAGCCGACGAAGTAATTTAAGTAGTTCGACCTCACGGGGAGATAGATGAGCTAGAAACGACAAAGCTTACTGTCTTTTGCGTAATCTTAAAAAAGGTCTTAGTAGTCTCTAAAATCATTTACTAAGTTGCCTGAAATGTATTTTTTTTTTCATATTTCCTGAAATTTTTAATTTACTGTACCTATTTAAAACAGTGTCTATCTATTATCTTACTCAAGAATAACTACTACTTAATAGGAGCTGTAGTTTGAATCCAAGTTTGAAGTTTGTACACAATTTTTTATAATTGCAAAATTTAAATTATTGTGACCCGTGTTTCTTCCTAATTGATAATATTTTGATTAATTCAATTAATTTCAAACGACGTTGACAAAGACAAAATAACCAAACTTGGTGAAGTTAATCCATTACTGTTAAATATTATGGATAAACTGACCTTTTGTAAAACCTCGCCTGGAATTATTAGAAAGTAACATTTTATAAGATGGTGGTTCCTACTTAATGCAGTGCGTACTTATAAGCATTTCAACAAAAAATAATGTACTTAATCTAGGAAGTTGTTTTTACAATTACCATGATAATTAAACGTTAAAAATAGTTTACCTGGGTATGGTTTCTCGAAACCTTAAACAAGCAATGTACTTAATACCTCCATTCAATTGCCACCATTTCAATTTCCAAATTTTTATACAGTCCAACCCCAAGCAAATTACGGAAACTTTTTATAAATAGCTTTTGTCAATTTGTTACTTTATAACGGGTGACATTCGTAATTAATAAATCATCGTGGTTAGAACACGGTCGCTTAATTACTCTTTGCCACGCGAAATAATTCCTTAAATACATCCAAATGAATTGCGCGCCCATTTATTTGGCTTACATTAAATTAGGCTTTATTGGCGTCGTAACAGCGCTTATTCGACTAATTGTTCAGATAAAAATAATAATAATATCTATATTATTTTGAGAACGCGTTATAGCTTCAATTAGATCGTATCTTAGAGGAAGCACCATTGATCCCGTTGGAAGACCTAAAATAACAATATCGTTACCTTTTAACGAGTACGTTATAAGTATTTTTCTTCGTTTTAGGGTTATTATACTATGTGTACATCACTTTAGTGATCCCATCGGATTTGGTTTGCTACTATTCATTTCTATAATTTTTACTCAGTATGTGATGACTGACGAATATGTATAAATTAGCTATCCAAACAAGTTTTTTTTTAATTCGCTTAACAGGTAATTTATAAATTACACAGCATAAATTAATAGTGTTCGTGTGTCTAACCCAACATTATTAAATGATGCTGAGTAAAAAGTTTATGATTATTGTGCAATGTACCTATTTTGTCTATGAAGCTGGTCTTACACCAGACATAAATAGAGATTATTTAGTTGGACCATTCATCCCAAAATCGGGTAGGTATACGTAAGCCTAGGAAATTTCTGTCGCCCAAAACTGGCACTCGCATCGCACAGCCATCGGGGCTTGTGAAAATGTGGCCAAAATTTAGCACCGTATTAGAGACAACCGTGACACACGCGTAAGCCACAATAAAGCCTTTCACCCGGACTGGATGGTTCACCAAACCGTGATAATTGTAAAGGCAAATTTACACCTACAAAACTGTCAGATTGTAAAACAGATTGCGAATGCAATATTGGGGGCAGCCAACCGTTTTTAACGGGAATCCAAATAATGGTTTACTGTCAAGGCGATCGGGCTTTATTATCTGTTGAACGATAAAATCTCAGGCTGATGTACCCATCAACGTTTACAGGCTACAAATCAAGTGCTGAATTTATCGCACTTGTTCGTATAAAGTACTGGATTATTGTAAGAGAGCTCTATATTTCGTGTCAATAAACGTTACTACGAATAAAAAAATATTACAAAATGTAGTCATATTATTAGTAATAACAATACATAATGTCATTCTAGTAGTAATGGGCAGTAACAATATAATTTGAAAGAAACCTTTTTTTTTAATCCTCCATTTCCCTTTCATAACTACATATACCTACTAATAGTGTTTATTACTGTAGGTACTATTCAGTAATTACTATGGTTTTTAATTTTATTAAAATTATTCACAAAAACGACCTACATTTTAACATGCTTTAAAATTAATGTGATAAATTTCTGAAATTCTTTCAATACTCCAATAAATTGATTCAAAAATGCGTCGTCAATAATAATTAAAAGACAATTGACGCTCAAAAATATTAAATGAAAAAATTGTTCGTTAAAAATATTGGCTTTACACATGATCACCCCGTTTCACCCGAGAACGCGTCACTTCCAGAGTTTTACATCAGTGCGTACTTTCCTTTTGACCGCGGACAACAAATTGATTTCGAAAGCAGGCCCGATCGGAAACGTGAATCAATCATTCTTGTATGAAATATGATCATTTGTAATACTGCGAGTATCAAGCTTCGTATATCGTATCCGATTAATTTGGACCGCTCCAACACCGTCTTTGATTGGGCGCGCGGTGAAGGGTTAACATCGGTTCTAATATTGTTTTATGTTGTGATCAGATGAAATCGCTCGAAGCACTTAGCTGAAGGCTAAGTTGCACCATCTTACTTTAACTAACGTCAAAAATCTGTCAAACTCCATAGAAAAATATATTTAGGAGGTTATAGTTAGGAGGTTCAACCCAGCTTAAAATTATGAGACAAATTGTTAAATCCCCTAATACTGCCTATTATGTTAACCAGTTGGATGCCATGGTGATCAATGTTAGCTAGCATTACTTATATCAAATTTTCTGTTGGGTCAAATTTTTTGGCAATATTTTTCCTTCGTCTTAAGCTTTAAAGAAATATAGTGTATTCATATAGTCATTCATAACAAAATACGAGTAATGGCAAAAATGCAGAATAATATTGTCAAGGAGATCCATAATAAAGGAATCAATCATTTTGTTTAATCTCATCCATCTATTATCTAGTGTAGAGTAATTACATTTACCTAATTTCAGTTTAATAGGACACAAAACATGATGTCAGTTAGTCCAGCCCACTTTTCACATTTTCATACCATGGCAATTATGCCTACGATTTTGTTAACCAATTTGCGTCCATCAACAGGGGTTTGTACCGCCAAAATCACTACTACACGTAATTTGTTTTGAGTAGACCGCACAGTTTCAATCCACGTCAATTACAGCACAGTATTACAAAAACACACATTTGTTTTCATGCAAAACAACGTGTTATAACGTAGGTAGAAACAGAGGAGCTGCTTCTTTCTCTGTCTATAAGTCTACATGTCTGCGACATTCAATAAGATGCATAAAAATCGATTTAAATTCACAAATCTGCGGTGTTTCAGAATACGAGCTAGTCTTGTTTTATACAAATGACTTATGATGTATTAGGAAAACTTCTTACAAAGTATTTTTTTATTCATAGCTAAGTTACTTTTTATGATAGTAGAAAAGGAAACGCCAAATACATAGATTAATTAAAAGAGATCGCTATAACAAAGGGAGCTTAGCGCAGATTCTTTCTACTGTTTCTGCCTTACACTGTGGCTGTTTTAAGAGGCAACATTAATTTGATTAACTCATTCGGTGTCAAAAACGCTAACGTTACGTACGCCGAAAGTTTTCCAGCGTAATTAACTATCAAAAGTTGAAAGGGTTAGCCCAAGACCGCAAAAACTGGTTGCCATGACGACGCATAAACAAAGATTCTGACCCTCATTAAAAAGGTATTGTACAAGAGCCAGAGGTTTTAAGGTTAGCCGTAACATAAGCCAATGTGAAACATACTTTAGGAAGATGAATTTCTGTTTATTAATTTCAAGAACTGTCTACGCCTCGACTGTATACAAAGTTGTGGTTAACTCAAAACTATGACGCTAAGTACCTATGTAACCTATATCCTAACCACTTTATAGAACATAGCAAGCTTGGATTAACATGATTACCGACGCAAACTTCTGTTACGTGACATGACCATGACGTCATTTCCCCGTATAATTTAAGATAGAAAACTTTATGTTTCGCTAGTAAACTGGGGTTTTCTATAACTATTTCTAAGTCTATTTGCATTAAGTCGACTTGTCACTCTTGGAGGTTTCATAAATTTATTTATTTATTATTATATATATTTAGCCGTGTGGTGACGGCAGAGTAGAATACATTTGTCACCAACCCCTACTCTTCCCGCGGGTGTCGTAAGAGGCGACTTAGGGACTACACATCAAACAGAGAATGGGCAGCAGCGCTCTCTGAAAAACATCAATCTTTTAAACTGCGATCTCCAACCCGCCTGCCAAGCGTGGAGATTATGGCAAAACCCTCCACTATAGTGGAGGAGGCTCATAGTCCAGCAGTGGACTGTAAAGGGCTGTTGATGATGATTTATTTATTATATTTATAAATTCAAAGAAAACCTTGTCATAAAGTTAAATAAAGTTAGTCATTTTGTCACGAGACTTTTAATGTGACGAATTTACGCGTGCTTTTCCTGATACTCGTACAAATCGACTCTATGGCCTGAAAATAACCCGTTTGACAAAGTCATGTAATATGAAAGACAGTAAGCTTCAACGGGCCTTTTCAAGAGTGAATAGGCACTTACAGGTCAGACTGCATCTCACTTACTCGTAACATCAGGTGCGATTGCGGTCAAATATCTGCCTTGTTCTGCATAAAAAAAGCTGTCCTCCGGGACTACTCAACCTTCACTGGTTGAGTTTCATTAGAGGCCAAACTGTAAATCCTGGGTATACAAGGGTTGCAGTGGTGGGAAAGAGACTTATTTCTTATTAGTCCTATTAGCCATCTGGTCTTATGCTAGCTCCTGGACTATATCAGAACCGTCAAGACGTCAATATTTTTATTGGACAATTAAACAGAAATAAACCGTTTCGCTTTCATTATCGGGGCGCACTTATCGGCTAATAAACTCTGGCGATAAAAAGTGTGCCGCCTACTTAATTAAAAACTTCGGAACTGCATGCTAGATTTATTATGTAGGGCTGTAGGGCTAGGATGGTTACAAATTTTATTTTAGAAAGTTATTTTGTACTAATAAAACTCGAAGAAATGATGACGCATCGAAACAATTATCATACTTCACCAACAGACTATACCCTAAATCTAACTTCCTAATATATTTTGTTTGAGTATTATCTTATAAACAACTAACTTCATTCTTAAATAGTATTTTACCACTACATAAAAATGCTGTCTTCTTAAAGTGGATCTTAATTTAATTAAAAGCAGACGAAACCACAGTCTCCTGTGCTATGTACTAGTATGTACTATGCCACAGAACTATGCCCTAGACACCAGCCAAACAAAGACAAACATACACCAAAAACAATAAAACTGTTAATTGTTTTGAACTGCATTCTAAGACTGGGTTACATCATCTTCCTTTGACTTTAAACAAACGTCAAAAATCTGTCAAATTCCATACAAAAAGCACCGGCTATTGTTGAAGTTAAGGTGAATGTAAGTTAGTGCAACTCAGCCTAAGAAATGTTTCTGAATTGGACATAAACAAGAACCCACACTTGGCCAGTTTTTCCACCGGTTCCCACAACGCAGCCCTGTAAATATTGATACGCGCATAGATTATTTTAATTAGTCACCCTGTCTGCCCGCGATATATTCGCGCGATATCGCTGACATGCACAAATAACCCACTATAAATTCTGCCAACAACTTATACCCGATAACCTAACTAAGTGGACGTTTAAATCAATTGGTTAACATGAAATGTTACTAGACAAGTCCAAATGTATTCAGATTGCTAACGACGGACGAACACGAAGGGCTAGACCAGTGGTCCTCAAACTGTTTTCATCTCGTTAACTAGGTTTTTTGGTTTTCCTGAGTCATAGAGCGAGAAATTAACCCTTCCACTTCACACTATATTCACGCGATATTCAAATATTTCGAATATAGTGCACTATATTGGAACTTTTAAAGATCACGGACCCCTAAACTTGTTGTCAAACAAGACTTGCAAGTCGCAATCAACCTCTAAGCCTCGATAGAGAAACCACTTTGAGCATCACCGGGCTAGACCATCATCCGTACATGGAAAAGCAAAACGACCCCTCCATTATAAGGCGTCTGAAGATCAAGTTCAGACGTGCATCCGCCGTGACACTTGTTAAGATAGAAATAAAGTTGAAAGTTGCGTGTGCAAGGTTTTTTGTCGGCAACATGGTACGTGCTTCGCAAATCAAGTGCGTTGGAGAGCGGATGGTGCGTCTATGAAAAATCGTGGTAAGGGCGACACAATAAGCGAGAGGAGGGGACCGCAAGGTGCTTTAATCGCGAAAGTCAGCGTTGCACACCGAAAAACAAAAATGACTTTATAATTTTCTTGTTAAAGATCACAATAAAAATATACAAGTAAAAAAACAAAATAATCCTAGTGATCGAAAAGATGCAAATTGTGCAGCATCCGAAGTAAATCATAAACATCTTTCAACTACCAGAACATATTGTCAAATACGAGTATCTTAGGACCTTAACAACTACCAAAACGTTGAAAAAAATGACATCAATCAAAATTATGTTATAATAAAGTATAAAAAAGAAACTTTAAGGCCACTATTTACGTTGCAATAACGTTTGTTTGCCTCAAAAGTTCAAAGGCAGCCAAAGCAACGCAAAATATTGATAAAACAACCTAACTTTTGAGCCTACGGTGTGACACGCGACCGAATTTACTTCAAAAATGCTTGTCGCTGAAAAACAACACCGAAATACACGACAAAAGTACACTTTTAAATCCAAAGGCACAAGGTTGAAAGTCCTTGAACATCGTCAAGGGCCTTCTCGAGATATCGCCCCTGGTGTAACAGCTAATGAATTAGCCTGTCAATAATATCAAAGCTAACGCCAGCTGTCAATTTTCGAGTGACGCCTTTATAGGGGCGTTTTCAAATTTAAATAAACACGATTCTTTGACTTTAAGCACGACATAATAGGGATCAGATTTGCAAAGCAAAAAGCGCCGTGTTTCAATTTGATTGATTGCAAGTTTTTAATGTGTCAATTGCGTGCTAGAATGAATTATGATACAGGTTCTGCCTGGAGAAATGTTTAAGTCACATTAGAATTCCATTCTAAATATCACTGGCAAGAATTATGGTAAGAAATAAAAAAGAAAGTTTGAAAAGCAGTGTGAATGCCACATATTCCTAAAGTTCGTCGTATGGGACTTGAGAAATCCTAAAGTTAGTTGTACAAGTTGACATCTTTGTGGTTTGGGATTTAGGATTCAGACTGGTCAGTGTACGCACATATTTGCTTACATTATAACTGAGTTAGTACAATCGACAGTACCTATACTGGTAACATATGGTTCTATGTCCCCTAGATGGGGCAGAGGGCTTCCACAACAGTCCTCTATCGCGTTCGGTCTTGAGCGTCACGTTTGATCTCGCTCCAAGTCTTGCCGATTTTCACCTGTCTAATGGAGTAACTAACTATTAAATAATTACGTCAAAGTCTTGCTATTAAATTACTTTTCCATTGTTCATTGCAAACATATAAATAACAATATTTGGTTTTTGTTTCAAATGATGCAGTTTGTAGTGTGTCAGTATGACAGTTGATTGAATTATTAACAATTATAGAGCTCTTAAAAATAAATAGTCTTATGTAAAGTCAACTGTACCACTCATGGTATGTGGTCAAAACCACGGTTAAGTTCAACACGTGACTAAGCTCGATCTCAAGATCGACAAAGTGTGCCAGAACATTGTAACAGTCAGTAGCCGTTACACCACAACCACATGTTGCTCCAAGATATGAGAGAATGCACTACTTTAACACCAGGGCCAAATTGAAAATGAATACTAGGCGTTAACATATCTCAAGAAGATCGGTCACCTCTTCTTCAAGAAATCACAAATTATTAATGTGATGAAAAGAGGAGATGCGCGTCAAAAACAAATACCTACATCTTACATAAAAAATTCCTTATGATCACTTAATGATGACTAAAACAACTTTTTTGCTAAACGAAACTGACATTGAAAATATCTATAAAATTTTGTACTATAAAGAATAGTAGGTAAGGCTGGGTAGCACCATCTTACTTTAACTTCAGAAATCATCAAAAGTCTGTCAAACTCCATATAAAAACAGTCATTGTTATAGTTACGGTCAGAGTAAGGTGGTACAACTCAGCCTAAGTTATAACTTTTGGCATCGCAATAAAATTGTGAAAATTGTAGTATAGTATCGTACTTACATGTATATTGCACATTAAACACCCATAAGAGATACTCAGTTTCTTTAATGGTGTTTTAGATTACACGGAAAAGATAAATATAACATACTTAAATCACATATTAATTTTTGATATTTCAAACTGGCTTATCTATTTTACTTATGCCAGTGCATAGCCCGCAGGAACAAAGCCTGGCAAATAAAGATTCCGACTACAAACGTTTGTAAGCCAACAGGGGCACTGCAACTGGTAACTACATGTTGCACTTCCAAGAGAATCTACAATTTACTGGCCAACTTATTTAATTAACTCCAAATGTTTGTCGGAACTCGAAACGGGAATTGGAAAATTGGATCATACGTTGCGAGTAGCACGAGGAAGATTATAATCGGTTTACATCACTATTAATCGATGGAGCTGGTCCTACTTGAAACCACATCATAAGTTGTCTTACAAAAATATTGAAAAGTTTATTCATACTTTTGTATGAAATCTGTCAACTGCTTTACATTGGAGAAAGGTCGATTCTTGAGTATTTTTCCATGACAATATATGTTTTCCCGGTTCTAGCTTAGCTTTCTTTTTTAAATAGCAGTAGCAGTCAATCTATAGCAGGTAAGAAATAGTCCAGAAGATATAACAACATTTTAAAATATTTACAGAACTAAGAAATAATTGAAATAAACGCCAGTTTTCCATACGAGTGACCATAATATCTACGTCGACATTTTATGTTAAGTGATCATCAAATGCGGATTGATCATTACTAGAATTCGAAATCAAATAATTAATGAAATAATAACAGTTAACAGCATTACCAGTAACGTTATTTATTTGTACATTATACGGACATTACTGGGGCGGAAAATAAATTAATATTTCATTTGCTTATGTATTGATTCATATTATTTCCATTAGCAATTCATAGGCTTTAAAAGCGATAGAAGCGATTAAATAATGTTTATTGAATGAATGAATTATATTGGAATAGATTTAGTACACATTTAAATCAGAATATACAGTTATGGTAATTGTAAATATTTAATAAATATGTAATACGATTTCTCCATGAAAATCTAGTTTTTAAAAACAGGTTTCAGCTGTCTGAACTCGTGATAACAGCTCAATTTCATTCGCATAACATTGCCAGTTTGTACATAAACCCTTGAAGACATTTACTGACCCTATGACGTGCTTTGTGTCATCATCATCATCATTATCATCAGCATCTAGCAATCCACTGTTAGCGCCATTTTTCCGTGTCTTTGGCTTGTCACAACCACTTTCAGCAGAAGGTACAGTTGCAGACAAGCAACCTTTTACAGGGTGTCACTCCACCATGTGGTGTTGGAGATCCTACATTTGTGTTTTTCTGTAATGTTAATATTATTATTTCATGACATATTATTTAGAAATATTGAGCTCTTTAGTGACAGTTTACAAGCTTACGCCCATATTCACAAACGATGCTTGCTTATGAGAAGCAGCAAATCGAACGCACAGCGTTGAATAGAGCTCTGTGATTGGCTCGTATGTCACCCTGTGCGTCCACGCGCACTGTGAGACCTCATAGTAATGTTTGTGAATACGGGCGTTAATTTTCCATCTAAGTAAGAAATGAAGTCAAGATGATGCTAATGAAGAAATGAAGTTATGCCAACATAATGTAGTTCATCACAACATACAAAATTAATTGCAATAGTGCATTTAAGTCATATGTCCTCCTTCCTAATGCAAGTGTAAGAAAGGCCTGTTCCACCACATCAAAGGCTTGGGTCCACATGTTGCTACCAACATTAGCATATCAAAGCGCCTTCTCAATTACAAGATGACAGACTACGCATTGCTGCGGGTCAGCTGGAATTACTGGGCTAGTTACTTTGTGTGAGAAGACGTCGCAATATTGTGACAGAATGGGCTGGAACCTGGAAGATTTACTTACTTGAGTAATCTACCTTCCGGTTAGTTACTGGTTAGGTGTATTATCAAAAAAGAAGATTAAACCTACAAAACTTTGTTCAAATCTAAAACTAGGACTGTTAGAAGACCCAAGTATTATTTTGAGAGAGATTTAAACTGAAATCATGAATACCCAATACTACCTCAAATCTAAAAAACAAAAATATACAAATTTTGCGACAACTGAAGACATGTTCTGTCACTCTCTTTGTTCCACATGATTATTAATTTAGAAACATTATAATTATTAGCAAAATCCTGTAGTTTATGTAACGAAAAAAGAAAAAGACATGAATCAGAAAAATCATCCGGCTTATACAAAAACGCTTACTTTATTATCTCCCAGATTGCATTAAAGATGGCGTCGCAAAGTATAAATCGCCCCACGAAAAGATCCCTCACTGGCCGTACCTTGGCTGCCAAAATTGTACTTTGCAATAAATCAGTGCGTACAAACATGTATGCAGCCGAGCATCGGGGCGAAAACCGCCTGCCTGGCACCGAGCCCACAACCTCGCGGTTGAATTATCAGAAACTGCCATAGATTAGTACTACAGACACGACACACCATCCAAGTTACGGCGTACTCAACCTAACTCAATTTACTGCCTACAAACTCACAACT
Source organism: Ostrinia furnacalis (assembly GCF_004193835.3). NCBI lineage: Eukaryota > Metazoa > Arthropoda > Insecta > Lepidoptera > Crambidae > Ostrinia > Ostrinia furnacalis. Next base: position 436,932 of record NW_021132580.1, on the reverse strand, counting down.
CCCTAACTCGCCTACCCTATTCAGTGTTTAACATAATTAATGCAATCGCAGAATTTAATTAGACGAAATCGTCTGGAAAGTTAACGAATCAATATCAGTTAGAAAAGTTCTCGAATGGGACATGTTTTATTGAAACAAATTGCCAATTAAGGGACTAATTGAGAGAACTTGGAAAGTTACGGGACTTAAATACCTGTATTCTTTGGACTCAATTATTTTAGGAGATTTTATAATTGCTAAAAATGATACTTAGTTCAAAACTAACCTTCAACATTCATGTTATTATTTTGAATACAATTATGCTTTTGGGGCTTTGCTTTAGTGCCTACTTCATATTTATGAACCACGTGCTATTAATTGTTCAGTTCATCACAAAAATTTTAAACGTTTAACATATCAGCCACAAGTGAATTCTACTCTTGATAGCCTAAAATGACGTTTATCTAGAAAACTAGTACTCTACAAACAACTGTACACTCTGCCACATGTTTACTCTATTTCATATATCACATTTGCCTTAAACCAACTTCAAATCTGGTGGTGTGGAGGTGAATGAAAGTTAGTTAAGTTGTTTATTAAATTTGTTTCTAGCACTTTAATAGACGGTCTGATATGTTAAATAACATGAGTTTGTGCGTTTATGATAGCTAGAAACAGTTTGGAACTAAATTAAATAAGTTTATTTTAGTTTATATTAAATTTTGGGTCTGCAAACTGTCTGCCTCTGGGGATATAATTTCGTTCATGTTGACTGGTAACTGTTTAACTAATTGAATGCGTTACTTTCAAAATTAATCATAATCTTTATCATTACATTGAAAATACATTATAAAGCTTTATATCTTATCAAGCAAGTAATAGCGTGTTATAAGTTTAAGGGCGTAGATTAGATATAGTTATCAATTCCTAAAACCTAGTATTTACTTTCTTTGTTAAAGAATGACGAAACCTATTATCGCAATGACATCACCAGCGTTGGACTGATTGAAGTATCAGATACCTATGTACCTAATAAGAAAGTTGCGTCATTTTTTTACACCAGTCTTTGTATGCTAACGCCAAAAAATCAAAAAATCATAACCTACCAAGCTATACTGTAGTCATAAGGGCTTCATTTCAAAATAATGTCGACATTTTGCACTTTCTATGGCTGGGTTGCACCATCTTACTTTAACTTTGACAAACGTCAAAAATCTGTCAAACTCCATACAAAAACCATTGGTTATCGTTATAGTTACCGTCAAAGTTACGTGGTGCAACTCAGCCTATGACTTTTTACAACTTGTCAAAAATCGACGACTCATGTCTGCGGGTTTGATGTGTAGACTACTTTACAGTTATATCTTTAGTATACCTACCTAGTTATTACCATTTTGTAAGTTCTAGTTTAATACAAACACAATCAATATACCCGTTCTTTTCACAAAACAGCGCTTCGTTTATCTATACTCTAACATTTAATTACTCAATTAACTAGAGTAATAAACTGAGCAAATTAACAATGACTGAAACAAAGGACTTCACGCCTTACTCCGTTTCGAGATTAAGAATCGTTATCCAAATTGGATACAAGTTTATTACACTCAGACAAAAGGGCTGAAATCATAAATTGTTTTAAAGACAATATTTTGGAGGAGGTCCATTAATTTCCAGTTAGTTTCACGGCAACAATATCGCTTTGATTGTTTAGACATAGAGACACGACTTAAGTATATTGTTGTAAAAGACATTTCAAATTGTGTCATAAATAACACGAAAATCATTAAACAACGTTAATTATTCTGGAGTTACGTAAACACATTCTTAACGAACGAGGCGCAGCAGACCACCGATTTTTTGTCGGCCAATAGCTTAGTCGGGCAGTTAATCAGTATGGGCATTGGGCATGTATGGAAGTGCGCACATTACACCGTATGGTATCGGGCGATTCTTCATACAATTAGAATCGGGCCCAACTATCGGCCAACTAAAAGTCGAGGCTATGACGGACGACGGCATATCAAGCTTAATACTGTGGCATCTTATGTGTTTGTAATAGATGCTATTTCGCAACAAAAACGTATAGTCTGATGTGCTGTCGGCTGTACATAATAATTCTGACGGCTTTTTCTATGACAACAATTTTTTATTTAATCACAATTCGAGATCGCAAACTTTAAATTAACATTTTGCGAAAACACCATAAATAAAGTTCTCGGAAGATATTAAAGTGTATTTTTAATTATCGACAAACCTGTAGTTCCGCATTCAATAACCTTAAATTAACTTTATCCTACACTAGCGGCCCGCCCTGGCTTCGCACGAGTAGATATATGTAGGTACTTCACAAAAATATTAACAAAAATATACCTATGTTCATCAAAAAAACAAATTGGATTCTAATGGTGAAAGAATTTTTCAAATCGGTCCAGTAGTTTTTGAGTTTATTCGTCACAAACAAACAAAAATACAAACATTCCTCTTTACAATAAGTATATTAATTTCAAGGTGACCAGCTGGCCAGCCCACACAGACTATACCAAAAAGTCGACAACTGAGAAGCCATACTTGGCGAAAGAAAATCGCGAGTACCGAACTGGCGGACTGTCGCCACGTCAAAACGCATCAGAGGGGAGAAGCGGCCGCGCGTAAAATTGGACCTGCGATGAGCTCGACCGCGAAATACAATCGCGAAGACGATCGGCAACGTAGGGGTGTCGTGGGTTTAATTAAGGATATTTTAGTTGGAGGAAACTGGGCAAAATTGGGCGCTTCTTCTCAGCCACAAATGTTAGTCTCAAAGCGCTCGTAGGGAAAAAATAGGAGACATGTAAAGGTTCATTATGAAAGAGCAATTATTGACGATTTTCATAAATACTAATTTTAATAGCCCAAAAAAAAGATTTCGAAGTTGAAAACCTTCATTTTGTGTACAAATTCAAACATAGGCTTTTATGCGGAGTAGTATAAACCTTTTCTAGAAAATTACTTCCAGTAGTAAAAAAAGAACAAATATAAATTGAGCAACAATATGCCCCAACGTCCTCAGGAAAAAATACGTCTCCTCGTCTATTTTTAAATTAATGTTACTCAAACCTGTATAAGTAATTATTTTCACGTAATTACTAGAAAATAGCCTGAAATTATATAATTTAATTACAGCCACAAGCCTTATCTCACGACTAGATTGTCAAACCTGTCAGTTAAAGTGTAATGCCTTGAAGCTGTTTACACTGGATCTAACTTTCTCAACCTGAGTGCAATTTAATTATAAAATATTATAACGGACATGCTACGGACTGATAGTTATTAAAAATGATAAAGAAATAGATTATTTTTAAACTTTCGCTTGGGAAATCATTTAAATTAATAATCTGTTATATCTATACTTCTATTATAAAGGCGAATGTAACTCTGTCTTTCTGTCTGCTTGTCTGTTATGCTTTCACGCCTATACCACTGAACCGATTTTCATGAAATTTGGCATAGAGCTACTATGAGTCCCGGTAAAGGACATAGGATACTTTTTATCCTGAGTTTTGATACAGGGACGCGCGCGATAAAGTTTTTCTGTGACAGACAAAATTCCACGCAGGCGAAGCCGTGGGCGGAAAGCTAGTAAGAAATATGTTAGGCTATATCTACCTCTTTATTTGCCTTACGTTTCAACCGAGTCACACCAACAACGGTTATAAACTTATAAAACAGCCGAAAGAGCCATGTTTCTTAAAATTCTGAAAATAGCTCCTAATAATTATAGATTTAATCTAGTACTTAAACTATTAAGTAGCAATACTTAGGTGGAGCTATTTTCAGTATTAGTGAGAGTAAGTAGTCCTTACTGTCGATTTTTACTATTAAATTTACTAAGAAACTACTTAACACAGAAAGATTTAAATAAGATGTTGAAAACTACAGAATATGATTAGTAAAAGGACCTAATTAATTTGACAGTACCGTGAATTTAAATTACCTCATTCTGTTGGTCTATCTTAGGTGCCAAAAAAGTTTTTTGTGTACATAGGTATACAAACAAAATATCTACAGTTAAAAAACAAAAGCTGTGTGAATTTCCAGGGATATACCAATCGTGTTTGTTTTAATTAGATTTGTACGTTCACTGGACTAAATTGGACTACGGTTTTTTGTTTTTTGTTGACAAAACGTCAACGGTTTCAAGTAAAACCCTTTGTTTACTAGTAAATATCTACAGTACGAGTAATATTATATGTGTGAGTACTCTACCGTTTGTATAAGCTATGGCGTGTAAACCATTGAACCAATGTGACGACTTTTAATAAAAAGATCATCATCATCATCTCAGCCATAGGACGTCCACTGCTGAACATAGGGATCCCCCAATGCCTTCCATGTTCCATGTAGTAAAAAGATAAATGAAACCTGTCTTTGGTTTAGTACCTATAGCAGTTAACAGCACATCATACTGAACATTTACGTAGCAAAATAGTACCTATGACATCTACATAAGATGTACCTTCATGTGTACAAGTAATGCAGGGACCTAGAAATGTCTGTTTTGGGGATAAAAATCTGCACACAATCTAGTTATTTTTGTTTTTGCAAAATAAATATTCTGCACGTTAAGAATATTTTATTGGCATCAAGAAGTTCCATTCCTTATTTATAATCTAGTCTCTATGAAGAATGTGTAACTTTGAAGGGCTATTAAAATTGTATAGTTTCTGCCTTTAGCGATGCGACATTCCCATTGATTTATAACATTGGACGAACCGCACATTCCATACCATTGTTGTTCGCAAGTAATAAGAATTAAATTGGAATATATCTCTGTCGTTTTGTTATTCATATTACATTACAGTATCTTCCTTTTCCAGACGTTTTAAGCGTTGATTATTCAGCGATATCTCGGCGTACCATCTGTTGGATTCCGTCGTTGGAAATGCTGCTTTATTTGAGGGGAAATAGGGTTTATGTTTGGGTGACAAAAGGGGCCAAGACGGTATAGTAAGGAGACATTATTTTGTCACAATGGTGGGTTCCGCCCACTCGGCAGAAGTCCTCACTGATGCACCGCTTTAGGGAACGAATAAATTAGAACTCGGTCCACAACTGTGCAGTTCCACAGTATCTTTACGGTTGTTTTAGGACACCCTGAAGATAGTCTGGGTCGTTTGAATTTAAACCTGAACTGAAGCTCATGTATTTTGTGCTGTGAAGGAATTAATTCAGCATTCAGTCTGCAAACGCCGCCGCTAGCCGTTTTAACATCGTGTTGTAGATTTATTTACACGTGTGTAAATTCGTATTTATAAGTAGTAGTACTTAGCTTTCCGCCCGTGGCTTCGCCCGCGTGGAATTTTGTCTGTCACATAAAATCTTATCGCGCGCATCCCTGTTTCAGAAACCGGGGTAAAACGGACCGGGACTCAAACTATATCTATGCCAAATTTCATCAAAATCGGTTCAGTGGTTTAGGCGTGAAAGCAAGACAGACAGACAGAGTTACTTTCGCATTTATAATATTAGTTAGTATAGATCTCTTTCATAATAAAAACATAGATGAAGCTACTCAAATGAAATACTACCTAATTAAAACCGCTCTTTCAACCTTAGCCCAAATATGACCCGTATTAGGTACCTACCTACTAAATAAATCTCAAAACTTGTTAACTAATAGAATAAACTTGAATCTGCGTAATATGATCTTAATTGGTACAATTTACGAGTAAATATTAGAAACGCTCACCCTGAAATTTAATTTAGAGTTTAAATATACTTGGGCATGGTTTCATAATACGGGCCAAAGTCTAAAACAACACAGATTAGCATGAGCCTATTCGTGAGAAGTTCCGACCACAATGCTCATGGTCCCAGCCCCACCGACCGCAGACTTGAAACCTAATACACGAAGCTCAGCGACACTGGTTTTCATCGCATCAAATCTCAAATTACACTCCCACAGGCGACCTTTTCCACAACTTAAAAACAAATCAAAATCAACCTTAACCTTATGAGAATAAAAAGTGACGATCAGTTGCAACGACGGAAAGAATGTGCTGCGCAGTGGCCGATTCATAGATTGCTTTTTGTACCGCAAATGAAAAAAGTCACGCCGCCGGCTATCGTGTGTCGCACCGCAAAATATACGTGGCGTCAGTAAAAAGTGATAGGATTAAAAACAAATATTATTGTTGGGATAGACTCCGTAAGCTAGTAAACAATCACACTTCGATCCGTTTTTTGATTGGCAACAGAGTCGACACAAATTAAAGATTGTGAATAAGAATAAGTTTATTTCAAAGTCTCAGTCTCAAATTTTGCATGGAAGTTCCTTTTAGAACATAGCTGCTCACTAAGAACCGATTTTACGAATCTCCCCATTGAACTCTCGTTCTTCGAATACAATACGTTAATGTCAACTTCTACTTTTCATTACAAAGAACTACTACCAATAAGCGCCTTCAACCCCAAAACATTATAATTCTAGTATCAAACTTTACAAGACGCGACCGGCAAAACGAAGATGTGCCAACTAGGTTCCGGACAAGACCTGCATTTTCCTCACCCATCACTTAGAAACTATCCATAATGTTAGACCTGTACACACTACTTACTTCGTAAACTGCAGTCTTATATTTTATACCGCGATTTACATGATTAAGTTCTCCGTAAAAGCTTTAGATGCAAGCTTAATAACGACTTCTTGTTACATACATGAATATTAGATTGCTCATTTCGAGCAGCTTGATTTATTGAGCTAGTTCAATCTAGTTTTTTAGCCCGATAGTGCCTGAAGCGCCAATTTTGTTGGTTTTATTAATGGTCTTCAGAATTAAAAAGTCGATGTTTATTTCTTGAAGCGAACGTGAAAAGAATTGGTGCAAACATTTTTATAGAAATAATTTATTTTCTGTTTAAATTAGCTATTATTTATTTGTGATTGACAGATAAGTTCTCTCAAGAAATAATAGACAGCACTAGATTAATCAATAGCATATTTAAATAAAAAGAGATAAGACAGAAATAAACAAAGACTCGATAAATGGAACTATGACCCTGATATTTCCTCCAATATTGCCCGTCTCTACTAAATACAAGTGGCAAAACCCCTTTTTTTACACTTCCATATACTGGCATAGACAGTGAATATGTGCTTTCTCTATACACAAGAGCAAACTTTTATTATTTTGGTTACCTTTGCATGGGTTCAACGGTTCAACTAAAACAAAACCAAAACACCTATCTCTACGACACTAACAGAAACTCTTGCCACTTAAGCAAATCGAATTACAGAATAACAGAATAAGTACCGTAAACCTAACTTCACTCTACTAATACAAGACAACAATGCTGATACAGAAATTATTCCACTAGTATTATCTCCAAAACTTCAACCTCGTCAGAGGCAAGAAAAGCGACTTTAATATGCACCTCCAAATAAGGGTCTCAGTTTTGAAGAGGTGGGTCCTCCGAAGTACTTTATCTTGCCACAAGCCCCTTTATAGCAAAGGGTCGCCTGGAGAATACGATTAGAAGTCTTAATCTTTAAAAGGGAACGGACAGACGCGTTGATTTTTTTCGCTAAGCTCCTAGCGAATAATTGGACAGACCATTTCGAGGGGAACTAAAAGCGAACTGAATTGAAGGTATTCTGAAGATAACCGGATAAAATTTTCCTCAGAAGATAAGGAACAAAACCAAAAGTACTAGCCATGAAGATGCACAAAAAATAAAAATGCAACACGAAGTACCAAACCTCTTTAACATTCCAGTAAAATAAAGCATAAAATTATTCAACTTCAATGATAAAAAATATAATTATGAGTATCTTAATGACTTTTTTTATTACTTTCTCACATGTTTTAATGTTACCACATGCTGTCATGATAGCAAACATGCGTCTACTGTTGACAGATTTGCCAATGCTTTTGACTGCCATCGTTAGGATTCCGTAAAATTTTTCAAGGGCTCCCCTTGTATCGCATATCATAATAATATCTACGTACCTATTATAGGAAAAGCTTAATAAATAACTTATACTTTTTGTTGAAGTACCTACTTATCGTAAAAAAAGTCTTTTTTGACTAAGAATCTTGATAACTGCGAAAAAAATACAGAATTCTCAGCCCGAGGTTACGACTCGCACTTGCCCAGTTTTTATAACCATACTTGAACTTTAACCCCAAATCTGTCTTCGTTGTACATTTGCGAATTCAAACGAAATGAAAAGATGGATTCCTTACATTATTAAGATGCTTGGCTTCTGTATGAAATACTTTACCCGCAGGTCAAAAATATATTTCGATAGAATAGCCAAGGGAACAATGCAAGATCAAAGGGATGTTTTCGCAAGTTGTCGGCGAGGGGTACTTTATGCATGTGGTAATAAGATGGTAATGTAATTGTACGGACGCGTCATCAAACTAAGGGCTATGGCATCTTATGTAGATGGCATACGTGCTATTTTGCAACAAAAATAATAGTCGGATGTTCTGGCTGTACCTTTAAATAAGGGGGCTGCTATTGAGCATACAAATGTTGCTAATGTTATTACAATTTATCAGATCGTTCATTGAAAGGCCCATTTCTTTACAATTAGGTGTCGGATTATATTACGGCTTATGAAATTGCAATTTATTAACGATCTGATACAGATAAATGTAAGCATGATACGAATTTGTCGAACTATCATTGCCCGTTAGTTAATCGCATTGAAATATGACAAGCTACAAGCATGAACAAATAGCACGCATATACAAATCATGAGTATCAATTAGCAACAAGACAAAGTAGAATTATTGCAATTCAAAGTATTAAATTACTCAAGCTCAGACGGAAGTCCAACCAGGGCTTAATTTATTGGGCACAGGAATTGTTTGCAACAAATTCTAATGAACCAGTTAAGCAGGCTGGTACGACTATTGTTGGAGACAATAAATATAGCTATCACACTGAAACAAGATAAAGATTTAGAGCTAAGAGCTTGAGAATGATAACGCTGGGAAGATATACTAATGCAAATTCACGCCAAGTTTATGGTTACTTTTAGAAAAGAGAAATTTATAGAAACAAGAATTAAAGCAGATTGACGATAGCAATAACTGTGATAGAACAACAATCGCTGAACTACACTGGAAAAGGTTAAAATATTTCGAATATTTTAAATACCAGTGTTGTTGAACAAAAACACAAAGCGAGTACAAGCCAGCAAATATTAGGTATCCGAATCGTTTTCATTTGTTCCTAAAGGGCGTGAAAAAAATAGAGGCATTGATCAAAACACCGAATGAAATTCGGGCACCAACGAAGAGTCGGACCATTTGCGTAAACAAAAAAGTCAGGAACTCAATTACAACAAGCCGTATCTGCCTCGCTCAAGCGCAATATTGAAATGTTCTAATTTGCATAGTTATTATAAACATGAGCTGGACAATTTACAGGCGAGGGAGTGAGATGGGTAGTGCAATTACAAAAAAGAGATAAGGACAGCTATGGTAGCCCTGTAAGCACTGTGGGCCGGTTTTCAAGCGCGCAGTTTATACCTTTACATAACACTACTACGGAATTTACCGACCGAAATTTTGATTTGTATCCATAATACTGCGGCAGATTACACAGGCCCAGTCAATTAACGCGGATGAAATTTGAATTTATAATCAGAATTTTGAACGTATCTAGTTGGTGATTTGCAGGCGTCAAACAAAATAATTTACGAGCTATCGATAACGTGTGAACAATCTGTAAATAATGTAGGAAGTGTCGGAAGAATGTTTTAACGGAATTTTATGGCATGATTTGTGTTAAAATGAAATTAAAATTTTCATTATAGCATAAGTTTAGTGGCATGTATTAATAGCCTCTTACAGCATTGCTTACTGTTAATTTTGTAAAGTTATCAAATCATACCAATTTACATCATCAGTCAAAAATAGTCTTACGATCTTGTATCAGTCCACATAACAAAGCAAATCACTCTACGCTAAAAGCCAGCCAAAATTTAAAAATCTCACTTTTCAAATTTAGCACGAGCCAAAGCCCAAAACGTTTTCAGTAGCAGATAATACCGCGATATACCTCAAGCGGAGTTCCGGACATGCCTACATCCACGATCGATGCGGGTTAGGCCTGACCGGCGAGCGGACTGAATAAACAATGTGACGTACCAGCTCACCCTTTTAACGAATCCCAAGCAGAACCGTGTAAGTATTATTTGTTTCTTTTCGAGTATTTGCCGTCCGATGTCCGAGCTCTTGGAATTTGATAAATGCGGATATTGTGATTTGTTGCGAGGATTTGGGGATGGAGCTATTTGTCTACATCTCGAGATTGTGATTAATATTTGGAGTGCTGCGGATTAGGTTCGTTATTTGCACATGTGGGATATCGATTACCAAGATCGCCATACGTTGCTTTAGGAGCATTATCCTTCACCAAAATAAATAAACGAGGGGTTAGTCCCTGTGGCCAAGTAAGAAATTGGGAGCTGAGTTCAATACCTAGGAAAATACAGATAGGTAAGAAAAAGAATATAACATTATTCTTTCTTGAATATCAGTTTAATATTCCAATACGAAAAATACTCCGCTCAGAGGTCACGTTAAACGACCATCAATGATCAAACCAGTTTCTTTTTTCTGTTGTGTCTGTATCAATCCAGGTGTCATTTAATGAATACAGACAGGCACAACAAAAAAAAACTGGTTTGATGAATGAAAAATGAAAAATATTTTTATGTAGCTTTGTCTATTCTGAATTCATATGAGCCGTAGGCTCTCAAACCACGAATGAATAGCCTTCTTTGGTCAAGCCTGCTCCATTATTGACCACATGAACACCCTTTGAGTCAGAATGTGGTCAAGGACGAACCCATTGAATGTTGGACGAGCTACGGTTTACCGATTGTGGGATTAAAATAGATGATGCTATACGTGACTTACCAACTAATGATGGAGTGACTTGATAACACCGTAGAATAAGAATGGCTTACCTGTGAAAAGAAATAAAAGCTTAATCAATAACAAGTAGGTGTAATCAAGGTATGAGAAACAAAAAAACAGATTTATAACATCTAAAAGTACATAATACAAATGTTGCCCTCTTTTTTGCAATCAGATTCAAACGTAGATGGACACCATCATAAAAAGGGATCCAATTATGCACCCCACCGTTCGCTAAAACACAAAGGGCAGAAGGAGATCACACGTGTACAGTAAACTTTAATCATTTGCAAGAAGAACCTAATAATTTCAGCAATATTATTTTCTACCTTAGAAACAAAAATTTAGAAATGTTTATAATTTGTGAGTTAAAAAAACAGAATAGCGTCGCAAAACGAAGCTCAAATTCAGACGTCTGATTTCCATTTTCGTCCAATACAAGCAATACAAGGACATAATCTACTCAATTTTAAATCTAGCGTGGCGGATCGTTTCATAATATAGGCCCAAGAATCGCATCCCGGATTTCCGTGCCCATTTCAAAAGGCACTCGATAAAATGTCGAACACTTACGGAAACTATTCTAATGCGAGAGATATCCTAATAGCGGTGCATCGTTCGATCGGGAGCGAGTGAGCATTATCGGAGGGGAATCATTACGACGACGAACAAGCGTAGCTCTTTCATCCGATACAAAAGATCGGGGCATCGTTTATTTTAAATAGTGACAATGATTGTTAAGAGCGGTGTTTTAAAAATAATGTCGAAAGCTATGACGCTTATTTTTAAATATTTATTTATAAAGAGATTTGTTTTTCTACCTCTCTCAACTTCAGTACTTTTGAGGCAATATAATTTATTTACTGATGATCAAACATTATTGAAATTATAAGATGATCATGAATACCGTAATAGTTAGCAGATTAATTACTACTTATATCATTTAGCATCAATGACGTGTAGTAGTAGCTAGTAACCACATTTCCCATTACTACCCCAACAGTTTTCAACGTGTTAGTTGTATTTTACAAATCGGCGCAAATTTCAAACGTAGCGACCAAGAAAAACGTTTGTACTAATCCCACTGGATTCTCCCAAGAAAACTGTGTCACAAAGTCACTGTATTTCGAAGATGCGACAAAAATCTCGAGCGCTTTGGATATCCTAATAGCCCCCATCGTCGGAATGGGGGCGATGCATTATCGACGGCAAGAGGGACTTTTGCTGGAAATGCTTATTTGTGTTTTCTTTTAGAGGTTTTCGGAACTTGTGCTTTGCTTGGGCAATGGGCTGTTATGGAGTACTGAACTGATGCATTGAAAAGTGGTTGGAATTTTTTTGTTTGCCTTTTGTTTAAGTTTCAAGTCATGTCAAGTGAAATTATTGCACTCTTATTTCAAGTGAGATAAGAAGTTATGAACTACCATAGGCATGAGTCAATGCCAATTAACATCAGATGACAGATTTGTTTTTTAGACGACCAGTGGTTAAACATGTTGAAAATTTTCGTCAAATTAGTAGATAACATAATGTTTTTAACAGTTTTTCAGTCTAATTGAGTATCAAACCCAAGACCTTGTTCGAGAGAGATCATTTCAAGACAAATTTAAGAAAATAGAGTAAAACGATTGTCAATTTTAGACTAAAAGTAATTTTGGAGCCGGCATGTAACAAACACCCCACTTCTGCTTCTATTCCTTTCCTGGCTATCTCTTAGGATTAGGGTTCCTTATACAAGGGTTGGTATTGTTATTCTCTGATTAAAACAGGCCGGCCTAAATGTATCTTCCTAAGTGAAAGCCTAAACTTTGTTAATCAACATTTTTAATGAAAACAAGACCTAGTTATGGAGGAGGAGTTTCCGTCCTGAAATTTTCTGACGGAATTTGTAATTAGATCAATTTCGTGAAGAAAATCACTACCCGTAAAACTTATTTTGAAATATTTAGCTTAAGACCTTTTCTAAGTTATCTTCTCGCAACAATAAAACAAATCTTTATAGGTCTAACTAACGTTTCATCATCATCATCATCATCTCAGCCGTAGGACGTCGACTGCTGAACATAGGCCTCCCCAATGCTTTCCATGTTACCCGGTTGGTAGCGGCCTGCGTCCAGCGCTTTCCCGCTACCTTTACGATGTCGTCGGTCCACCTAACGCTTTACTGAGTCAATTCCTGAAGTATGGGAGCGGCACGGGAGGGGTGACATTGACATATTAAGACTCGACAGAGCATATACTAATCTGAAAGAACTCTGAAGTCTCGCTGACGTTTGACCACTCAAAAACAACCTTTCTGCTAAGGTATGCCTCAGACACTGACCGAGTTAAGCGTCCTGTACCTATAGAATAACGGGACTATTCTCACCTCTCGTTCCCACCACTGCAACTCCTGTGCAGCCAGGATCTACAGCTTGACCGCCAAAACAACCCAACCAATGAAGGTCAAGTTTGTCCCGTGGGAAAGTTAATCTGTCATTGGACCCGCAACAAAATTAATCAGAAGAACATAGGAGAAGTTCGAAATTAAGGTTCGACTTCCCTCCATTGCAAAGCGGATGACAGGTGACAAACAAAGGTTAGCTATAGTATAAGTACGACGGACTTCTTCTTCTTACTTGACATAGAGGATTGAAGAAAATCAATGACACTTAGATGACTCAGTATTTCTTGTTGTCTTTCCTTAGTAAGACCATTTCTTAAAGTGATTATTGCGGAACCCTCGATGTTTAATTCCACACACTCGATCGGTTTTTCTGCTACTTCTTGTGATAGTACCGTTTTGCAATTCAAAGGGCTCCCGGGTGCTTGCAGGACTCCTTGAAAGTATTCCTCGGGAATACTGAGTAGTCATATTGTTTAATGCATAGTTACTTTTTGTTGGTATCCCCTGGTGGTGAAAATTTTGAGAATTTTTGGATTTTTGAACGTAGGTGTTATGCTATTGGTACTCTAGAAGAAGATAGTAAGATACAGAATTCAAAAAGGGCCTCGATTACTGTAGTTTATGTAATAACTTTTTATAAAATATAATAAACGCTAACATCCGAATAAGATTACATTTTTACGACAGTATAAACTTGAATAAAATTCCACATTTTATTACGTACTTAATTAACCCTTCACACGTCACTTCTTTCTCACGACTCACGTTCTTGAAAAATACATTTTACATTTACAAAGTGCGCTCCATAAACCCCTTCATACACATACTTTGGCCTTAAATCGTAACGAATTAACTAAACTTTAGTTCCAACATACTTGTTGCAAAACTTTGACCATTAAAAAGGAAATATGCGTTGGTCTATTAGAAAATATGGTGTTCCAAGCATGGTATACTTTGCGATGTTTATGTCCGCATCGCGTGAGGTAACGGACTAAGTTGGCCTATTTGAAAGCATTCGAAATTGGACCCTAAACGTGTAATATTAAGACATATTTACAAATGAAAAAATTCTGGGATATTTGAAAAAATACAGCACCTTTTAGCCAATCTGCCGCACTGGTTATGATACCGATTCCTAGTAATTTAGGGTTGACAAAATATACTGAAGCTTATTAAAGAATAAGACTGCCTTTTTCGCATAGATTTTGTTTTGCGTGTATCATCTAATAAAACAAACGAAAACTACAGACTGAATAATATATCAGTTACAAAAAAAGTCGGTTGCGTACATTGACTACATTGACATTGACCTTCCCAAAAACTTGCAAATAATATGACTTCTAGTCGAGTCGAGGTCAAATTTTATTCTGCTCGACCTTTTCAGCTGTTTTATACAATTTGTAGGTACTTGTATTAGATTTTATAAGTAGATTCCCTGTTCTACGTTCTCTCTTTAACTCACTTATCCTTCTTTGATTAGGTTAAGCTGTAGATGTCACGTGAATCGAATGTGATACATGTACTTGTGTACAGCGAACGGGTTAACAATAGACAACTAATTTCAAACATTCAATCCCGTGCTTCTTATTTCTCTGCTAAACCCTTCCAAAATAGCCATTCCACAGTATTTAAACCTAGTCCAGTTTTTGTTAGCTTCGTTGAATTTTAATCTTTTGCGAAACAAGAAAAGTGAACACGACCGGATGCGGGCGCCCATTGTAAAAGCTTTGAAGTGACCGCCAAAGGTCAACGACCCGGTTATCATACACGCCGCGTAATTGTATTAGTTTTCCGTTAATTTAGGACTATAATAATATAATATTATTAGTCCAGTTTCGTGATAATTATGTTTGTTTTAGTACTAAATTTGGCGACGTGATTCACGAGTATATGGTTTAATTTTAGAAGAAAGTAAAGTTTATTAAGACTACCTTGATGTTTAGTCAACCATAATTATTTACAAGTAAGAATACCAAAACAGAAAAGGTTAACGTGAAACAATAAATCCTTCTATATTTGGATTTTTGACAGCACATATTGATGGCCACTGAATAAATAATAATAGATACAGGTAACGGTACGTTTCTTATTCATGAAGCCACTGTCCAACTGACATACAGTCACCAGTGAGTTACTTACTTTTAAATCTGTTCAAAACCAATATTAAATCTTAACAATTATTTCAGTGCATTTAGCCTTAATGAATGTAAAAATTTAACTAATATCAAGGTTATGTTCTTTGTACATATCAATTTAGTGTACATTGAGAGCAACTGCGTCAAAAAACATAGTAACTCGATTTTCACCAATTCGATAATCAATTAGAATTAGATTCGAACAAAAAATGTCGTCAACCCTACCATTCAAATCGGAATGTTTCTAATTATACGGTTAGTAAGTTCGTCAAAGCGCCGATCGGCCCTACCTTCAGATAAGAAAACACATTCCTCATTGAGTATTCGAATTATCTCTACAATGTTGACACAGTTGCGTTGCGCTAGATGAACGGTAGGTTAAGATGTAAGAGATAGCGATTTTTAATACTAAAATGACACATTCCGTGTATAACAGCAAATCGAACGCACAGCGTTGAAAAGAGCTCTGTGATTGGTTCGTGTGTCACCCTGTGCGTCCACGCGCACTGTGAGAGCTCATATTAATGTTTGTGAATACAGGCGTAATCATTGTTCATAGAAAAATACTTTCACTCGATCAAATGTTTAAAACTTATGGAAGTTAACCATTTCCCTGCCACGTGCGTGAGTCGAATATGACTCAAAAATATTATTTGTGTTTTGTGGACAGTTTATGTCAGAATAATTTTACCACAGTAAAAATGAATTTGACGCTATTTGAAGTGTAAAAGTATATATTTTAACATTTTAAAATCGCTTCATCTTATAATTTCACGCGATTCACCAAGCGGTATCGGAAGCATTGTATTATTTGTTCGGCACTGATTTCGGCCGCTGTGTCAACTAGGGGACGATAACCTACGATCTTATTTGTCAAGTAATTATTCACAAACATTGGCCCCACGTTGTTTTAGCATTTTTAATTAGTTTATATTTGTTTTGTGTTCTGTGCACGGTGGTATTTAACCCATCAAAGTTGGTGCAATCTTTGCATGTAAAATATGCAATCTTTGGCGGCATAAAAAGTTACTGCCGCTATACGTTTTTATTGAAAAATCGCTCCTATCAGAACTGAATAAGATACCACAGTTTTTAGCTGATTGTGCTGTCATCTGTACATAGGTGATTTGTATCTTTGTCTGTTCGACCTGAGATTTATACCCAAACTTGAGTCAAGAGTCCAAATCCAGCCACAGAACCACACAGGATTCTTCATTGCAGGAGAGCAATATTACAGCAACACCACAATTTTTAGGTTTCCCTAATTACAATTTCCTTTCTCATTAGGGTAATTTATCGATTTGTGTTGAAAACACCGCACTACGGTTTTTTGATAACAAATCCATTTGACGAGGTTTATCAGAACAGAAATTCCTAATCTTCCGCCAGTTGGACAAAGCTTATTATAGAATCGCGTGCTTTCAATTGCAGCAATGCTTTATTCATATTTTAGTCATAGTATAGGTGTGAAAAGTAAGTTTACTTCTGTATAATATTAACTAGACTATTTAGAAAATATTGCCATTGTTAAAATTGTTTTTCAACAACGATGATCAAATCAGATTTTAAAACGAAATCCGAATGAGATCATTAGGACTAGACTAGTTTTTGCCAATGGTTTCATCCGCCTGAATTTCAAGAAATTATCTTTATCGGTATTACTATTTATCGGTAAAAAACGCATGGAAATCCGCTCAGTAGGAGCTGTTTCTTGAGTTCTTTTTTTTTGAAGGGACGCGCGCTGGTAGCTTGAAGAGCTTTTCCAGCTTCGCCAGGCAGAGTGGACGTTCGCGATCGGGCCGTATCGAGCGCATAAGGCGCCCGATCAGTGGTGAACCCAACTAGAGGGTTGCCCACCGCGGTGTTGGACCAAAGTCCAGCCTACGGCGGGCTCACTCTAGTGGGCACGATCGAGGGGACTACGGACGCGGCCTGAGGGCCCCACGGTAGGCACGGACCTCGGCTATCGAGAACAGACTGATATGGCAGTTTTTTTTTATAATTATGTAGTGACAGTTACTTGAAGCAGCAAAAGCTCTGAACCATTTCCATGAAGAGAAAACATTTATTTCTATAAATATCTCTTGCCATACGATAACTGTTGATGTAACCACAAAACTCAATAGCACCTTGGCGTGCGTGACTCTTTAACCACAAGACGCAAGTTCCATTACGTTGCACTCAAAATACATGCAAAGCTATTAACCTTTCCAGGTAACATAGATATAAAAATGGTGATAAGACGTGTTTCAGAGATATTTGCTAAAGGAATCAACATGACATCTAGGTATCGGCAATACTCACTCAGCTGATACAATCCAGTAAGCCTTGTGTTATAGTAAATAGCTTTTTTTAACCGAATTCAACAAAAGGAGGAGGTTCTCAATTCGGTTGGTATGTTTTTTTAGGTATACTGCATCCATTTTTACTGTGACAATATTTTGTTCACATTACAGTATTGTTAGTTATGTTCCAGTCGTTAGATTATTACTGATTACCTAATCATGGACTTATGGTTAACGCGAGCAAGTTTGGTAATCGAATCGAAAGCTAGATTTATTTGATTTGATTTTACACGTAATTAAGAGAAAAGTTAAGATCCGATTTCTTAATCAGCACCCGTTCAAATAACTAGATGCAAAATGTATAGCGAATTTTACATTACCTAATCATGGACTTATGGTTAACGCGAGCAAGTTTGGTAATCGAATCGAAAGCTAGAGAAATTTGATTTGATTTGACACGTAATTATGAGAAAAGTTAAAATCGATTTCGTAATCGCTAACCGAAACTAGATGCAAAATGTATAGCGAATTTCACATATTTATACGCATAGCAACTACCACACCACACGTTAAAAGAAGATAAGTAAATACCTACCACAATTTTTGCTTTCGCAGAATTTTTTTCATAGATTTTCGTAAGTACAATCATCAGTAAGCATCTATACAATCTTATCGCAAATATTTAATATTAGCATACTGTTTTTGAGCGAAATTCAACGAAATATGAAGATTTTACGTCCTCCCAATTTATGTTAAGTAATATTTGTATTGCAATTATTTCTCAGAGAAGTTATTTTTGTCGATTTAAGTAAACTACTTTTAGGAAACTTCAATGTCACTTAGTTCAAGTTCAATGTCACTTTAAAAACGATGCTGAAGAAGGAATCTATAGGTACCTTAAAAATATTATATTGATTGATGCTCGGCCTTGATAAAAATTCAGCCAATCACAAGCATTCAAAACTTTTTTCAGCTGAAATTGATATTCAATTTACATTCTAGGAATGTGTTTTATTTATAACAGGATTTCAATAAAAGCTTATTAAATTTTATTGGCTTTAAAAACTATCTTAGATTAGATTTAATGGTAATATTCTTCTATTCTCTGGAAAATTGCAAAACAAATCTTTAGCCCAAACGCGCGCAGCCAGATTAAATTCAAGCTGATTAAAATTCTTGCCTCGTAAAACAACATGCATAAAATCTCGAAGATTCAAGAAAATCTGAAGATAATTTAAAAATCAAAATGATAAAGCTGTTCCTAGATTCTGCTACAAGATTATAGGCCAGTAAGGAGAAGCTTATCTTGTAATCTACAGGAGATTGAGCGGGGGATGAAAATGTAACGTCAGAAAGGGGGAAAGCTCGCGATATCCGCTCGCAGAGAAATCGTTTTCTAACGTCAGGCCTTTTAAATGTTCCATTTACATGTTTGGTACTTGATGCATACCGTAAATACTTTATAGAACACCTAAAATGTATGATTGATACGAAAAAAGTCTGCTGCTAGTGATAAAATATTCATTGCCTTGAACTTGCCAATTACTTCAATAGGTACTGATCTAATCAGAACGTGAGCACTAGATTTATAAAAAGTTTAACAAATAGCTTTCTGACCGTATCATATTTATCGTTAAGGAAAATCCTGTATTATGTTAATCTTTTTGCATAATTTGAACTCATTATCAGTGAAAAAATCTACAAACATTTGAGGAATAACCAGTATTTAATCTAACATCTTGTATTATAATTGTTTAAATTTCACCAATCTCCACCGAGTAAGCTAAAACTCGAACGTCTTCAACACATTCCACTGAGATTTCATTTCCATCGTCCGTCCCAAGAATTTCACTACCATCTTTTATGCTACATAAAATATTTTTAATAAGCCACGTAAGAACTGTCCCACTTTCCACGGCATCCCTTGTTTTGGTATGAAAACAATTCGTCAAGAAACAGCCCCACTTGCACGAAAATGGGAGTCCAAACAAGCGAGCAACGAGTTAGCCGTAACAAAAATCCAACAAAGGGATGATTAACGATTTTCTACCCCAAACTCATTCAAACCCGTCGATATTGAATCCGTAGACGGCGTAAAAATGAAAGTTTTCCTCTTTCTTTTGCTAACACGTGGGGAATACGGGGCGTTGGTTCATCAAGCCGATGCAGAAAAGTTCGGTTGTTTATTCAATTTTCTTCCTTGTTTATCAGCGGCTTCCGTGCACGTATGCTTCGTGAGTCGTGTGTCCAATTGGGACCCTTTTTATTATTTTGATTGTGAAGGTGGCACGCCAATATTGTGGATTGCAGGGGTTCGTAGTTGTCATTTACTAGATTGTACACAGACAGATTTTCTATTGCACACCTTACAGAAACAATTCTGTTCCAATTTTGACAGCGTAGTACCTATCGGATTTTACTATTCTAGAAAACTTATCGTTGAAATTCCTCGCACAAAAACCTTTTAATGGCAATGTCTACAAATCCCGCTTGTTAAAACTTATGCTAGTGTGTCCCATGACGCGAGTAACTTGGTTTCGTGACGTAACTACCGTAGCAGTTTTTCCTCAGTTAGTTTTGGAGTTCAAAATAAATGACGCCATTCGGGCGAAGTGACAAGAAACGTCAAGCTAAGGTCGTTAGGTTTCGTAAAAGAACACAAGTGTTGTATACGCGATGAAATTCTTACACCTCTGAAAGTTTGGAAGTTTTGGGAAATAATGAGGTATGTATCCCTGTTCGCCAAAGTTTCGTGCAAACGCGTTTTGTTTCTGTAAGCGTCAAAGTTGTAACGACGTTTATAGACACTAACGAATGCAAGCGTAAAATATTTATACGGAAATTGTGTATGTCATGTATTGTAAAAAGTTCACAATTTGTATGTTTTATGTCAATGCGCAGGTCTTAGTTCACAGAGACAGAGATGCAATCAAAGGAACACAACACCGGAGATATTGTGTTGCGTCCCTATAAAAAGAACATGATACCACAGTTCCACGAAATTCGACTTGTTTGCTTTGTCTCAAAATCCCACAACCCTTCCATCTTTAAACAAAGAAAACAATTGAGCGCGATCGATCTACCCACAATTTAATTTGCGTCACATCACAATACCTTCTTAACCCTGCGAATGTTCAATGGAGCGCGAACCAAGTGGCTCATCTATCCCAGTGCTCGGGTTGCGAAAATAAATAAAAAATAAAATAAAAAACGCAACTGGCCATATTAAGTTTCTCGATGAAGGATAAACGCGGCAGGTGCACACAATTCACCTGGCCAACATGTGCGGAGTTAATTATTTTAAATATTTTTACTTGAATTTGAATATGCGATTACGAAACGACAGCGAAATTGCATGAATAAATAAGCTTAAGAAATATAAGTACCAACGGCATCGGTTTTTCTTTAATTAATAAAGATTATCTCTTTTAAAAATAATAAAGGTATTATCTTGTAGAAAAGAGAAAGGTTCTCAGTATTTTGCAACAATTTAAGCGAAGATTCCAGATAAATCTGATGAAGCGTAGTTACGATCGATACGAGCTTAATTAAAATTCCTTAAAACATTTTTAAAAGTTAACTTGTGAGAAATTACGGTAAGTTATTTATACAAATGTATAGCCAAAATGTATAATATGATAAGTGGTTCAATATGAGGAAAAGGGAGACTTACGAATATTTTGTCACCAGATGCCAGCAGTTGCTTTTATGAAACGGTCTCCATTATTTTTGCGTGTGGCGACATCTTTACATCCTTATAAGAGTATAAAAAAATGGAATTATTTTGAGACTACAATTAGTATCATTATTCACGATATACTTTAATACGTTGTAGTTGACGATATTTAAAAATAATAATGAAAGTAGCAACCTATTTTTAGCAACTCAAAATCCAATCTTTTTTAATAAGGGCCTCCCCAACCCCTCATTGAAGGTTGACCCAAAGCGTGCCTTTTTAACGATAAAATAGTTAATCAGTTGCACGCACGCGGGCTTAATGACATAATTAAAAATTCCCTGAGTCAAGGTGGGGAAAGTTGGGGTTTTAGTGAGCTAGCTTATCCTTACAGTAAACCGAACAAGTTGGAGCCACTCGCTAATCTTCTAAGCCAAGTAACGAGTTGGTGGAAGCGACTAACTTCAGGTAAATGTTAGTTTAAAAGAGTTTTTAGGTTAATAGGTGCCCCCTTATAATGCATACCCCGGAACCTGTTTGATATTGAATGTTTTAGGCAGTGGGATTAAGGAATAAAATGTGAGACATTCATGAACTATAAGTATTTCATACAAAGCAAAAGTAGTATTCTTACACAGTTTATGTAGGTGTGTATTTTATTTTCAGAACAACGGAAAAACGAACCATATCAACATAGGTGTTTTTAAGGACTTAGCAAACCGGTTCACACTGCTTTTAACCACTTATTTCTGGTTCTAACCGGCTAGCACTCCCCATAACCGGACTACGAGATTTTTGCGCAGCGGCGGACTACTTCCCAATTACTGAGGGCGAGGGCGAAAAGTGTCCTGTTCCTCCAATTTGACTGACACCCTCACAGGCCGGAACCGGCAATAACCGCTAAAAAAGTACAAAGGGAGTACTTCCCTCCAGGGCACTTAAGCTGTTGCTTTTATTGTTAACAGAAAGAATTTAAACGTAATTTATTTTCGCCAATTTCAAACAATCTTGGCCGTTTTCACGCGCTCTGTAAAAAAAAAAAACAGAAAAAGATAACATTATTTACTATAGATAAGTAGAAACAAATCTGTNCGATATAACTGGGTTTTTATTTAATAACGAAAAAACTACATGCTATATTTCCCAAACTGGCACACTGCCTAATTATATCTAACATTACTTTTCACCTAAAAAATATTTCACCAAGTTATCTCTAATAGCGACGAAGCAGGATTTTTTTTAACTTCAAATGCGATTTCCCAAAAATCACCATTTTCGACTTAACTCCGTTTTCACTGGGGGTACAGAAATAAGTATCTTACCCGAAGACTAGGTACCGCCTAAATATGTTCATCAGAAAAAATGTAGGATTCTAATGTGTGTGAAAGAATTTTTCAAATCAGTCCTGTAGTTTCAAAGCCTATTCACTAAGTACAAACAAAAAATCAAATCTTTCGTCTTTGTAATATTATTATTAGTTTAGATAATTTTATCTCGGTAACTAAAGCTAGTTAACCTTTACGCCTCCGCTTACAACTCATGCCCAAACTCGGCCAGAGTCCAGAATTGCCAGGTAGTCCCCAAATAGCGCCAAGTAATGAGTTTTGTTGTTAAACATCCGTGGATTAAGGACACGGACGCTGCATTGCATTTGTCCGCTGCATTTAAAGGGTTAAGAGATTAGTAAGTACAACATTGGATGTTATGTAGGTAAATTGGAAGACAATGCTATGGACGTAATTACGTACTGGAATTAGTGTTCTTGGAATAGATTTTGTAGGAAGACTTGTAATGTGTGAAATCTAATGCCACGGGAACTATAAGAGGTACTTTATTAAGGCCTTCTCTACCTACTCTTTTTCTAAATATTTTTGTAACAGACTCAGCAACAATTTATTATTTTGATAAATAACTTTTTCAAGACAAACAGATGTTAAAATTCCCATAGCTTACAAAATTCCTTCAAAATAATTTAATCAAAAAGAACAATTTGATATTATTTTCTGCTACTTTGCCGAAAACTCCGAACAATTCACATCGTCTTGGTTACGAAAAACAAAAACAATCTAAGCCTTGTTTTGCACTTTTGAAAACGGTAGTCGTTCAAGCTTAGAGCTTTGTTTTCTCTTTGTTATATGATAATAGTATTTTCTACAAAGAGTTTTCGTTTGTTTCAAAATAAGTATGTACAAAGTATAGTCAAACTAGATCGAACAACATAATATTGTTTTTTTTAATCCATGAACATACTTACTCGTAGTTACGAACACGATTCGTATGTTTTGATGGGTCTCCGAAATAAATTTTCGCTCAACAAAATCACTAAATAAGTAGTGGGGCACAAAATAGGTTAAAAAAGGCAGCGTATTTGTTTGTATTTAAACGGCCTGCAGCCTTTTTAGGTCAGCCTGGTTAGGTAGACATTCTCTGGCTACGGAACTCTAAAATTATCCTACTTTATTTCTCCGGAGCTTTAAATAAAGATGACAAAAGTTAACACCTTAAAATAATTTAATTAAAATTCGTTGCACGTTCCGATTTTCTTTTGTTTATAATAATATGCAATCGCTTAAAAATTAGGCTGAGTTGCACCACCTAACTTTAACGGGAACTATGACAATAACCGGTGCTTTTTGTATTGAGTTTGACAGATTTTTGACGTTTGTTACAGTCTAAGTAAGATGGTGCAACCCAGCCTTATTAATATTGATCAGAAACTTTTGGCACCAAAGTCATTCAAGCGATGTTGACACCAACTAATCTTCAAGAACAACAATGAACGCTTCGGATTAAACGGATCGGGTGAAGTATCCTAATTCGGACATGGCCCAAACATTGTCGCATCGATAAAATCATGTCCGCAAACAATTAGGTGGCCCGGTCCGGCCGGAACGTAGGGGTGTAGTGTTGATAAGTATCGATATTATTAAAATTAACCATAAACCATAAATTTATCAGAGATGTGTATAAGATAATAATTTATACAATTCTTACCTACATAGCAGCTTTGCTATGTAAATGTGTTTTATTGACTGACACATACTAAACATTTCAAGTGCCTTGAAATAAAACTAATGACCGCCACTCTAGCAATCATTTTAATGAGCGTTATTATTGTTAGGTTTTTCATTGAGTCTTAAATTTTCCGTTTCCTTAGAAATGCACGCTACTAGCAGTGAATGAACGATAAATGCCGAAAATGTAATGAATAAAAGTCTAAATATTGAAAAGTCAAACAAACATTGAGCAGGCCCAACTCCAACACGATCAATAAAATATCGACAAAAAGTATCGACTACTCTTCAGTCAACCCTACCGGATCCCCGGCGATTATGTGAGGCGCGGAATGTCAATCGGACGGCCCGCCGCTGGGCAACCAGGCTTGCCCTAGTAATGCAAAGAACAAACACATATTATGTCGGAGTTGACCGCCGCTGTGCCATTTGGGCGTTTTGGGAATTGCCTGATGGATCGCAGGGTCTGTTATACGCTTTGTTAGTTCTGAAATTGTTATATTACGACAATTTTGACGGGTCATTTCAAGGTGACAATTTAGTAAGAGGTTGCTCATTAAATCAGTACCATCATTATGATCATCTTCACTTTCAAATTCAAATTCAAATGATAGAACAAGATCTTGTTGGTCATCAGCAATCATCATTATGATAGTTATCATTTTACCAAAAGACCTTGAAGGCACTTGATCCTGGTTAGGTAGAACTTATGGAATACCATTATCATCATCATCATCATCATCAAGGCATTTAGAATTCACTGCGGGAGTAGTACTTTCTCTAATTTACCGTAGGCAAATGGAGGATTTGGTCTACACTCCCCACGCTGGCCAGACGAGTTGGGGAGGCCTGATGTTTGCATATTTCTTCCTTAGTTGCCTTTTACTACATCCACGAGAGGAATGGGGTTGATTCTATTCTACTCTGCTGGAACTACTGCTAATTTAGGTAGTCATTTATTTATGGGTTTTATTAAGGCTTGCCGTTTGACACTTTTCACGTCTGCTGTTGATAAGATTAAATAGTTTGTCACCAATATACTCCAAAGCGTGTTGTACAGAAAAAAAAACTTTAACACGAGACGTTACAACTTGTTCCAAACGTAGTACGAATCGTTCAAAGAATTAACACATTTTACCATAATCGTGACTCCTGACAAACTTTCCTTATTATTTAACAACTGTCGTTTCTATTTCGAGAAATAAACTTAATCATTTGTTTTCTTTGCCTGCCCGAGTCGCTGCACGCGACAAAATATTTAGTCAAGTTAGTACGATTACGGTCATGCGAAACTATGTTAAGCCAGTGCTATTCGTTTACATTATCTATGTGCCAATTAAGTTTCTTAACGAGAACACTCGATGAGTCATACTAATAAGCAACGAAATTTTCTGCCAGAGCAGTTAAGATGACTCATGGTGGAAATGACAAAATACAAAAAAAAACAAGACGCAAAAAACAGAAGTGACAAGGTAAGTAAACAAGTGACAAAAAAAATCAATAGTTTAGTGACGCGTTGACAAGTCACCTAAATTCCAAAAGGAAAAAAACTCCAAAAAGACCTTTTAAAAGAAAAGATATTCCAAAAGTAGATGCCACTAGTTGTAAACCAAATGAAAATATGGACAAAAATGAGAATATTACACACGTCCCTATCGCTTGTAACGTAAATGTAACTGACGTATTTATTCATCCAAAAAGGCAAATTCCTATCGGAGAGAGAAGAATCCCTATTCCAAAATATCAACGAAATCAGTCACTTTTGTCACAGCATTATTTTCTGCGCAATCAAACTCATCCAATCTGAGTCATCCTCGTCCCCTAAACAGTTTGCCCTAACAAAAACTACTTTGGCTAGTTCATTGAGGTGTTGGCAACCGCCCTCGTAATTATGGAAGGCAAAAACCCTCAACACAACCCGCTCAACAAAACACGGTAAAAAAAATTAAACAAAAATCAGCTACCCTGTTTAATTTCGCGGGACTGTCAACAAAAAACGTTGGCTCTGGGCCTTTTGCGAACAATGCATTGTCCCGTTATTCGTCCATAGATGGAGGAGGATGATATTCTCCCTTTATGTTTAACTGACTTAGTTTATTCGTGTATGCGTAGGAATGTAGGCCAGTGAGTCAGGGCACGAGAAGATAAGATAATATTCGATCGGTTCCTAGTTAAGATAACTCATGGGAGGGTTTGGATAAGTCACCGGCACATCAAGCTTATAGTGTAGCTTACGCAATCCTAATAAATGTGATTTTGCAACAAAAACTACATAATATTCCTATGTGATTAGTCGAGACTCGAGAGTTAAGTAAAATTGTGCTGAATAGTTTTAGAATTTAATTGACTCCCGATTGCAATGTATTCGTTAACGCGATTTGTAGCCGTAGAACTGCAACAATTTCAATCGTTCCCAAAGTTGAACGGGAGAATAGTTTGAAACACGTTCCGGGATACTCTGCCAATTTAATTACCTGCAGCTAGTGACGAAAGTTTCATAGAAACAGCTTCAAAATTCCATTTATTGCATTGCATTAATACATATATTCAAGAATTCCTGTTCCAATTTCACTTTAATAAATGCCGAACTAAGTGAAAGTCCCAATTTAGGTTTGATTCCAAATCTTCCATCGAACCCGTGGCAAGAGCACATAAAAGCGGTTTTATATTTAGATGCTTGTGTTGCCTCGAATCCATTTCAATATTCGCTACTTCGAGCCTGATCGATTTGCAAAAAATGCCGAATCGTTCGTATTTTGTTTCGAATTCGATGTTCGTCCGATGGAATCAGCTCGATAAATTGATAATCGATTGGTTTTTTATTGCATTATTGCATCTTCTGGCATAAACAACGAACAAATGAATTGAATGATCTTCTTTGTGTTTTTGTTTTCCTGTTCATTCATTTCGAAATATGATTCCCAAAGAGAGAAAGCTATAATATTTATTCACGACATGGCACTTATTACAAACGGACATCAAAAATAAATGAAGCAATAATCTTAACGTTTATTTTTCTTGAAAATTAGCACTTCGAAACGTCAAAACAAAATAAATATCCAAAAAAATATATTCACGTTTTACTTAAAGGATTAAATGACAATTTCTCAAGCCATACAATAAAGAGTTCGTATAAAATTGATATTACAAAACGCATAACCATCGATTCACCCAATAAGGGTGACAGGAGACGCTGATAAACAAATTGTTTGTAACAAAGGAAGGGGCAAAAGAGTGGACAATTTACAGGTGTGTAATAAATTAAGGTAACCGTGGAGACGGTGTTTGGGTTCGATTCCCGCTGAGCGAGGTAGCGGCGCCTCGGTTGATGGATAAACTCGGAGTATTCGGTCAAGATCGAGTTTTTGTTGGATGAATCAAGATTTAGTTTGTGTCGGAATAATTAATAGGTTATTTTATTTTAAAAACGCTTTAATATGTTTGTATGAATTTACAATGAGAACGGTAAGAATAAGCAGTGAATATGTAAAGTAATTTGACAAGATTAGAAATCCATTATAATAATGAAAGTAAACATAGATGAGTATTTTTAACCAAATAAAAGAAAATAATTTTTTTTGGAATGAGTGACATTTTTGCATTGACTTTATCGACATCGATAGATTAGGCATCTTATAACTTGAGTTGCGTTTCATCAGTAAAGGTTCGGCCAAACTAACGCGATCAACCGGCGTGCAGCGATGGCGATCAATGCATTTAGGTCTGGTCGCCATCGCTGCACGCCGGCTGATCGCGGTGTGATCGCGTTGGTTTGTCCGAACCCTAAGTACACAGCTTCTGACTTCTTATGTATCGTTGGCTAACAATAGACTTTGGGGTCCCCCAGAAAAATCTACAAATTCCAGAAATCACCATTACCAAAAGGATGTGTACATTTAATGACTTCCACGACTGTCAAAACCAGACGTTCTTTACTAATTTCGTTACGGAACACCAAAAAAACCTGTCCATGCATGTCCCACCCACGCGCTATTAACTCACTCGGTTTATGCCCCATTCATAGAGAAACATGAAACTGTGCAGTCCAACCTTTAGAGGTAAGTTCTGCCTATATTAAGTTACCCGGGCAAAATTGGGTCGTATAAATTCTATACGTAATAGAGAGGTCGATTTATTTTATGTAATTGAACGCACGTGAGCTATTAGGCCCATTGTGCAGGTTCTTAGAATAATTAGTTTAGTGATGCTGTTACATTTTTTGTGATGCTGTGAAAATGTAAGACTGTTCGTTCATTTGTTTCAGCCAAATGACGTCCACTGCTGGACAAAGGCCTCCTCCAACCAAGGTTTTCCACAATGCACGGTCCTGCGCTGCCCGCATCCAGGCTCTTCCCGCGACCTTTACCAGATCGTCGGTCCACCTAGTAGGAGGCCTGCCGACGCTACGTCTTCCAGCCCGTGGTCGCCACTCGAGAACTTTCCTGCTCCAACCACTGGACTGATCAGGTCAAAACCGCACTCAATGGTCCACTCAACGAGTGCACAAGAAAGGCTGCAGTGCGGGAGGAATGGCGAGGGATTGTAAGGCTTGCCACCGGACTGGGAGTGATGACCACGTCCAGTGTCCACTCTGGCAAGAGTGTAGCGACGAAGAAGAAGAAAGATTTTCTCAACGACCGGTCCTGCGTTGCCCGCATCCAGGACTTCCCGCGACCTTCACCAGATCCTCGGTCCTCATCCTCTGTGATCGCTCATCGAGATCTGCCCTGTTCTTTGGCAGTGCAAGACTGCATTAAACAAAATTAAATTAAATTAAATTCTAGTTCATTCAACGACCAGTATATGCATTCAATTGAATGCTGTAATTTAATAAGCGAACTAGCCGGTCAGTTAGATTTAACTACTCAACTGCTTCACATATCATTGCGTGCGTATAAAAGCTCTGTAATATTAGAGTGGACGCGAATGGAATGTTGTGTTGATTCGCCCGCAGTTTGATAAGGGTTTAACATTAGTATTATCTACTTATAAGTAATTTCTCATGAAATACGAAATAACAAACTACATTTCTAAAACAGTCTTTGTTTTTCTGAAAGATAGACAAATTGTTATTTAATATTATATTTGAAAATAGATTATTTGTAAGACCTAAATGAGCTGTCAGGCACAGGCAACTCAATTTAATATGTATTACAAAGATTAAGAAAGGTATGTAGGAGTAGGTAAGATACGTTTTAGGGGTCCGTACCCAAATTACTAAGCCGCTGTTGTCCATCCATTCATCCTATAAACTATAATAGTTAGACAGTAGAATTTTTACAGAAAAATTGAGGAGGACCAACAAGAATTGAATAGGAGGATTGATCTTATACTTTATCCAAAAGCAAGCACTTGGCAGTATTGCTTACATTGAAAAAAAAAATTACTGGCCACTGAAAACCGTATCCGTTACGAAAAATAAAAATAATATGTATTATTGTTCGCCGTTTTGTGCACGAGCTCCTACTCGTATAATCTCAACGTCACACGACTTCAAAATGCATTAACTTTTTTACCATTAAATTATTGACCTACGATAACACAGCGTTTACGTCTATCATAATTATGTTTTCCCTTTATAATAAGCGTAAATCGAACGTTATTATTTTCATATTATCTCCGTCGAGTTGACCACTGCCAATTTGATGCGCACGAAATCGGTAAATAATGATAGCTTGGTGCCTTGGTAGGACCCAAAACGATAATTGTTTCCTCCCGATTCGAAGTTTTTTACTTTAGAATGTTATATTATTTAAGTTTACCAGAAATAAGGTTAGAGAAGTATTTTTCGTAAGGTTGTTGGTTTATTCTTTAGTCTACCAGAAATAAAGGCATAAAGTCATTTTTAGAAAGGGTTTGGTTTACTTTAATTTCCATTAATAGATAGACGGGAAAAAAATATCTAAGCCTAGGCGCAGACCATCAAACTTTTATTCGGCCGATAGTTGGGCCTGATTTTAAATTGTATGAAAATCAAATCGGTGTAATGTGCGCACTTCCATATGTCATTGTGTCCATTATTATTGGGTTTTTTGGGCCTTCATTTGCGCCAGCTCGACCAGGTTTGACCTATTGTGGCAGCCCTTGTGTTTAGAGTTCATGTGTCCATTGTCCATACTGATTACCAGCCCGACCCAACTATCGGCTGACGAAAAATCGCTGGTCTGCGCCTAGGCTAATCAATTCTTACATTTCTCTTTTGTTTACATCTAAGTAGTAGTATATGTACCACCCAAATAGAAGAATAAAACATTGACTCTTGTCACATAGATAATATCTATCCCAGAAGTCAGGAGCTTCAAAGAACTTAAGCTAAATAAAGATGTATTTTTATTTGTCATTGATTAAATGGTCCTATGTGTCCTTCTGGCGCAGTTGGGTTAAAAAAAACTTCTTATTTGACCTCGCAACTCATTTTAGAAGATATAATTTTGTTTACAAATCCAAGTGACGATAAGTTGTAATCCCTGGATAATACCCAGTTTCCACGGAATTCCAGAGCCTTTCAAAGCGCGGATAATTCACAAGATTATTTCATTATCATCCATCATCCAGCTTATTATTAGTGGTCTATCTATCCAGAGATCCTGAGTTTGATTCCCAGGAGGAACAGCCAGATTTAAATATCACTTTTGTGTGCACTAAGCGAGTACCTATGAATAAAATAAGCGTTTTGAACGATCTATTTCAATACTTAAGTAAATGATGTTCCAATTTAAGTGACTATTATTGTCTTTTTTGAGAATATTCTTTGTCCCAAAGCAGTGGTAGGGTTGAAATAATACTGGGACATGTAAAAGCGCTTTTTAAAAGCCTGTTTGCAGAAAGTAAATTACTTTTTTTCATGACGTATTGATTTTGGGCAAATCAACATTAACCAGATTCGACAAGTCATAAATTGGACACTAGGTTTGTAACTACAGCTGTAAAATTTTGATACTATGTACCTCGATATTTTAAACCTACACCTTGATTTAACAGTTATCCAGAATACTCGTTAGTTTGTTCAGCACACAACCCATTGTAGGCACTGTTTGATCAAACCGACCACTGTCCAAAATTTTCGCCGACAAAAAGTGAAGTGTGAAACGTACAAATGAAAAATTTCCACCACACTTATTCTGCTATTGTTACAATTTCGCCGGCAGAGCGCTTCCAACTTTTATTCCCGGCGTTTTATCAATTATTTTTAGGGTTCTGTAATACTAATGAAAAACTGATGACTTGTTGTGTGTGTCTGTTGATCTGGTCACCATCCGGTGAAGGTTTTATATCAAAATGACTCAGAAGTATCGAAAAACTTTTCTTACATCATCATCATCACAAAAGGGTTTCCCATTACAAAAGATCTAAGTATGCTGTCTATGCCTATGATTATCAGATGCAGTTAATTTTATCTTAAATCCGAATTACGGATAAAAAAAAAAGTACCCAAATGTAAGTCCCACCCATAGGGTGGACCGACGACATCATAAAGGTAGCAGGAAGGCGCTGGACGCAGGCCGCTACCAACCGGGCAGCATGAGATGATGATGATGAAATGTAAATAAGGAAAATGTAGGGGTACGGAACTCATACTAGATTTCGACTCGCACTTGACAGGTTTTATTTGAAAGTCGCGATTATGAAGATAATGCCCGTATTGAATTTGTTGAGGGTGATTGGATTTATCGGCAGTTCTTTCAATTGATTCAATTAATTTATATTCAGTGACGATTTGTATAAAAGAGTTATTGTTCAATTTTGTTTAAATATAATGAACAGGCATTGGTTTTATTTTTAGTTATTGGTAGTAGGCACCTCAAGTATCAAAGTAAGGATTTATTTATCAAACTATAGTCAATACTTCATTTTATGCGAAAAATCACATTAGGTATAGAAGATATTTTTAAGAGAGAAAATATTTCTATTTCTGTAATATAGGTAAATAAGCTCCGAAACTACTGGAGATTTAATTTTGAAAAATTCATACACCATTTAAATCTGTTTTTTTAGATGAACATAGGCATTTTTTTTATTTTGATAATATTCTTGTAATATAACATTTTTGTAATACCCA
Source organism: Ostrinia furnacalis (assembly GCF_004193835.3). Classification (NCBI taxonomy): domain Eukaryota; kingdom Metazoa; phylum Arthropoda; class Insecta; order Lepidoptera; family Crambidae; genus Ostrinia; species Ostrinia furnacalis. The sequence continues at coordinate 404,479 of NW_021132580.1, read as the reverse complement.
ACTCCATCAGTCTGATACCTAAACCTTCAGTAAAAAGTTCTCGTTCACTATACTACTGTTATTTGTCATCGTACCTATTAATAAATTCCAATGACCCTCAAAACACAATGCAAGTACTCCAAAACACCCACAACTTTACAGCTTGGACTTCCGGTTCCCACACTACAATAATAATCGGCGAATCGAGTATTATTCGATTGACTAACTAATATTGACTGAAGGGTTAGTTGTACAAACTAAACCAACATAAACATAGGTGGCTGCCACCGAAGAAGGCAAAACAATGGTTGAAACACAGCCCGAAATTAACAGACAGCCCACTAGAATTTATATTATTTATTTTTTTAGTTCTTGGTTTATTTTATAAGACGTGTTGATAAAAAAAATATTAAATGTGCATGATAGGTACTTACTTTTTTATGTTTAATCACTAAAGTACGTTTAAACCAGTGATTAACCGGTGGTCCGCGGACCACTGGTGGTCCCTGGAGGCATTCCAAGTGGTCCGCGAAGACATCGTAATAAACAAGTGACGTGACGTGATGAGTCGAGTCAACACAACGCAAACGGCGCACAGTGGGCGAGAAATCTACCTCCTCTTTAATAGGATTTTTTAAAAAAAGTGGTCCCTGACAAGACAAAAATTTGGTAAAATATGGTCCCTCGTGACTTAAAGGTTAAGAACCACTGGTTTAAACTGTTCCTAATGGACTAATCTTTTTTTATTTTATTAAGACGCTGAATAATTAGAAGGTTTTTAAGAAAAGCTTTAAAAAGTTTCTGCTTCTATAAAGTCTTATTATTTTTTTATACGGTAAGCAAAGAATTAAAATTTTGATATTAAAATAGCAAACAGAAAAAGCACTTAGGTACCTACTTCTACGTAGTACAAAATATTAGATTGATAATTTCAAAATTATGTTAAGACTTTTTTCTTTGGGCTGTGGTGACAGTCGAAGTTAAATTTTCTTAGAAGCGTATCGTGAGTTTGATGGAGAACCCTTATAAACAAATCCGCCGGTTAAGCCGGTATCTCCCAGTTAGTCTCAAGTTAACTTGAAGATTCTGCTACTTAAAGAAGTAATGTTATTTTTAAAATTGAATTAACTCCCAATCGTATTATCAAATACTATGTTGTATAGGTACATATAACACACATTATCATTCCATGAAGTACAGAGTTATAAATGCATATTCAACGCACTAACATTAATTTGCCCCCTTCAGGATTCGAACCAGCAACCGCATTGTAAACCAGTGCACAAATTGTTAAGCTTAGCGGCAAAGAATTAGAATCAGTTAATTTTAATTAGTTTATGACTTAAAACAGCGTGACTTGATATAAAATACTAAAGCTGTGTTGCATGCACCATCTTACTTTGATAAAAATCTGTCAAACTCCATACCAAAAACACCGGTTATTGTTAAAGTTACGGTCAATGTTAGATGGTGCAACTCAGCCTAACACTTTTTATGCCCTATCTAGCTATAAAGTTTTGCCATAATGATATTAAATGCATATGTCATTAAATATAATTTCGCTTCAAACGTCCTCCACAATGCTCAACCGGCCAAAGGTCACACGTCAGCTCCAGACCGTGCTAGAAACTAGACCCAACGAGCCGTCAGTCCCAGACCGAAATCTAATTCGCGGTTAACTATACCTAGCTAGGAATTCCTTGACCTTACCATTGCTCATTGTGATCTTCAACGAATCCAGAGTTTGCCTAACTTGACTCGGAAACTAGAAGGGATGTTATGAGCTGATGCCACAAAATATCGATACTACCGCTTATATTTTTCATTCTCCACCACTGTAGCTCTGTCTTTATGTCTGATTTTGTTATAAACTCACAAGGCATTGCAGTAAAGAGTACCTACCTAATAAAGAGTTAATAAATAATGGACATTTTTTTTATCCACAACGAGGAAGCTCTTGACCTGTATCTCACCTGATGGTAAGTGATGATCAGGCGTATGGTGGAAGCGAGCTTCACCAGGAATCCTCAACCACGGAGTAACTGGCTATCTTACGTCTAATTAATTTCAACTAATATTACCTTTAATGTCATGTATGCAAAATTAATATTTCCCTTTAAAACTTTTACTACAATGAAATAAGTAGGTACTTAGTCTTCTGACACGTGAAAGACTATATTTTTATGACCTGTAGGCCTAAGATGCGCGCCGTGATAACTTTTATCGACGTCAAAATGTATGGGAAAAATCGATAAAATGGCGTGATAACCGCTTATCGCGGCGCGCATCTTAGGCATACTGCTCAAAACATCGTATTTCCAGAACTCCTATTACTGACGCGATAAACCAAAGTCAGTTTAACACGATCACCAAACCGGTACATCGATATCGATATGCCACCACCCATCCCTCGAGAGACGCCAAACATTGGAACTGGCTTGTGTTACCTGCTAGTCCTGAACTTGATCTGTTGCAGTTTCCAACTCCCAATCTAATGAGCCTTCATTTGGAGTTGACAACTGTGAGTCGGAGTTGGTTGTAATTGAGTCACAATGAATGGCCATGGACCTATAAAAAAAGGCGGACGGAACTCGCGCTACAACAAAACTGTGACGCAAAATTTTGGCGTTTGTCTATTGTGTGAGTGAATTTAGGGATGCCATGTTAGCCAAAACATTTTACCCATTTATTTTAAGAAAAACATAGATCGGCAGATGTTACTTGGAAATGTAGACAGAATTATTCCGTGCCATTTTAAAAGGATGAAAGGTGAATGCGTTGAGGTAGGCGCGAAATTTTCAATGTTCAAATTTTCTTACATTGTTTGCAAGTCAGTGTGTCAGGGTATGTAGTTATGTACATAATGTTGATCAAAAATGATTCACGCAGTTACAAATTACGAATCTTGTGTACATTATAATCATAATCTTATGCATCATCAATATATTATTATTATCTCTGATAGATTTTTACAAGCTTTATATTGACTTCACTTGTTAGTATGTGTGGGACAAATCTTGCAACTGAATTTAAGACCAGTTCTCCTCAACCGATTGATCTGAAATTTGGTATACTTATGTAAGTACGATGACAATGCAATGTTATGGTACCATTGAGCTGGTCTGATGATGGAGTCAGGTGGTGGCCATAGGAACTCCTAAACGAAACGGCGGAAACTTATCGAGTTTGGGTTCGTTGGATTCGAATTCCCGAGCACTTTGGTGCTAAATGATGACCCAGGGCCCAGTGATTGAGATACAACTAAAAAGTGTAAAATAAAATTATAATAAAAAAATAACTTTTTTAAAAACAAGCTATAAGCGAAAGCTTGTAGCGCAAACAGAAAAACGGAATAAATTTCATGCGCGATACAAGCTTTCGCTTAAAGCTTGTTTTTAAAAAAGTTATTTTTTTATTATAATTTTTTTTAACATACAACCTGACACTGACTTGAAATCAATGTAAGAAAATTTGAATTTTGCAGTTCCACATTTTTGGGGAGGATCAAATTTGCCTATGAAAATATATCCCATTAAAACACAATTATTATGATAAATTATTTTATTTCCATAGTATGCGTAATAAATAACTAAAAAGTCCTAAAATTATTATTAATTTCCCATATTTCGGGTAATTTTCCCACGTAAATAACTGAGAACACTGGTCTTTGACGTATTATTTTTTCGAGTGAATGACGTTTGATTTCAATTAATTTCAATATTTTAATGTCGGGAAATAAGTGATTGGATTTATTATTTTGCCTGTGAAATGTGATTCCTTAATTTTTGTTTGTTCGAACAGAACGGTTTTTACACAATTTCATCACACAAGACATGTCGTATTCGTGTTGTTTTTTTGCTGCTTAAATGTGTCAACTGTGTGAAGTTTGCACTCGAAGTGGTGTAACAGGGTGTGAATGTGTGCATGCCGGCCTGTACGTACAGGCAAGCTGGTGTATCCTAACGTCACAGTATTTTGTTGATGAGAATCCGTCCGACTTTTTTTATAGGTCCATGTGAATGGCCAGTTTGGCGAGACTTCGGGTAAGTGACAAATGACGTTCGTTAGGTAGAATTTACATAGTAATATTCCTTTTTTGCATCTTCATCATTCTATCAGGACGACATCTGGTTAAAGAACAAATGAAAGTTACTCGTGTAAATTTTTAGGTGTGCGATATTATGGCTTCTAAAGATAGGTGGAAAAACTTAGTCAAAGAATGAAGGAAAGTTACTGGTGTAGATTTTTAAAGGCGTGTGATATAGCTTATAGATCCAAAGGCATATTATTGTGCTAACCGAACCATAGAATCATCACTTTATACCTATCCTTACATTAGAATATTTTTTAATGAAACAAACGTATAGGAAGATGTAGGTATATCAATGTACTTAATCAAAGTTGTCTTTTCAACACATCTTAGAATATTTTATAACGTTATTTTATGCATTAAAAATCTGTTCGTCTTCCCAATAAAGGAAATAAATGTTAAACTTCAAGATCTTACTCAACTGAATACAAATCGAATGGAAGACAAAGTTATTTTTGGAAACGTTTATCTTTCATCAATCCATGAAGTTCTTTATAAAAGTTTCTATCAAATTAAACTCGTTTTCGTCGTGAAGTGAAATAATTTCATCAAAATACATCATTTTGATCATTAATTTTATTATACAAATGAGTTCATACTTAAAATGTAAATAAATAGCTGAGCTTTTACCATAAGCTAATAATGTTTACGTATTTTACCTTATCGGTATTTTTATCTGGAGAAATCTGATATTTTGGAAGCATACCTGTGAAGTCATTGAATTCTCTCATTCCACGAAGTGGGTTTTTATTAGAGATCTTATTTTATGTTTTTATAACTTAATCTTGTGACATACAGACATAATGCAGTGTGCTATAAAATTCAAACGACTTTTATTAATTTTATCGTTAAGAGAAAAATAAGTTACTAGATTATAGTTCTTGCAACTCACGTAGGCGTGTGAGCTTTACGTGAGTGGTGGCTCGCTACTGTTCGTTTTCAAAAGTTTTGATAGACATTGCACTATCGTTATGTGCATGTACCATCGGCAACAGTGTTAACTATCCATTGCTTGTCATGTCGTCACGTTCTATCTTAAAGAATCACCATTTAATGAGAGCAAGAGCAAAAACGGAAATGGATAGTTAACAGTGTGGCCGTGTGTACATGAAATTAGCACGGCACTAAATAAATATATTCAAAACTGCCACGCGGTCTCGTGCTAGATGGGCGTCTTAAAGGCCACCTTCTATCAACGGGAGCGCGTGGTAAGTAACTTGCTTCTGAATGTATTGTAACTTCCTACTTTTTAAATTTTTAAACCGGCAGACAGTGGTGACTGAGTTTGTTGCGGCGCTTCTTCTCAGCACTTGCAAAATGTTTGTCTCGAAGCGCTGGTAGGGCAAAAAAAGAATGAGACATGTATAGGCTCCTTAAGAGCATTTGACGATTTGCAAGAACTAATTTAATTAGTCTAATTGATTTTGATTTTGTACACACCAGTAAAGCTCACTCGCCTTCGTAAGTTGCAACAACTATACCTAAAATAACTTCTAAATCACGTAATACTTACTTAGTCTAGATACGCGAATTTCGTGGCTACAACAAAGCTAGAATCATCATTGTAGATAATATTACCGTCTTAATTAAAATTAATTACAAGTAATTTGATAAGTAACGAAAGACGAACTAAGTAAAATTCATTAAGAAGTTTTTACCTTTCTCTTTGGAAGTTACAATTTTTAAATATCAGTAACAGGCTTCTTTAATTTTAATATCAGTTACAATTAAGAATTTCCTTTCGGAAAGGTAATCCAAAACTTTTAAGGCTATTGTAATAATAACAATGAAGTCTTATTCACCCGAAATAACTTTATAATTTGTTTTGTTTCTTATTAATAATAGCGTCTCAAGAATTATTATTTCTAAAAGGAGCACATAAAGCAGTAAAAGATTATGATGTTTTATTGTATGTAAAAATTGATGTACACATACACAAGTCTTGAGAGACCATTCTATTAGATGTGCAGTTAACATACATTTATAAGTGTGAAGTCTAAATGGATTTACAACGTTGTATTGTTTTGTTTGTTTTCCACAGTTATTTTGTACCAGGATCTCATAAAATACTGCGAGCTTTTAGCGCGTTTGAATATAGGGGGAATGAAAAAAAAGATTTAAGTTTCTATTTTTAATAGTAATTTTACTAAATACAGACAGCGAAATGTCAACTAAGATCATATTAAAATAGCAACGATGAAAACCAATCGGACTTATTTCTGTTGACTGTACAAGATAAGTACGCTGCTATTCTCCGTACTCCGTAGTTGCACATCTAAACAAATGGGAGCTTTAACTGTATTAATTAAGGTTTAAATTAAATGTAACCGTTAAGGTCCAGAGAAGCAGGTATAAAAACCCACCCAAGCTAATATTTAGCTTAAGTAAACAAGCTTTTGTGTAGAAGCACAATTTTAATTAAAACAAATATTATGACGGTCAAAGTAACGTGCACAATGCTCGTGCATGCTAATAAATGTCATTTGTAGTTCAAAATAGATTTCAATTTAGATGTGAGTGGGGTCAAAACGTAATAATGGCGGGGTCATTGATTTATTAAATTAATATCTCGTTAAATATGTATATTTTTAGTAAATTATTTGAGCTAAGCTTTATGAAAAAGCTGTAAGAAAAGTTATAGTAGGTATTTATTTATTAAGCTGTATACTTTTACTGTTCTGGATTAATAACATAGTTTGATAAAAAACCATATGCATTATAAATACAAAGGTAATCATTTCATAGGGTTTTTATTAGCCATTTCCATAAAATTATCAAAATAAAATTGATTGTTTTTTAAGACCTCGCCATCAGTGGCTTAAGTGATAGTTAGTCATTTAGTCAAGAAATCACTAGATTAAATAATTGTAAATTAATCAATCCACAGATTTATGTCTCAAACTTTCATTATCAATTCAAATCATCCATAAAACTTAACATTGAGAAGATAAATTCGCCGCAACGAAACCTCAAACAAAATATTAAAAACATTGATTAAAAACCTTTGAAATACCGCTCCCATACGATATCGAGACCGCTTTTTACCGATTACGGCGAAGTCTAATGTCAAGACATTAATATCTTTTTTATATACATAATATCTGTTTTACCTCCATTAAAATATGCGCGGCATTTAAACCGTCCCATATCGGAGTATCTGTGAGTGGACACGATAAAAAGCCGTGCCTTTTAAGAACTTGCTACTTTAAGCTTCGGATATATCTTTATCTTGTATAATGATGTCAATACGTACATTTTGTTTGGTACCAATCGGTTGGTTAATTAAAATATTTTTACGCTTTATGACTTGTCGGCATTGTCAAATACGATTTCGAATTACGAGATCAAAAATTAAAAAACTTAATTACATGTGGTTTAACCATTCATACAGTTTATCCAAAGTTCAATCTAGAAGCCATTACTCACAAGCCAGTAATTCCCAACCAATAATACTAGTCTACCTACAAGTCGGTATTGGAAACGAAACAAGATCCGTTGAGAGGCGATAATATCGATAGAATCCGCTACATCCGCTACTCACCACCCCTCTAATAAAATTAGCAATAGCTAAAGAGGTATGTGAACACAAAGGCGTACACGAATATGTAACAAAAGACGGCGTTCCAGTTATCTTTATTGGGCTGACCGTGACCTCGGATCCTGCCTTAGAAATTGGCAACGTACATCACTGACAGGGAGCGGATGTTCCCGACACAATGGGTCGCAACAAAACATAAATATTAGTCTATTAGTCGGAACTACGATACTGATACCCCGACAAATTTTGTCAGCGCCTTTGTACACAGTTCCGGTGGTAATCGCCTCACAAATGGCTCAGAAAAAAATCTGCCGCCGACCATTGTTTGAGCTGCGAACGGGGATAGAACCAGGTAGACACGGGGGTGTATCGATCACACAATACAAACGGCCGTAGTGAACATTGAAATAATTTAATTGTGACGGCACGTTCGATTAATAACGGCGAAATTGATACTAATGGGGACATTAATGGGATAAACGTCACCGCGTTCAAAATGATGGAATTGGGGAAATTTTCACGGTTAATTCCATTGAGTAATGTGACGCAGATGCAAAATTTCTCCCCGATAAACAGATTTAGTGTGCAGCAAAGTTTACTGTGTAAATATTTGGTGTTCTCAAGGGCGTCGGACGTTTGTGATGCCAGTGGCTTTCTTAGATTGTTTTTTTGCCGAGCAGCGAGCGACTGTTCGATGTGGATTCTTAGCGCACTCGAGCCCGAACAGGTTTCAACATGGGGACCAAAACCGGTAAAAAATCATCACAGGTAATTACGGAAGGCTCATCGCTCCAATCCGATATAGAAGCGTAATAGTATGAGTAATTGAAAAAAACAGAATCCATTTAGTTTGAAATATTGTGCAGCTGTTACTTTTACGAGTATAGTTCTAAACGCTGGGCTCTCCGGTAATATTGGTGAGGTAAAATTTTATTTTAGAAAGCTTTTGAGTTACAGTGCATTATGCTGTCCATTGTGGCATTCCATTTCCAGCCACTTGTTAGTGGGATTATTAGAAACAGTGCATTGTGCGAGGTTGGAAACAAAGAATTTCTGCAAGTAGTAAAAAGCGAGGAGTACGCGGAAGGTTAGCTAAGTATTTTGTGGTTCTACGCTTGAGAGGCAGTAAAATTGTATTGGTAATGTGTTCCGTGGACACAGTATCGGGAATGTAAATGGTTTGGGTATTTACGTTGACTTCGGAATAGAAAAATGTTTACAGTGTATTAGTCATATCATTATTATTTCTGGAAATGATGTTTTATTTACTCGCTGATATGATTAATCGTTGGCCGATAAGAATACAAGGTGAATATTGAGTAGGTATATACAGTTAGGAGTTAGTAGTTTTTTTACTTCGTGAAATATTATTTTCCTAGTTACATCGTGCTTTGTTGGTACCTACAATCTTTCCAACTGCAGATACAACTCCGTATTTTCTACGAATCGTAGCAAAAGGTAATCGGGCACTTAAGTCACTTTGTCTCAAATCCTAGCTCCAATTCTATTTACAGGAATATCCTACGACGAATCCTGCACCGAGTCAACCGACGACTCCAATCCTTTGATCCTTCGAGTAGCGTGTAGTCAGACAAATGTCGGATACATTTTACACGTCAGAGGGCGTGCCCTCCCTCCCTCTTAATCACTACCCAGCGTAATAATTAATAACACCTCAATTAAAATATCAACTAAGCACTTCCGCCCATACGATGAAATGTTGCGGTATGAATACTGCATTTTGGGAGGTGTGAGTGAGGTCGATGAAGACATTAAACTTTTTGATACTTTATAGTCTTTTGCTTCTACTGAATAGTATGTAATTACTGCGGTTAAAACTCTGGTATTGGAGGCTGTATGAGCTAACCTCAAATTCGAAGTAATCAAAAGTTTTATAGTGAAGACAATAATTAGATAAATGTAAATTTAAAACTCTAATTGCTTCGTAGTTACTTTAGCTTACAAAATATCTACATTATTAGATAGTTCACCATCACTGAATTAACTAAAATATTTGTTGTTTCTATATTAAAAAATTTCTTCCTTAGCTCTGAAGGATATTAATGAAAGATAACAAAATTCCAGCACGCAATATTTTCTTGGAAGGAATCTTGGAAAAAAATGTAAAGATGGAATTCCTGAGCAATTATGCAAATAACGGGCAAGTTTCTACCGACTAATCTAAGGTTTAGGATCGGCTACTATAGAAAGCAATTATGCTTACAAAGTTTTGTAAAGTTTTTATGATACCTATTGTTAAAAAAAATGGTTTATTATTTTCGGCAGGCCAAAAAAAAGTAAGACGATAACAGTAAAATTAAAAGGTGAGATTTAAAAAATCGGCGTTCATTTGTCTTGATTAGCAAATGTCACTTCTTATCATACATCTTTTGCTTTTATGGACGGTAATGAACTTGTATTCTTATCAAAATCAAATCAGACTCAAGTGTTACTAAAGTTTATGGTTGATGGCTAAGAATTACCTAATCCTAAATCAAATCAACTTTAAAAATCTCAATTTTCTTGGATTCATTAGTAACTTTATTTATTAAATGGGTTACCAAGTTGCAATGCACCAAGTTTGTATTCAAACTCACAAGAAAGTTCAAGAAAACTTATACTGAAATGTTTTAAAGGAACGTTGAGGCATATGCATACATTACTTATATTCTGTACGTGATACGAATCTTAAAGGTACTGAAGTAAATACACATTATTACTGCTTTCCTTTCGAGATCATTAGCAAACCACGAATGACCCGTAAAACTTGTAATCAGTTTCGGGGATTGAGATCTTTGTTTCATGTCGGAACAAGTTGTATTACTAATTAACGCCTCAGGGAGCTGGAACAGGTTACGCGATTTATCGTAAAACCCAATTTAGAGCCGGGAGGCACGCGATTACAATCTTCTCACGACAGGAAGGCGCGCAAACTCCTCATCTCAAGGGAAATCACGCACGCAACAAACTTTATGGCAACACGTCTCGAGAAGCGATCCGCCTGGGGCGACCGACGACGGCCGTACCACACACAGCCTTATTCAAAAGAAATAACAATACGCAGGCAGTGTTTCTACGCGGCATCACCACACAAACTCATTCATGACCAAAACTTCACTTTCACGTCACGTGTCACCGCGAGAATCACTACCCGGTTTGGGCTAAGCACTGACCGTGGTGGAGTACGGCTGCAGGCTCAGACGGATCCCGTCCTGAGCCAGGCGCTCGCGGAGAAGACGCTTCAGCTGCATACGCGGAATCTTCACCAACTCCGCCTTTCCTTCTTCATACTCGTCGGCATACTTCGCCGGTTCCACTGAAACAGTCGCCTGCTCCTTGCGGGCTTCCTCCTCGCATCGGCAAGGGTCTCTAGCCGCGGCTGCTTCCTCCAAAGTAAAGTAAACCGCCGCTGCACCTTCTTCCCTCAAAGTTCTGACGGAGTGCAGCAGCCTCTGCCGGTGTGCCGGGTTGAGGACGCCGATCGCGTCCAAGTCCGGCTCGCCGACTTGCTTGCATATCTCCAAGTCGTCGTAGCCATTGTCGATGAAACTCTCCGCGTACTGTCCCAAGTGGAGAGATCGCAGCCACTCGACGACGATGTTACCGGTCGCGGACGAGGCCATGTCGTCAGGCGTCGCGCATCACAGGCGTGCTCGCGGCGCGGCGGACGGCGAGTGACTGGCGGCATTGCTCCCCTTCTCCCCACTTTCCCCTCCTAACCGCGGTCGCCGCCCCTAGTCCACCGAGCTTTTGCTTTTTGACATTTTGTACTATAATCGCTTCAATTCATAGGTGCGCATAACACCGATTAACGCCACCACGTGATGCCCATTAATAGATTGATAGTTGTTTGTTTTTTACACAAAGATGTTTACGTTCGAACGCAGTTCATTAATGAATTTGGGCCGTGTTTTTGAGTGTCCGTTCTATTGAAAAATGAACTGTGTTTGTAAAGGAAATAAATAAAGTTTATAAAAGCAATACGAGGTAACAGCGGGTGGTAATCGAGTGATGTATAACGTGGATTCATTCAGAGTGCCTTGAGTAATAAATATTGAAGTAGGTAGTGCGAAGTAAAGAAATGTCTGTTTATGGTTTAACATACTTTAGTACCGTTTCAGTGCAATTTGTAAAATTAAACGAATACCGCAGCGGAGATTTTATTCATTATGGAGCTATGAAGACTCAATAAGTTTATCGGATTTTATCGACGAAGATAGCTTTTATTGAAATGAATTAATCAACGACCAATCAGAGCTCCATAAAATGACTTCTCGTTTTGTAGTCCAAATAATTAATTTTCCTCGCAGAAGTCATTATTGGAATAAATAGCATTTTAAATCAATCAAACTTGGATAATATACAAAAACTCATTATAATTTTGATGAGCTTATAAGTGGACGCTTTGTGTCTGAGGATGGGACCTGAAATGAAAAATATAAAAGTAATATTAGCAATTTAAGCACCTAATCATGTTTTTGTGAGAAATAGGAGACGTTCGTTTTGTTCGAGACTTGTAAAATAATGGGGACCGAACTTGGATCCCAGGTTTGATTCCTGTTCGGATTATTTGGAAAAACCCCTAGATTTGATTCACAGAGGGTACTTATTTGGCAAAAATATATGCCCATTTTTACCGTCAATCCCTAATTTTTAAGTGACCCCTATGGTACCTAACACAAAACAGGAATTGGGTTTTTATAGGGGTCACTTAAAAATTAGGGATTGATGATGAAAACGGACATTAGACTAGGTGATATGAATCGCAAAATATAGGTGACGTACCTACATATTTTTTGTCTTTGAAATCATGGTTAATAGCTTGACTTTTAGAACAATGTTTAACTTTTATTTTATTTTTTTCTATATTAACCTTTAGTAACACTTTGACTATTACACGAAGTACCTACCTACATTATTATTCTACGCAAGTAATACTTGGGTTAATATGAATCAAAACACTGACCCTTAGAAAATCACAATCTTGAAACCATCGACGTCAATCCACTCACAGTATTGGAATAAAGGTTCGACCTAATAAAAAGTCTACTTACACCAATTTAAAAATGGAAGCCTATAGAATAGCAATATTCGAGAGCCAGATAGGCTAGATCACTAGATTATCCGACCTAGTTTTCCGCTCGCTCGACAACGCAATGTAATTACTGGAAGTGCGAGGCAAGTCGGTTGGAAATTATCAAAGTGATATTATGATAATATTTTTTTAATAAGACTATGTAAATACCAGACAGGAGTAAGAAATAAGGATTTTATTTAATAAAAATTGTCTTAAACTCATCGACTTTGGGTTCGTTGGATTTGTCTTTTCGAGCGCTTTGCTAGATGATGTCCAGGGTCCTGATTATATTTGGCCTTTTAGTTACGGCTAGCACGAAAAACTTTCGAGTTCGAATCGTTTGCGTATTCGAATCGCCATCAAAAGATTTAGTACGAAAACTACAACAGCGCCCTTATGAACGTGTCGTAAAGTGAACTTAGTATGAGAAATGGTTGCACGAAACTTATTTTGAGAGTCAAAATTGTTACGTTATCGTTTAATTCGAAGATTGAGTATCGATTTTTGTCGAATACGCAAACGATTCGAAGACAAAAGTTGTTCGTGCTAGCAGTGTAGTAATTAAGAGTGTGTTTTTAGTTTTTTAAACTATTAATTTCTTAAATTATTATAATTATTGATGGCAGTCATTCATTATAATATACCTATTCGAAATAGGCTCCATCACTAGATTATCCGATCTAGTTTTCCGCTCGCTCGACAACGCAGCCACAAAAGTACCGAGTGTATAATAAATTATCAAAGTTATGTGATGATATATTTTTGATTTCATTGAACAGGACGTATGCGCTAGGGATTTTCTAGCGCGAAATGATGCGGTCATAAAAATATGGACTCACAGAGCATGGAATCGCCGCGCCACTACGGCTCTTCCATGCTCTGTGTATGGACTAATTCATCATCATCATCATCATCATCATTTCAGCCATAGGACGTCCACTGCTGAATCTGATATTTTAACAAATCATCAAAGATCAATTCAATCAAAGAGCTTTAAGATCAGTTCAGCTATTCTTGAGTTTATAAATGGTAAACTAACCCAACTTTTTATATGAAAAAGAAAAACTTATTATTTATTTTAATAAAATTTACTCATGAAGTCCAAAAAAGACATAGCAAATTACATTTATTACGTATTATCATTTCAGCCAACGGCAGCCCGTTAAAAGCGCTTTAAAAAGTTTATAAAAGCACAATCTCGAGCTTTTTCATTCAAAAGTTGCCAGTTGTCTTTTAGATGTCAATTTCTACATAGATCCAGTATAGGGAGTTGATCCCACGTGCCTACGGTCCAAAAAAACTGCATAAAATAATAAAATATATGACGCTTCCAGTAAGCTTTACACTTCGCTCTGATATCATATAACAAAAGTGTACTAGCCCATGAAATTATGTTAGAATCTGCTCTTCGATATTGCATTGTGGGTGCATTTTGTAAAATAAGCGTTTTACATAATCGCTATTGGTAGGAATTCAATTTACGCGGTTATTGCTTATTCCATTTAACTAGTTTATTGGCTTCATTGTTTTTCATTCATTAGTGTTTTGTTTCATGTAAATTATTGATTCACTTTTTTCAGTAGTAAAAAGTAAGGAAAACACAGCAGCGGTCGTTGTGGAAGTTTTTAAGGAGGCATTTGCCCAGCATGGGGCGACCTTTGTTGAAACGAACGAACATTTATACAGAAGAGCCTCCTATCAATCTATCGACTATAATGTGAGTCAAGTCTAGCTTTTAAATATGTTGTTTAATAAACAACTTGAAAAAATCGAACTACCTAAGGCGGGAATCGAACTCACGACCTTTCGCTTGCCGGGCGCCTGCTCTTCCAACTGAGTTACTAACGCCCGTATTCACAAACATTACTATGAGGTCTCACAGTGCGCGTGGACGCACAGGGTCACACACGAACCAATCACAGAGCACTATTCAACGCTGTGCGTTCAATTTTCTGCTTCACTTAAGCAAGCATCGTTTGTAAATACGGGCGTTAGACACTGGATGATCCCGTCGAAATTTTCACTAAAAAAATACGCTGTACGGCCGCGTTTTTTATCATCAAGTTGATTATTTAAAATTTTGTTTGAGATGCGACTCTAATCGCTAAGAAATTTGAATAACGATTCAAGTCTAGCTATCGTAAACTAGAAAGTTTTCTTTACTAAACCGTGCTACTTTACTAATATGGACATCTGACTCACACAAATGTTTGTATTTGGCAGGGATCGATCCCGCGACCTCTGACGAAGTTAGTCATACAAATCCCGAACCCGAGAATTACATAAATAACGCCCGTATTCACAAACATTACTATGAGGTCTCACAGTGAGCGTGGACGCACAGGATGACACACGAACCAAGCACAAAGCTTTATTCAACGCTGTGCGTTCGATTTACTGCTTCACTTAAGCAACAATCGTTTGTGAATACGGGCGTAAGATAAAAATGTAAGTACTCATACTTCTTACATACGTAGAAATGGTATCCGCTATTTCCAAAGCGTCTATTGATAGATGACTTTCCTTCGTTAAATATTATTTTTTCATTCAAACTCGTAATTTAAGTTTTAAAAATGTTATTCTAAAATTAAACCAAGTTTTATTAATATTTTTCTTTCATCAATATGCTCGTTCAGATCAAATGAACCCAGTAAAAATAAAGTTGCGAATAGTATTTTGATTGTATTCGCTTGAGGGATCAAAACTAAACTCAACTATCAAAGTTCGTTTAACCAATTTAATTCGTACCTTACCACAATAAACTGGTGTACAGTCAACAGTACAGTAGTAACAGACTATTTTGTTGTAAAATAGCCCTTATATAAACTACATAAGAGGCAGTGTTGAGCTTGATGTGATGTAGTAGTATAGTATCGTAACAACAAAAGTGGCCAAAAAGTTGATAACAAAACCTTATTGCTCTTATTGGCCACTAACGGGGGTTACTAATTATTTTATGCTGACTGTTCGTTCGATTCAGCCAAATGACGTCCACTGCTCGACAAAGACCTCCCCCAAGGATTTCTACAACGACCGGTCCTTCCCAGCGATCGCAGTGATCGCCACGAACAATGTGAACCTACTGACCACGGCTATAACGTGGCACCTAGTGCTTAACTTAGGTCTGACATCTAGTCTGACCTCAAGCTTTCAATCGACCAGTTAAACTTGAGAGTACTTAAGCACTGTACCCAGTAAACTTGCAGAGGGTAGTAGCCAAATGGAGCAAGGTATAGCCAAAGGCGCTATTGACTGAATGCGTGAGTTATCTAGCTTATGTATAGTTTGTGAGCTAGCCGATTAAGCAAAGCCAGTATAGTTCACAAAAGGAAAACTAAATATATTTATTTTAAAATCCGATTCACAAGATGAGCTTAATGCCACAGGGAATTCTCTCATACTCGTATAACTTAATTATTATTACTGACGGGATTGCTACCATGTACCTTCATTTTGAGTTTCCGATATTTCGGCACTGTTGCAAGCGCCATGGTCACGGAGTAACTGAGGAAACTTGCGGGTGAGATGTTACTCGTATAACTTACTGATCTTCCATCATATTTTGATTTAAATGCAAGTTCTAGATACAATACAAAGATGCAAAAAGGTCTCGATTTCAATGCCCAAATTCAATCATTCGATTGCACAAACCGGTTTTGCGGGCGTCGAGACACTCAACAACGCGTAAGAATGGCACTCTTTACAAATATTACACATTAACACGGTATTACTTTACCATTACTACACACACACCTATACAAACAGTTTTATCTTTTTATTAGTATTCTTTTCATTAGTATTCTTAATAAACGTAGTCTTATCATCCTTACCGATTTCCCGCCTTTTGTATTTATCTGTGCACTAATATTACTATTTATGTATGTTTAGAAAATATTATGCAGCTTACTATTTTTTTTTTTTACCAATGGTCCGGGACCCTCACTCGGCATGGGGCACACTGAAAACCAGCGCCGTGGCCTTCGTCACCGTGGGCCACGGCATATGCTGAGTGGGGTCCCGTTGCAGTGGGCATCTTGTTGGTGAATGGGTGGCACTGCTCAGTTTACTCTTGTTTTTATTTTTTCTTCTTCCATTATTATGTGCCACTGTCATGTCTATGTAATTGCCTGTATTTGTGTGATGTCCATTGTAATAATTGTTTCTTTCTTTCTTTCAAATTTTGTCCCTAGTAACACGAATTCCTATATTCGTATTGACCTTCGAAAAAGTATAATCTTTGGAAATCGGAAAAAACTCCACACAATGTAGTCGACTGGTATGAATAACGGGAATTCAAGGGCGCCAGGGTATTCTTGTAGAACCTGTATTTTCGTAGCTTACCTTTTTCTACCTATGTGTGAATTTTTTTTACCGTTATTTACCGGCGTCCTGAGCTCCAGGACCGTCTTAAAAAAATTACAGCAACTGTCTGCTTCTCGAGTTTATTTATTTATAAAAGAGTATATTTATAAATATAGAGTCAAAGTCAAAGTCAAAGTCAAAATTTCTTTATTTGTTTAGACTAATAAATAGTTCTTACAAATCGTCATTTTGCTCTTAAGGAGCCTCTGAAGAGTATTGACACATTATGTCAATTGACATACTTACTTGTTAGGAACTGTAAAAAAGTGACATAATAGATTGTGTAGGGCAAAGCAAACCAATGACGTCATAGGTCGCGAACACAATTATTTACCAATTTATCAAAGCTACAGAAATGGAATTTTAAAGTAAACTGAAAATTATTGAAAAGTTGGCCGAAGTACCTACTAAAGATATCATGAAGTGTGCAAAGAAGGCTTCCTTTGCGACGCCGGGGTGAAGCATTTTTGAAAATTCCACCTAAGTAAGAACGAGGGCTAAAATAATAATTTTATTAACTAGACGTCAGCGTGTTCCAATCTCCCAGCCTGAAAGAAATCAGATAAATGCGTGAGCGCCGTACAAAGGACTGGCTTAATCCACCGAAGGCTTCAGCGGCTTATCGGAGAATCAGGTTATCAGTTCCGCCCTTGTGATGCAACGTTTTACATATTCATGGGGTATAGCAAATGGTTTCTTGTGTGCGTGTTTGCTCAGTTAGTTGAGGAAATCTTCACGTAGGTATAATTCAGGCTAATATTAAACAGGGTGATTTGGTGAGTCAAACAACAAGATTGATTCTACTTCTCATATGCAAGAACGTTTCCCTAAAAAGGGATTTTCAAAGAAGTTGTCATAAGTAAAAAGCCAATTTGGGGACATCGATGTTATTTCAGAATCTGGATATTGATCCTGTAGGAATGCTGTTGCATTTGAGTTATAATCAATCCTCGTTTGATCATCCTCTATATTTGGCATAAACTGAAATAGAAACTGTAATGTCTTAAGGTACCTAAAGAGCGACGCTTAAAACTCGAATTTATTTCAAGCAGGTACTCGTAGGTTCATTGAAGCTTTTGATGAATTCAATTTCACTGTACCTATAGGTTTATTGTCGAGTCGACAAAAATAAGAATTTCAATACTTAGACCAATCAAAGGAAAAAATCGTTGAATTGTAAAGATTTAGGTGATAGCGTTGTTCTGAAATACTTACAAACATCTCAAAAATATTTCAATTTAGTTTTTCACTAGGGCCATAGCTACAATGTCCCTTAACTTTATGATTAATCGAAATTACAAATTATTTTTTGTCATACATTTCAACGAGAACTCACTGGATTTACACACTCCTATACATAACTGAAGGTCACATTAGCATCATCAAAAGGAAATCACAGCCGAAAAAGAAAATATTCAAAAGAAAAGATCGTACGTAACCACATCTGAGCATCTTATCTCCACAATACGAATGTATCAACAGCACATGAAGCTTTACACTATTGTTGCAATATCACACCTATTACAAGTAAATAAGGCACAATGGTGGTAAACTTGATGTGCTATAGTACAATTCCAGTACATCATTTCGGATCTCCTCCAATTTCCATAACCGGATAGCGTGAAAGGATTAATGGAGCAAAAGATTGCGACTCGCCCTCCGAAACGGGTTTTTATTTATGTAACTATTTCCTTTTCGACCATTATGGGGGTTTAAACTTGGTCAAGATGAGCACAACTTTATTTGAAGTACTGAAACTTAATGTTTGGGCTCTTTCCCAAAGACATCCCGTTTTTGCAGGACCTGTTTTGTGGAAGATTTAGATCTTAGATCCGTTCGAATTTTGATTCCTGCATTACTGGATCACGCAAAACTGGATTGCGGTAAAAAGGGCCCTTAGAGATTTGTAATGTGTTGGGAAACAATAAAAACTATGACGTTATCGAGGTAAATGATGATAAAAATTAATAGGCGAAAATTTTTTAGTAAAATATTTTCGTAATAAACAAGTCAACTTAACACTAGAGTGCTCGCGCGGGTGAC
This sequence comes from Ostrinia furnacalis, assembly GCF_004193835.3. Classification (NCBI taxonomy): domain Eukaryota; kingdom Metazoa; phylum Arthropoda; class Insecta; order Lepidoptera; family Crambidae; genus Ostrinia; species Ostrinia furnacalis. Next base: position 385,390 of record NW_021132580.1, on the reverse strand, counting down.
ATATGTCACCCAGGGTGTAAAATTCGTAAATATTTTTTCAAGGTATCGAGCTACAGTGCTGCCTTCTCAGGTATTCCTCGAGCATGTATTGTCGCACATGTTAGTAGTAATGCCATCTTGCTAGACGCATCAACGTGAGTGCAGAAAACATTTAAAGTGTTTGGGTGACGCATGTCCCCCGCGCGAGCACTCGAGGAATTGTTTGATCCCTTATCGTCACGGTTTAAAATCAAGTTTATTTTCATGTAAGCTCAAAGTTATAACTTTTAACCATTTTTTAAACATTTACAATAATTATATTGTTTTATTTAAGCATAAACTGACGCAAGAAAGTAGTTGTTTTAGATTGTAAGTAATGTAGTAATAATACACCTAGGGCTATAAAATTAAAAACCAGGATTCTTCTGGGGTTGCGAGAACACCAACTAGCATAAAACTTGCCAGTACTGTGGCAAAGGACAATGTGTTTTTCGCACAAGAGCAAAAAATCGAAGCACTCGTAAGCAAATGTAACAAGTGTAATAGGCGTTTTTGTCCAGATCATCAAATCATATCGTGCCCGAGTTGTGATCAAAATATCACAGAATAAGATCAATCTATTGATTAAATTTCTAATTACGTGATATTTTTGCCAAAATAATGGGTCCAAGGACTATTTAAACTACTTTGGTCACTTCGACTCTAAAATATTTGGAAAATATTACAGTATTTGTTTTTGATTATAATAAGAGTTCATGAAAGAATTGCTCACTTTTTTAACATTATTTAGTAATAAATATAGTTGATGTTTAATATTATAAATTGTTTTACTTGTATAAAATAAGATTAGCAAAAATAAACCCATATCATATTGGGGGACATATGTCACCCGCGCGAGCACTCTAGGAGTATTTAGGGGCGCGAGCACTCTAGTGTTAATATTTCATATTCTTACTAAAAGATATCATCGTTGACATTATTTTAAAGGTCGAAAGTAAGTTTGTAAGTAAAAAATAAGATATCTTTGCTGATAATGTCATTTTTAATAAATCGATAAAAAATCATCGACTATCAGAATTAGGCATGGAACATTTCATGAATAGCAGGTGAAAAATCATATGAAATGAATTTCATTAAGCACACCTGCTATTTTACTTCACATAGACTGCTATAATTTCACAGTCAACGAAATCACGAATCACATGAATTTCATTCATTCATTCGAGCGAAGTTCGTGAGCGCAGCTCTGCGAAGCGACCGAGCGAGTAAGAAGGAATGATTTGATCATGTGCGTGTTAGAAAAGGACAAGAGATGTGATGACGGACGAATCTGGGCATTTTAAATATGAACTTTAAACTCAAAGGTGTAAGGTTTAGATTTCCTTGTCATGATTCGTGTGATTTCATTAGATAGCAGGCAGATGAAATGAATGATTTTCATTAGTCGCGCGGTTATCAATGTGCTGTGAAACTGTTTGTTTTTTGTTGTGCGACATAAATGAAACAGATATTGTTACATTTCATATTTTAGCTAATTAGCAATCCTTCATCATAATTCATACTTCATTAAAAGTAGCACATTATATGAAAGAGCTACATTAAAACACTGCGAATAAAAATCATTGCCTGTGAAATTTCGCATGTGAAATCATATGAAAAAAAAACATCATTTCATAGAATGAAAATGAATGAAAAATAGCAATCATTTCCATGCCTAATCAGAATTTTACATTAAATTTTATATCCGTACATAAAATAAAACCAGCTCCAAGTATATGCAAACGCCCAAACGAACCCTCCAAAAGTGCGTCACTAAAATATTTTCCTCCGTTGATTTCTTGAAAACGGCTAATATATCCGTCCCGAAATCAGTGGTGCCCTTAGGATGTGGATAAATGCGCGTCGTATCCCGTCCTGACACTTTCGTGGGGCTCCAGAGCGAATAATGACCTCGTACGGGCCTTTCAACTATTTGCGTCCATCTGGGTCAATTGGAGTTCGCTTTATGCATGTTAGCCGCTAACATTCGCTTGAAAGCTTTTTTGCTCAGCCTCCGGGAGTCATTTAGGCGCTAGAGATCACCTGTTCGGAGTATCGAGTACATTTGTATCGATTATTGTTAGGTTGCGTTGGTAATAAATTAAAATAGTGACACTTTTGTAGGACTCTACGGTCAATAAAGACTTCGTACGGGCCTTTCAACTATTTGCGTCCATCTGGGTCAATTGGAGTTCGCTTTATGCATGTTAGCCGCTAACATTCGCTTGAAAGCTTTTTTGCTCAGCCTCCGGGAGTCATTTAGGCGCTAGAGATCACCTGTTCGGAGTATCGAGTACATTTGTATCGATTATTGTTACGAAGCGTTGGTAATAAATGAAAATAGTGACACTTTCGTAGTGCTCTATGGTCAAAATGACCTCGTACGGGCCTTTTAACTATTTGCGTCCATCTGGGTCAATTGGAGTTCGCTTTATGCATGTTAGCCGCTAACATTCGCTTGAAAGCTTTTTTGCTCAGCCTCCGGGAGTCATTTAGGCGATAGAAATCACCTGTTCGGAGTATCGAGTACATTTGTATCGATTATTGTTACGCAGCGTTGGTAATAAATGAAAACAGTGACACATTTGTAGGGCTCTAGGGTCAATAATGACCTCGTACGGGCCTTTCAACTATTTGCGTCCATCTGGGTCAATTGGAGTTCGCTTTATGCATGTTAGCCGCTAACATTCGCTTGAAAGCTTTTTTGCTCAGCCTCCGGGAGTCATTTAGGCGCTAGAGATCACCTGTTCGGAGTATCGAGTACATTTTGTATCGATTATTGTTACGTAGCGTTGGTAATAAATTAAAATAGTGACGCTTTCGTAGGGCTCTAGGGTCAATAATGACCTCGTACGGGCCTTTTAACTATTTGCGTCCATCTGGGTCAATTGGAGTTCGCTTTATGCATGTTAGCCGCTAACATTCGCTTGAAAGCTTTTTTGCTCAGCCTCCGGGAGTCATTTAGGCGCTAGAGATCACCTGTTCGGAGTATCGAGTACATTTGTATCGATTATTGTTACGCAGCGTTGGTAATAAATGAAAACAGTGACACATTTGTAGGGCTCTAGGGTCAATAATGACCTCGTACGGGCCTTTCAACTATTTGCGTCCATCTGGGTCAATTGGAGTTCGCTTTATGCATGTTAGCCGCTAACATTCGCTTGAAAGCTTTTTTGTTCAGCCTCCGGGAGTCATTTACACTAGAGATCACCGGTACCGAGTATCGAGTACATTTGTATCGATTATTGTTAGGTTGCGTTGGTAATAAATGAAAATAGTGACGCTTTCGTAGGGCTCTAGGGTCAATAATGACCTCGTACAGGCCTTTCAACTATTTGCGTCCATCTGGGTCAATTGGAGTTCGCTTTATGCATGTTAGCCGCTAACATTCGCTTGAAAGCTTTTTTGCTCAGCCTCCGGGAGTCATTTAGGCGCTAGAGGTCACCTGTACCGAGTATCGAGTACATTTGTATCGATCATTGTTACGTAACTATACGAATAAATGCGTATTGATACTTTTGTAAGACTTCAGATCGAATTATGACTCGTTTGGAGCTTTCAAGCCTCTAACATTCGCTTGAAAGCTCCTACCAACCCAGGTTTTATTTAATCTTCTACAAATTATGCGAGATTTAGATGAAATAGAACAGCTGCTTGTACACAGTTACAAATTGTATCTGCATTAAACACCTGTACATGTTTACATGTCAAAATGTAAGAATGACTTACGCCCGTATTCACAAACGATGCTTGCTTAAGTGAAGCAGCAAATCTAACGCACAGTTTTGAATAGAGCTCGTGAGTGATTGGTTCGTGTGTCACCCTGTGCGTCCACACGCACTGTGAGACCTCATAGTAATGTTTGTGAATACGGGCGTGACTCTACTTTATACGCCTTATCATTCTACGCTATCGATAACATTCCATTCGGGACATCACTAAACATCTAATCCTTATTGTTCGTAGCAGTTTATGGCGTGTTGTAAAAAGGCTATAATTGTCTTGCTAATCGGCGGAATTACGATCAAAGGTCATCAGCTTTAGTTGTTTGTTTATTTCGTTAATTGTGTTGTTTATTACAATTGCTACACTATTAAAGGATGGTAAGGATTCTTTCTGATCGCACTTTCATTACGTCATATTAGGTTTCACTATCTATTGGTTAACGTCGATCTTTTAGGTGGGTATTTATAACTGTCAAAGATTCCGTAGTTATCTAAGCGAAGTAGGCTTTTCAACTTAATAAGATGACCAATTTTAAATCATACTTGAACCTTAAAAAATTTATGACATGTCTTTTTTTCTTAAGCGTAAGCTTTGTAATAAATGTATCTTTCTTTCTTTCTTTCTTTTTCGTCAAAATATTAGCGTTATTTTTTTAAGGAAGTTTTAAAATATTTAATATTCATCCAATTTCATTCATAAAACTCTAATTTTTTTTTCAGCTAAATCTCAACTCTGTTACGTAAATAAATAAAATAACTTTATCCAATAGAATGAAGAGGGTCTAAAGAAAATATTGCCATTGTGCAGCAAAGAAGTAATATGCTGGTCTCTTTTGCTAGATCCTTTACAAATCCTAGGCTACTCAGTGCTATTGTTGACGTTTCAGGTTTTTAAAGGAAAACTACGCTGAAGCTTAGCTTTACACTACAGTAAATAACTGAGATTTTCAATTTTATTGTTGTCTTTAAGTTAAATAAACGTTGGCAGCATTTTGATATTAACTTTATCTATAAATTGTTTTGTTAATGCAGTTCGATTAATGCGATTTCGCGCGCTAATTGGAATTGTGCTTTTTTAAAACAAAAGCATGCGTATTCTTTAGAACTTAATTTATATTTTGAATTTATTATTTCTGAATCTTTATATTTTTTTTCGACACTGGCCAGAGAAAAAGCATAGCCATAAAAAAACATCTGCTCGCATATCCAACTCCGTTCTCCTTTTAAATTCAAAATTTGTAAATCGAATTCTTTTTCAAATCGCTCAACTTCACTGCTCACCCTTCAACTCCACTCTTATCTCTATTGTTTTAAGAACGAAATCCTTCCCTTTTCTAAAAAGATCGTGATAAAACAACAGAGGACCGGGGAGTAAAAATGTTTTCGCGGTAACGCTCCAAATTAGAGGTAATGAAGATTTGTGCACGGTCGCAAGCGCTCGCGCCTTATAATTACACTCCAAATTGTATAATAACCGTAATTAGTATTGCTGGATTTGTTTCTTATGGAATTGTACTTACTCGTACAAATGTTTTAATTTACGGCACGACATGACATGTGTTTTATGTCTCTCATCTCTACATACACATAAATAGTGTGCCCTACGTGTATTTACGTCTTAGCAAACGCAGTGCAGAACGTCCCTAGGCTCGACGGACCGACGACTTCAAGAATATAGCTCGAGGTAGGTAAAAACAGCATCCCGTGCTAAAAAATAAGTAAAAAAAATTTTCAATTGATCATTTCGTAAGTAATTTAACCCAAAATTAAAAATTGTCAAATTGTATAGACAAAATATGTTTAATAATTATTTTTACTAATTACCAAATTTTACAAAAACACCAAGATCATAATTTTGCTTTAGGTAAGTATTTCAAATTACATTTACTAAACGTCTGAACACAAATTGGGCAAAGTTGATTTTAATGAAGCTAAAATAATAAGCGAATGTCAAACTAAAAAACCTTTTACATTCCCATCGTATTTTACGAATAAATGCTGCCAATCTAATCTCCCTAAACGTCGATAGGTTTCAGTGCGAAACATTTTTTATGCAGCGGAGTAAATGACAGCGCTCGCGTCATAGGCACGGCCCGGATACTCCTGATGACCGGCGTCCGACCCCTAGGGTAGCTCTAGGGCAGAGGGTGGTGTTATCGATAAAATGACCGGTATAATACACTATAAAGTCGAAATAGAAGCTTTTACAAAGAGAACATAATTATCCAGTTACCGTTTCAAGGATAAAGTAAAGTAATACGCTCTTAGAAATGGTCTGAGAGACTGCTAAAGTTGGATATTTTATGGATGTATTGTCAGAGCATTTTAAGTGTTTTTACGTGTGATGATAATAGACTACTTTTGTAAACTAGCTAGACAACTATTTTCATAAAGCATTTTAAAAAATAATGTAGAGTCGATATTTTTTTGTGAAAAACAAAACCATTATCACGAAATATTTTTCAATATCTAATTATTTTACTGTAGTTAATAACATTTCAAATAAATTCTTTGTTTTCCAAATTGTTTGAAAATTTAGAACACTACATCTCATACGACACCAAATCTAACCCAACCATCGACATTCCACATCGCACGCTTACAGCACTAGTCTACAGCAATGCGGACAATTCAGGACGTGGACAAATGTGCCCGGCGACTCGCCGTGACACGTTCATTGAGCTTTCATTTGGGCAATTTTCGACTAAATCCCGCCCAATCGGATGCTGCTGTCGTATTCGCTACAATATACACTCGGCTTCAGTTAAAATCGGAGGAGCGCTTTGAGAACGGACAGTTTGAAGCGTAATTGTTTGACTGAGTTACGGAGTTGTTTTTAAAAGTGCTGTATAAAAGAAAAGCGCTTTTCTTTTTAATAATATTGCGTATTAGTCCAGTCAATAAAGCATTATAGATGGAAATCCGTGGAACACAATTTTTGACTTCGGGACTTTATTTAGACTAGTTAGGAGGTGAACATAGCAAAAGTCCCCGCCCTTAGCCCTTGAGCCGACGGGGAGAGGGGGGTTTTTAAAGGTACCACTTTTCGGTTTTTCGCTTAATCCTCGGAAACTATGCGTCCTAGTGACATGACTACTATGAACCAAAAAAGCTTATTCAATTTGCTACAGGTGAGATAGTCAAGTTTTTCTATATCTTGTATAGTTTTCGCGGCATCTGCTCTAGAAGGTCTGTAATATTGGAAATTTTATTTTTGTCTTACATGTTTCCGTTAGGAGAAAATCGACTAAATCAACATTGAGCTAATATTCTAGATATGCGGGAGCATGTTAAGCCTAGTTCCAGGGAGGGGACTGCACCGTGCGTATATTTAGACGAACCAATTGGATCCACTTTTGACTCCTCATCACTCAAAAAGTACTGTGCATTAACACTTCAAATTTGGCTCATGTGTTGAGACTTGCAAGATAAACATCAGCTTCAAATTTCATAAATATACCTCAAACGGTTCTTTAGGTATTGACGTCTAAAAATCTACATGGCTGACCTATAAGACCAAATTCTAACCACTTCCAGATGACCTTGAAGGTTCAAATTTGGCATCCAGATAGGCAGTTCTGTAAATACAAAGGAACAAATAAAAAACCAGTAAATTTTAACATTTCACAGGTGATAGATAGATTTTAGTGTCCTAAATGTCGATTTTTGAACGTCAATACCTAAATAACCGTTTGAGGTATATTCATGAAATTTGAAGCCGATCTTTATCTTGCAAGTCTCAACACATGAGCCTAATTTGAAGTGTTAATGCACAGTGCTTTTTGAGAGATGAGGAGTCAAAAGTGGCTCCAATTAGTTCGTCTAAATATACGCACGATGCAGTCCCCTCCCTGGAACTAGGCTTAACATGCTCCCGCATGTCTATAATGTTTGCTCAATGTTGATTTAGTCGATTTTCTCCTGATGGGAACATGTAAGACAAAATTAAAATTTCCAATATTACAGACCTTTTAGAGCAGATGCCGCGAAAACTATACAAGATATAGAAAAGCTTGATTGTCTCACCTGTAGCAAATTGAATAAGCTTTTTTTGGTTCATAGTAGCCATGTCACTAGGACGCATAGTTTCCGAGGATTAAGCGAAAAACCGAAAAGTGGTACCTTTAAACCCCCCTCTCCCCGCCGGCTCAAGGGCTAAGGGCGGGGACTTTTGCTATGTTCACCTCCTAACTAGTCTAAATAAAGTCCCGAGGTCAGAAATTGTGTTCCAGGGATTTCTTTCTACACCGTCGTTAAAGCATTCATTGACTGGACTATATAGTATTACGATTAAGAAGCAAGTCATTTGTTATTTTGTAATAAGAAACAATTTGGTTTTGAAAGGTAAAATGATGTAAGTAAATAAATTAAATCTATAATGCTTACATGATTAAATTCCACTAGGCATAATAATATTCAAGATGTCTGAAGTTTGCAAAATCGGCTCTAATTCAATAATACATGGTAGCAAGACAGCCAATGACAGGTCGGAAAAACATTCATCATTTTTGCGGCAGTCTTGAAACATTCTGGACCGTGCACGAGAAATATGTGGCAATATGTCAAAAGAAAAAAATTTATATCCACACGTCAGGTTTGTATAAAATCAAAAATAAGGAAAGTAAGAACAAAACATGAAATTGTTTTCAGCTGGTTTTAACCTAGTCATTGGGAAAAGATCAATCCCTAACAGCTGGAAACCTCTCCTGCATAAAATAAAAAAATTTTCACCATGATGACGCAGAACTTCTCAATCATTTGTTATAAAGTTTGCATTTAACTCTATAACTCTCCCAGAAATTCCTACTGATAAACGACGGTTCTATCTATGATCAACCCTAGCAACATGACATTCAATTAATGTACGAGTATCGTGTCATGTTTTTCATGAATTGAACATTGATACTGCAATCCGGGAACAAATCCCAATCTAGCGCAGCGTTCAAAACACCTTAGACTCCACTTCCATATTTTCGCTCCACAAATTGCACATCATTTTTCTGCAGAGGCGGAACTTTATCAAACATTGGAGGACCGAACATGATTATACGAGGACGTGTTCAGAATGAGCGGGGGCACATCAAAGTGAGCCGAACAAACGCTTTGATTTTGACAAAAAGTGTTCTTGTTACTAAAAAGTATCGTTATAAGTTGCAAGCGTGTCGCGCGAATTATACTTCGCTGTCTTTTTCGCGGAGAGTGAGCTTGTTACGGAGTTCGAGCGATTGTTTTTTGTTTTAATTCCGATCGGGTGATCTGTGTGACGTCAGAGATGTTTTTTATTGAAGAAAACTTAATAATAAGGTCGCATACGTAGTTACAGGACACGTAAATTTTCTGTACGACGATTTCACACTTGAATGGATTTATATTGTAAATGGCAAGATTCGAGACATAAGTTAAATACATAACGAGCCCTTTTCACTGATGCATTGTTTTATTGTTTGTATAACATACCTACCTAATGAGGGTTTTCGCGATTGAAAAATCCGCCAGATGGCAATACGTAGACGCGAGGTCCAAATGCTGCATGATTAGTTATTTTTGACATGACATTGACAGATATGTCAAAATCCACCAATCATGCAGCATTTGGACTCGCCGTCTACGTATTGCCATCTGGCGGATTTTTCAATCGCGAAAACCCTCATTAGGTAGGTATGTTATACAAACAATAAAACAATGCATCAGTGAAAAGGGCTCGTTATGTATTTAACTTATGTCTCGAATCTTGCCATTTACAATATAAATCCATTCAAGTGTGAAATCGTCGTACAGAAAATTTACGTGTCCTGTAACTACGTATGCGACCTTATTATTAAGTTTTCTTCAATAAAAAACATCTCTGACGTCACACAGATCNGGTAGGAGTAGAACTCAAACGTTAAACCGCAAACCCTCAGACAAAAAACACAACTGGCATAAAGAGACAACCCGGGATGGTTGTTCGCATTATGGTAATGTGTAACGATGATCTTCTGTTGAACCGCTTGAATGACGTTCAGCACCCAATATCTTCTGCTCCAATTTATTTATTTTCTTCAGCAAATGTTCCTTATCCTCATTTGACGTTTTTCGTTCGGCATTTTGACGACACAAAAACACTATTTTTAACACTGGGTACGTATTTAAGTAGAAGAAGTGCGAACTGGCAGAGCACTGAATCGTGACTGACGACGGATACCAATGTCAAATGGGATGTAAACTGAGATACCCACAAAAAAAAAAAAAAAAAAAAAAATATCCTCAACTAACAGTGCGTAAACTGGCATCACCGTACGTGATACTACATAGTTCTTATTTCTAATCTCGAGGACAAAGCACGAGCATAAATACATGTATTTCTACAACTTTTGACAGATATACAGGTGGTTTAGGCGTTTTTTCTCATACTCAGCTCAGTTTTGTCAAAAAATACATACCTAAGTGACGTTATAGCACCGTAAGTTGAATACTCGTACAATTTTTGGTAATTTGCACCTTGCCAGTGAAGTTTTCATGAAAATGTTTTCCTTATTAAATTAAGATTGTACCTATACTATCCCACCCTAATGTTACTCAATTAAGCACAAATTTATGTAGGTCTAGTTCTCTAACGTACCTTCTAAATAATTAACAGGTACCCTACAATTTTGGAATTCCCCGCATTTTAACCTGTGAATTATGTAACGCTCTAGAGTCATGGAAAACTGTATTTACAAGGGAAATTCTATTAAAACATGCGACACTGAATTTATTTAGCTATTGACGACTAAAGGGTTCCGCACTTATAAACGTCACGCTTAGGGTACAGTTGGAAGCAAAAATATTTGTAACAATTGATGGAAAAATTTAGGCTCATATTAAATAATCACTCCAAAACTTAAGTAAAACAAAGTTAAGTATGGATTAAAATTTTGGGATTTATGCAATTTTAAACTCATTTAAGTTTAAAATATTTAAGTTTCATAACCTAATTCGGGTCTTACGACATTTATATCTAAAGGATGACAAGGAGGCACTTTTTTAAAAATCTTAATTGCACACGATATAACACAAAAGGAACTTAATGACATATGGCACTCTCTTCTAGTCAAACTTTCGGGCTAAGTACTTAAAATATTTTAGAGCATTTTCAAAAATGTATTGGCAAAAGGTAAAACTAGTGTTTATTTTATTTGTTCTAACTGTACGTATGCAGTACTATTACTATACTAAAAGCACGTTTGCGTGCCACCAAATTTTTATTTTCGCAGCCTCTCGCTCCACTTACCTTATTTGTTACACATCCCTTGCACAAACTGTTACAATCGCCACCTTACGCCCCTGTGATAAGGTTCAGAACTCACGCACACTCAGGGTTGCCCCTAGCCGGTTTTTATTGCAAACTGTCACGTAACGATCCCAGGTGTGGAATGCTTTTACATGGAAAACAGAGGATTGCTTGACGCTTGCTTTAATACTAAAAAAGAAACATTAACTGGCCAGCTTAACCCCTACCTTACTCCTTTCGATTTTGAATCTTGTACCTTTGCAATAAAGGTTGGAAAATCAAAATTGACTGCATAAAGAGGATGGTTCCCACGTATTTTAGTAACGCAGCCTGTGAAACGACAATAGAACATGCGATTACGGCGTTCTTGAGTTAATTACTTAATTAAATTGCTTTACTCATGACTTACACGATATAAATTAAGTAATTTGATTTACCATTGATAGCGACACTGGCTGGCGTTGTGGTGTTGTTCAAAGATTCCATGGAATTCCATAGAATCACTGGCTTGACAATAGAGCTTTGTATTTTTGTTGACTTCTTTTGATTTTATTTATTTATTTATTTATTTACACTTTTGCACATACAACTGTACAGTGGCGGACTTAATGCCAGGTGGCATTATCTGCCATTTAAGGATTGAATTCAACAAAAATGTTAGGAGTGTTGAGAACGAGTATATTCAGAGTACCTGTGTGCAGACTTCATACAGAAATCGATAAACATTATTTAGTTCTAATTTCAATGTTTCCAATGTATTGTAATAAAAAGTTTTAAATAAGAGACTGCATAAAGAACAGATTTTAACTCTTCCCTAGAATCAAACTGCATGAAAGCAAACTCCTAGCGCGACTCCTAGAGTCAGTGGCTGATTCAAACTAGAGACGCAAACGGTATAGTCAAGTACGTATTTTTTAAGTTCAATTTAATTTCACTCTCGATGTAGGAAGACTATGTTATGCAGACTAATGGGAGAATTTATAATTCTATATTACAGCATTCAAAATCTATTTATAAAAAGTCTAAGCTTTTTTTCTGTCTGTTTTTATGGATTTATTTTTGACAGCGACTCACACACTTTTTACGATACTGATAATAGTGTGGAACCCAACCTAAAACTGCCAGTAAAATGAAACCAACAAAGAAAGACACTGAAAAATGCAGTCGACTGTACTAGAATAATTATGAAAGCGTCTAACTTTTCATTAAAATCCTAAGGTTCACCAGACACGTTACTATTTGTTAGTATTAATTAAAATCCAGTGTTGTACTCGTATCTCCAATTAGTTGAATTAAAAAGAACGCGCTACAAGTTTTAATAGTAAAGTTTTAGTATCGTAATAACAATGAAAACATTGGATTTAGAACAAAGTATGTTGTAGTATTTTTTACTATTGAAATAATGTGAAGTACAATTCGTACTTTGGTTTAGTTTTCTATATTATTAAGCAACGTTTCTTTCGATTCTTTGGATCACTTCGATCCTATCATCATTGCCCGATAGACTGCTATGGTGAACTTACTCCTCATGGTTAAATTACTGTTGAAAAAGCATATAGGCATGCATGCAGCTGTATAATTTCGTTATACAAATCAATGTATTTCCTAATTATTGTGCGAATGGTTGTCTTCTTGTGGCACTTGTGGACGAAATCGATCCTCACTTAAGGTAAATAAAACTCATTTATTTATGCAAGCATCGTTTAAAAAGCACTTATTTACGTCCCATTATTAACCCTAGCACTGCTTCAGGACAATAACTGGGCCTGTGCTGAGAAGAAACAGCGCAAAAAGTCAGTATTAGATTTTTTCAAGTTGTATTTCTTATTCAATTTTAACCAAAAACAAAATTACCCAAGTCCTCAAGACGCTAGTTCACACCTTTCTCAATACGTATCATGTTCAATGTAATTAATAGGCTTCCGCCAGATGGAGGTGTTCATCCGTGGTACGTAACATTTTAAAATGCCAGCCGTTACCAGTCAACTGCGAAAAGTCACTGGGACTCTGCTGAGTCATTGGGCAGGACAAGCTAATAACGTTGAAGGATGGAGCATGTCAAGCTGGTCTTGTGGTTATAATAGGTGTTATTTTGCAGCGAAAATCTTAAATATATGTATAAAAATCTCATGACACATGATGTTCGGCATAAACTCTGAAACTACTGAATCGATTTTGATCAAGCTTCGTAACTCTGTTATTTGATCCAACTTGAAAGATAGGATAGTTTTATCTTAATTATTGACTTCAACCTGTTATTACAAAAGAAATGTTTAGTAAATAAATTAGGTATTTCCATTTTCCGCATTTGACACTTCATATCATACAATAAGTAGTTTACCGAAGTTCGCCAATCCAGCTACTGTTTGTCAAATATTTATAGTAACAGGATACGTTCAGAAATATTATAATTGCCTGAAGCAATAATACCAAAAAGTTTTATTGGGATATGCAAAAGTACTTACTCTAAGTCATCATCATCATTTCAGCCACAGGACTTCCATTGCTGAACATAGGTCTATCCCAATGACTTCCACATCGCACGGTTAGTAGCGCCTTCCTGCTACCTTTATCAGGTCGTCGGTCCACCTTGTGGGTGGATGTCTCATGCTGCATTTTCCGGTAAGTGGCCTCCACACCTGTCATAATGACTCTAAGTCAACTTACTGGGAAAAGAGAGAAACATTTATCGCAACAACAGATCGGTAGTATGGTATAACGGTATCAGAATCAACACTTCTTCTCCGATTTTCCAAACATACGAGTAAAAACCCTTATCGTTAGAGGCCCGCTAAAAATATGTGAAGACATAAGATAATGACTAAGTACCGACCATCTTTAATGTGGGACCTTCGATCGCGTTTATTCACGTCACGACCCGCCCATAAGGTGCAGTGGAAACAATCTCCCTGAAACAGGTGTGTTCAAAACTGGGCTAACGGGATTTGGGATAAATTCCCTCCCTTTGTTACCCCGTAAGCCGGGGAGAACAGCCAGCCCGTTCGGAAAACTATCGGCGAGTTTTCAGAAAGCAATGGCGCGGCGTCGTGATAAGTAATGTCAGAGAGAAAACTGGTTGTAAAATTCAAGTGTTACTAAATTCTACTTTTTTTTAATTTTGAGGAAAGTCATTTGTAATTCGTAAAAATATTTTAATTTGCTAAATAAGTAGTCCTAAAAGAAACAATGCAAGCAGTTATTGCAAAAAAAAACAAAGTAATTTACAGCCCCTACCGATTTCAGTTTAAAACTACGAGAAGCTTTTTCAGTCACAGCTTTTATCAATTATTGTACCAAAATTGGATTAAGTAAACTTGAGAATGTAGGTAACTAAAATTAAGCAATTTTTACTACACTTTATTAAAAAGTTACACTGATAGTACCTATAACTACTTAATTACAAGTGCTATCAAAATCGTCTTCAATGCGAGCTTTTTCCACAGCCAAATTAGAATACCTGGCCGTTCTGGTTGAGCTATAACTGTTATCTACGACTCGAAAAATTCCACGTACAAATAGCCATTTGAAAGAAGGAACGCGTCAATTCTTCGCCGGTATCGGACGGGGTACTCATTGGGATTCTCTATGCAATTTGCGTTAGCGTGTGCGAGAAAAATGGTCTTTAGCGATAGTCTAATCGGGGCTTTACTGCATTTGTCATGGGGGAAATACTCGTATGATTCAGTATCAATTTTTACTCATCTATGCTATTTTTACTAATATTATGAAGCTGAAGAGTTCGTTTGAAGCTGACGCGCTAATCTCAGGAATTACTGGTCCAATTTGAAAAAATATTTTTGTGTTGGATAACCCATTTGTCGAGGAAGGCTTTTGGCTATATGTATAACAACACCCTATAGCCAATAGGAGCGGAGCAGTAAAAAAACTTTTTACTTTACTCATCTAATATTATGAAGCTGAAGAGTTCGTTTGAAGCTGACGCGCTAATCTCAGGAACTACTGGTCCGATTTGAAAAAATAATTTTGTGTTATAGGAGCGGAACAGTAAAAAAAAGCTTAACTTAAGCAAGCATCGTTTGTGAATACGCGTTAGTCTCAAACGAGATTCGACCCCGCAACCAGACCTAGCATTATTACCAAACCACTAAGCCAAAAGTCTGTCTATAAAAACTCAAAAGACTTACATAAACTCGAGTCACGCTAAGTAACAGACTACAACAAATATAATCCGTCTGGATCTGTCATGCTAACATGTTCTCTTTCATATTTCACTATTTTCTCGTACGAATTTCATCATATTGTAGCGAAGAACTCCCGAACCCGATATTAGTTCTGGAATGTTCTGAGTTTCGGGGTTTTATTAAAATAATGTTGGTAAAATAAAGTCTGAAACGAAGCAACGTCATTTCGTTTTTGTTTCAGGCGAATATAATTTTTCGTGGTTTTAGTATGCAAGTAGAGATTTTAATAACGTCAATTGTAGATATTAACAAAAACTTTGTATGGTACTAAATCAAAACAAAACATTGCATGTTGATGACAATATTTTTTTCTTTGGCAATGACTGAAAAATAGCATCAGATAAATGTCCTCCACAACCACAGTTACGGATTATATTCGAAAGAATATCAATTTATCACTTTTCAGCAAAATGGCGGCTACTCTATTTCGTTAATTCACTTCACGAATTTTAAATTTAAAGACAATACAATATACGATTGGCTCCGTATAGACCCTGTCTTTAATATTATAGGTACCTCACAAAAAATAATCCAGCTGTATTAAATCACATGGTCGAACTGGCCACTTGACAGCTGAATTACGTGAAATTATGCGATCGGAAAACTTGGTACATCAATCAGTACGGCTAGCACGAAAAACTTTCGAGTTCAAATCGTTTGCGTACTCGAATCGCCATCAAAAGATTTAGTAAGAAAACTACAACAGCGCCCTTGTGAACGTGTCGTAAAGTGAACTTAGTATGAGATGTGGTTGCACGAAACTTATTTTGAGAATCAAAATTGTCACGTTATCGTTTAATTCGAAGATTGAGATTTATCGAATACGCAAACGATTCGAAGACGAAAGTTGTTCATGCTAGAGGTACTGTAACTGTGGTAGTAAACAATGAACAATAGGCTAGTTTCCAAAAAAAAATTATACCTAGTCCGTCAATCACATTATCAAAAAATATTGGATACGTATTTTTTTCTTTGTCAATCAAACAAGTAATTACGAAGTTTATGTCACAAAGTGCTACACTTTTAAGCACGCCTTGACATCACGTTTCAACTTTGGTAGGCTTTATGTTTTCCAATTTTCATTAGTTTGAAAAAGTGGAAAATACGCATCGATAAGTTAACCTACGGACTAATTCAAACTTGCTTTTTTACCCAGGAAACATCCCTATTCTCATACAAAATAATCTTCTCCTTCCAGAATCTCTACAACCGTGTCCTACCCGACCCGATTCTTTGAAGAATGACCACTCGGGACACAGGTGGCTCTTCGCTTGGTACGTGGGACGTCTTATTTTGAAGTCGTCGATTCAGGTAAATATCGCTCGCACACTGTCGCACGAGTTTGAGAATATTCGCACGTAAGCAGTAGAGACGAAAAATGATGTCGTGAATGGGATGGAATTGGGGTAGGTTTGGATTCGGTATCTTAGCATATTATTTGAAATTCTGAATGTTATTATTTCTTTACCTTCTTTGGTAACATTCTTGTAAGTAGAATTATATTATGCTTATGTTAGGAGTTGGTTAACTAAGGGTGAGTTGCATCACCTAACTTTAAAGGTAACGATAACCGGTGCTTTTTGTGTCGAGTTTGACAGATTTTGATGTTTGTCAAAGTTAAAAAAAGATGGTGCATCCCAGCCTAAGGGTACTATACGAGTATAGTCGAGAGGACGTCTGGGATAGAATTAGCGTCCGTAAATGTAAATACTTATGGCTAAATTTTTTGAGTTTTCTTCTAATTTACTACGTTAGAAATATCACTGTACCTACCTACAAGCACAGCACGTCACAGTTGCACTGAAAAAGTAGCTTTTATTGAGTATTCTCAAAGTAAACATTATTTAAGTCCAAACATTCTGAAACATCAAGTGGAAAATGAATTCCGACAATATATTATCATAGCTAGGACGGTTCAGTGTAGGTCATCTATACAATTTATGAGCTGTTCTTTCTACAAAACACTGACTTTCAGTTAAAGCAACCAAGCATTAAATGCGCGTCAAAGAGGTTTTAATCAACCCTCTTGTCTCTTAATTAATCGATTGCAAAGAAGTTCAATGGCCACTTCTTTGTGTAAAGACGGCGACGACAGCACGTCAACCTAAAGTCTATGTATAGTCCAGTCAATGAATGCCTTAACGACGGTGTAGAGAGAAATCCGTGGAACACAATTTCTGACATCGGGACTTTATTTAGCCTAGTTAGGTGGTGAACATAGCAAAAGTCCCCGCCCTTAGCCCTTGAGCCGGCGGGGAGAGGGGGGTTTAAAGGTACCACTTTTCGGTTTTTCGCTTAATCCTCGGAAACTATGCGTCCTAGTGACATGACTACTATGAACCAAAAAAAGCTTATTCAATTTGCTACAGGCGAGACCGTCAAGTTTTTCTATATCTTGTATAGTTTTTGCGGCATCTGCTCTAGAAGGTCTGTAAAATTGGAAATTTTATTGTTGTCTTACATGTTCCTTTCAGGAGAAAATCGACTAAATCAACATTGAGCAAACACTATAGACATGCGGGAGCATGTTAAGCCTAGTTCCATGGAGGGGACTGCACCGTGCGTATATTTAGACGAACCAATTAGAGCCACTTTTGACTCCTCATCATTCAAAAACTACTGTGCATTAACACTTCAAATTTGGCTCATGTATTGAGACTTGCAAGATATACATCAGCTTCAAATTTCATAAATATACCTCAAACGGTTATTTAGGTATTGACGTTCAAAAATCGATATTTAGAGCACTAAAATCTATCTATCACATGTGAAATGTTAAAATTTACTGGTTTTTTATTTGTTCCTTTGTATTTACATAACTACCTTTCTGGATGCCAAATTTGAACCTTCGAGGTCATCTGGAAGTGGTTAGAATTTGGTCTATAGGTCAGACATGTAGATTTTTGGACGTCAATATCTAAAGAACCGTTTGAGGCATATTTATGAAATTTGAAACTGATGTATATCTTGCAAGTCTCAACACATGAGCCAAATTTGAAGTGTTAATGCACAGTAGTTTTTGAGTGATGAGGAGTCAAAAGTGGCTCAAAGTGATTCGTCTAAATATACGCACGGTGTAGTCCCCTCGCTGGAACTAGGCTTAACATGCTCCCGCATGTCTAGAATGATTGCTCAATGTTGATTTAGTCGATTTTCTCCTGATGGGAACATGTAAGACAAAAATAAAATTTCCAATATTACAGACCTTCTAGAGCAGATGCCGCGAAAACTATACAATTTATAGAAAAACTTGTCTATCTCATCTGTAGCAAATTGAATATGCTTTTTTTGGTTCAAAGTAGTCATGTCACTAGGACGCATAGTTTCCGAGGATTAAGCGAAAAACCGAAAAGTGGCACCTTTAAACCCCCCTCTCCCCGCCGGCTCAAGGGCTAAGGGTGGGGACTTTTACTATGTTCACCTCCTTACTAGTCTAAATAAAGTCCTGAAGTCAGAATTTGTGTTCTACAGTTTTCCATCTATAATGCTTTATTGACTGGACTAGTAGTTGTTATAAGTAGATGCTATCTACGAGAGACTACGAGTATACTAATATAAAATTATAATAAAGCTAAAGAGTTTGTTTGTTTGGTTCAACGCGCTCATCGGGAACTAAGTACTGGTCCGATTTGAAAAAATATTTTTGTGTCGGATAGCGCATTTCAAGGAAGGCTTTGAGCTATATACGAGTAACATCATGCTTCAGCCAATAGGAGCGGAACAGTAAAAAACGGGAAATACGCGTACGAAGTCGCGGGCGCAGCTAGTTTTACAATAAAAATGAATAGCATGATGTCAACTGTACAACCGATCATCTGAAATTAATGAATGCGGACAATGGGTTGAATATAACGCAAAATGGCGTGCTTTCGAAAGCCAATGTTATTATCATTCTAAAATTATTGAAATTAGAAGAAAAATTCAGTCAAATTCGAGTAGGACTCTTGCATTCACGGTATTGGTCTAAGCTAAACTTGCCTTGACCAAAAACCAGTAGGCAATGCATAGATTATAATATTTGCATGGTAACTCTTTTGGAAAGAAAATTGATAAAAAGAAGTTGAAGTAACCTTCAACCGAAAAGCGCTACTTACGCGGATTGTTACACTGCGTCATGCGTCAGAGACTTAAAACGCAAATCCCTAGAAAAAAGGCCAGAGGTCAAACTCTTAAACTCATCTACAATTTGTGAACGACTCTTCTCTCTTCTTCAAGATAATTCAGTATCAATTGTAATCTTTATCCGCCAAACGGCCCATAAAAATTTGAGCTTGTTCTCGTGTAAATCTTTCTAAAAACTTTATAATCCCTTTTACGGCTTTGTTCAAAAGGCCGCGACTGCGAGCTCATCAAGGGAACTTTTAATTAGAGAGAAATGACTTATAAAACAAAGGGAATATGCGTCAGTTCATGACTTTTCTTTGGATATGATACTTTGATTATTTGGATATACCCATTATTATGTTTACTTAGCATTATGGGAGCATAGTATTATGGGAGCCCGCGCACTAGGCAGCCAATAGTGTTCAATGTTCATATCCGGTATATGAACACTCTTGGCTACCACATGTAGGCTGCCTAGTGCGCGGGGTCGCTTAGAATCTACTTATGGATGATAAAAGTTGAGTTGAGTTCATTTCACTGGCAGTTAGGAGAAGGGATTTTGTAACCCTGGGTTGCACCATCTTACTTTAACTGTAACGAACACATTCGAACAGATCGTTTTTTGCGGGACACTGAAAACAGGATGTTCGTGTGAACTTAAAAAGTCCTGCCAAAAACTGGTTAGAGTATTTTTAAGTAACTTTTAGTGGTATCTACATTTTTAAACATGATTTGATCTAAAAAATGGCCACATTAATTGGCACCCGACTATCCCATGTCTGCCAAACCACCTTTGCTACTCGTTGAATGCCAAACCTAGATACAACACATTTTTTTATTAGTACAATAACGATAATGGGTGATTATCCACAAACTATCATTCACCAAAAGCAGAGAAAAATCGCAAAAAAGCATTACCATACAAAGTTAACAGTTAACTACCTAATTTTGTATCATCATCATCATTTCAGCCATAGGACGTCCACTGTTGAACATAGGCCTCCCCTAATGCTTTCCACGTTGATCGATTGGTAGCGGCCTGCGTCTAGCGCTTCCCTGCTACCTTTACGATGTCGTCGGTCCACCTTGTAGGTGGACGTCCCACGCTGCGTTTTCCGGTACGCGGAACGCGGAATTTTGTATGGAAAGGCATTTTTTGCTATTTGTTTTGGTGAATATCTGATTGTCTTCATCTTCATTCTTCAAAATTCGATTGTTTGTAAGAACGTTTAAAAAAATAGCAATAATGCACTTGGTGTTTGCTTTTGGATGCGGGCGGCGCAGAACCGGTCGTTGCTGAAATCCTTGGGGAAGGCCTTTGTCCAGCAGTGGACGTCATTTTAGCTCAAACGATGATTTTTTACGCAAATAATAACAGCTGTTCCTTTTAGAACGTTTAAAACTTAATAAAGTATATTTTATCTCGAACGGGTGAATTCTGGAATATTCTGGAGCGTTCCTTGGGAAGAGCGGCATTACCCACATCATTTGCTACGTACAAGCTTCGTAGACTATTTTCCTTGCGAGCGCCGCGAAATTTTGCCTTGTAAACTAAGTTTCATAAGCTGGGTTTGCTCAGCTACTGTTATTCCCTAAACTGTTAAACACTTTCAATTTTATACTGGAATACTGAGTTAAGTATGTTGTGCAGCTAAGATCATCAACCAAAAGGTACTATAACATAAAAACTTCCGATATTTAACTACGTTTTAACTTATTTTTATCTATCCCCAAAGTAAATAGAGCTTTTAAATAAACTTCATCAAAATGTACTTCTGAGTATACACATAACCACGTATCCATATTTTTAGATAAGTGCTTATACATGCTTAACATACTAACGATACATAAATATAAGCATTTATGCCAATACAAACAATATGCTCTCACGTTTATTGTACTGTATGGGGTTCGAACCCCCGACCTCTGGCATCTGGCCACAGCGTCACTTTTCAATAATCAAATCTCAATGTTTGCCATGGCGCTCTAATTTTTTTTTTACAATAACTGTCGACCAGCACACCTCTTTTACTAAGGATAATATTCTACGAAACGATTATACTCGTAGCAACGAAGCTTATACAAAGTGAAGTCATATAGCTATTCAAAAGCGCTATAGTTTCGAAGAAATTTCAAAATACATATTCGTCTCATCTCAGTCTTTTCATTTTACAATGTAAACAAAGAAAACCACTCAAGTGATTATAAAAACACTTTAATAATAAAGTCCCCTCTCATTTCCAAAGAGGGAAGTAGCGGGAACTATTTGCCCTCATGATTGAAATTTTAAAAATCGTGCAATACAAACAGGTGGATGGGAACCGTTCTTATTTCGGTCTTATGCACAGCCGTTTGGCATGAGGGCCCTGCTTACGCCTTGGGTTAGTTGATTATTGCATGAAGTTCGCCCTTAACGTGGGTTCTCGAAAGAAAAAAAGAGAATAGTAAAAAATATATCTACACTAATATTATAACTTTGATTGTTTTTATGTATTTAATAGGCTCCGACGGTGGACTCTCAAGAGCACGAATTGGCCCGGCCCACCGGGGAAAAGAAACGTGGGTAGACCACAAAAACGATGGATGGACGACATATAAGAGACGGCTGGGAAGGACTGGATAAAACTAGCACAGAATAGAGGACTTGGAGGAGGCATATACCCTAAAAGGGGTTCCTATAGACACATTATATTATAAGTAAACTAACATAGAATTAATTATAAAATTATTAGTAATCTAGAAATAAGAAACTATAAAACAATGTTTTATCAGATACCTATAGGAAAATAAACAGGCTTTTTATTATTATTTATTATAATAGGCTCCGAGACTTCTGAACCTGTTTGAATAATTCTTTCACCATTAGAATCTTACATTCCTGATGAACATAGGCTATACAAATTTGGGGGTAGGAACCCCCATGCATAATTTGAGACTCCTAACTAGCACTTGTCTTTTCTGAGATTTCGTGATGAGTGAGTGAGTCAATCAGTGACTTTTCGCTTTTATAAATACACTAGCTGACCCGGCGAACTTTGTTCCGCCTTAATGGCAATAAATAAGCAGATTTTTTTTTATTTCGAACGGGATTCAAAGTATCCTATATCCTCTCCTGGCTCTAAACTACCTCCCTGACAATTTTAAGCTAAATCGGTTCAGCCTTTCTTGAGTTATAAGTGGAGTAACTAACACGACTTTCTTTTATATATTTTATATGTTACGGTCAAAGTGATAAATGTGAAAATTATGAATAATCGCCGGTTATTATGAATAATCACCGCATGATTTGGTAAATGTGATTAATATGAGGTCATTTATGTGTGTATAAAACTAAATAGGCGGCTTAGGGGTGGCCCAAGGGCCACCCCCGCCGCACCTTAACCTATTTTTCACTTTAAATCAAAACATTATGTTATAGGCATCATGGAAAAGTAATATTATGCAAGAAACATTCCAAACTCATTATGTCAAATTATATTAATATATGCTATCAAAACGTTCAGGCTGTACACGAGCACGTACACAAGATGTTGTTCTCTTTTATGAAATTTGTTAGTACTAAGGTTGAATTATTAAATAATCACTGTTAAATGTGATTAATTTATCACTTTTACCGCGACTGTCGGTAATTATTCATAATAACCGGTTATTATTAATAATTTTCAATTTATCACATTAACCGTAACATATGATTTTGAGTACAAGTTTTGTAATTCCAATTATCGTAACGCAAACTTGTACCTAATCTACTTTGCCGGTCTTTTTCTTTCATTTATTGTTAGTCAAACATAACTACGCTATTATAACTTCAAAATAAGATTTACTAAAAAAAATTTCAAAATTCTATGGTAAAATTCCATACAAATTGATGTGGTACAATTTAGCCGACTAGGTGATAGTGCTTTTAAAAAATCGCTAAAAAATATAACTTATAAATACCGAAAAATGTTTCAAATAATTATAATACACACTAATTTACGCTTCTAAATAATATATTAGAAACACCATGTGATTAAATTTAACAAAATTACAAACTAAACATGTATTGTCAAAAGTTACTTGAAAACAATGAAAAAATACTTTTCAAAATAAAACACACGTGTTTGTTGTCACGGCAAAAACCACATGGCCGATATTAATTGATTTTAGTTGTGTATCGCTGA
Source organism: Ostrinia furnacalis (assembly GCF_004193835.3). Lineage (NCBI taxonomy): Eukaryota > Metazoa > Arthropoda > Insecta > Lepidoptera > Crambidae > Ostrinia > Ostrinia furnacalis. Next base: position 361,926 of record NW_021132580.1, on the reverse strand, counting down.
GTGTTGCAATTACAGGCATTTAATAAATACTTTACGAAATATGAGGGTGGTACAATTTATCCGGCGGTACAATATACCGAACTCTCCCCTATATGTTTTTTATAAAATATTGAAGGTGATCAATCAAATATTAAACTTGGGGTTATTTTAATATTAGCATGTATCTTTGTTAAAATTCTTTAGATATTTTTTATAAAATAATATAAAGTACCTAAGTGTACTTTATCTACAGTACACCTAAAAACTCCAATTTCCTTTTTTAAATAACAGAAAGTCGTATTCATAATCACCGATCATACAAATACATAGTGAAACCCAAATTCATAAACTGGCCAGTGACTGACTAGATCTTGATATGAATATTTCTTGTGCACAGTTCTGTATTTGCTTTCCTTACATCTTTAATCCTCAGCTTATTGACTTTCCGATACTTATGAAAACCATGCACCCGCTTAAAATCACGATAAACCCTTATAATCCATTCTGCACCAATCATGTAGCGCTTTACGCCTCTAGTTCTGTAAACTTGCTAATAACAAAAGAACATACAATCCTATTTATTCAGTATTCTATCTTATCTACACCCACAAACCATAACCGTAAAAATATGCACCATTAAAATTATCATTCCTCTCGGAAAAATATACAAACTTCCTACTTTTCACCGGTATATGACTGATATAATATCTCAGCTACCCATTCTAGCCTTAACTGACCCCAAATATGAGTAAAGACAATTGTAACATCATGCACGAATTAGACTATCTATCTATTATAAACAGCTTCTCTTGTTCTATTGATGAATTACGTGACCGATTACCGCCCCTGAAACCATTGTACTCTATAATTAACCAAAATATACGCAGCGTGTATAAAAACTCTGATGATCTGAGTGCAAACTTAACTCTACTCTCGCATAATATTGATATTATCATCCTTACAGAATGTATATTAAATCCTGATATACCGATACCTACTAGGTCTGGTTACTCATCCCACTGCTCTACATTCAAAGTTACTAAAAATGATGGTGTGGTCGTCTATATCAATAACTCTCTCCAACATAAAGTTAAAGAAAAGTTCATTTCTGATGCTTCTTGTCTTGAAATCACATTATCTGATTGCATACTATTATGTGTATATCGATCACCTTCAAATAAAAACACAAAAAGATTTCTGGAATCACTTGACTGTCTCCTTAACGATAGAAAATATGATAAAAATGTCCTTATCATAGGAGATATCAATATTAATATTATGGAAAATCATGGCGGNCGCGTAAACAAGCACTCATCTGTCCAAATCACACTGTAGGTATGTACCTAGGTAGACTCCGCAATATCCATCGATAGAACACGGTCGCGGTCGTGGCCCTCTGGCAACAACTCCTTGATAAGGCATTCCGTATTTTTACGCAAAACCCGCCGTCTGCGGCGCTCGCATCTGGGTACCGCCAGCACTGTGCCGGTGATTGAAATTGAAATCCAGAACTTCGTCCTCGAAGCGCACGGGATCTCGTCAAGTCAGGATACGGCAAGGTGTGAAGGTTTTCGACTCGTCAATGTTTCTCGTCGGCCAGTCAGTGTGCCCGAAACATAATTTCACCTGCGATTTGTTATTTATCAAGCGCGGCATTGTAATAACTCGCACATACACTGCAATACGTTAGGGGACATTGGACGGACTGGGACGATGTTGTAAGTTGTTGCGCTCCCGCATGCCGATCGGCGGCTCGGCGCGGGCTATGGGCGCGGAGCGACTGGCAGCGATATCAATATGGCCGACTCACGCGGCGCGGCACGTGGCAGCGGTCGTCGCCCTCGGCCGGCTACTACGATAGTGCGTAAACGAGTACTCATCGCGCTCAAAGGATGATTTATTTTTTATTTTTTTCGAAACATTCTTTGTCGTTTTACTCGAAAACTAGCCTGAATTTTTTTTTAAAAACACTTGGGTTGTATTTGTATGATTTTATTAGATGTGTTGGTAAAGTTTGATCAGTATAAAAAATAACACCTTATATAAGATATAGATATTATTATAGTTCTCACAACTACCAATGTTTCTAAAATCAATCGAAAACTCATAGTAACACTCCTTCGTGCAAAATTTAATGTCATGCTTCTACAATAAAATTAAATGTACCGTATGAAATTGCTCTATTCCGCGAGTGTGTACCGTCCCTGTTGTATAATGCACTACTATTTCAGAACCGCGGTTTACTTTTCCGTTTCAGTTGCCGTATAAAAAATTAGATCTTAAATTAAATTATACATCGGTAAAAGAAAGGGCATTTGTAGACATTAATGTGTTTTACATAAACCCTACATCGCGATCGCATCGTTGACAAAGATGCATCGTTTGTATGGAAAACTGCATCATCTTTTTTAGTATTTGCTATTTTAGTTGAAATGGAACGCGAAAGTTAAAATCTTGCATCAGCTTTGATAGTTAAGATTAACTAACTTAGCTTAGCTCTTGGTCCGCAATCGGCATTATCATGGTCGAAATCGAAATTCCTAGGAGTAAGTTTTTATTTAATTCACAGATTGTAGATAGAAAATCATGACCCTCCTTCTGGCGCAGTCGAGTAAAAACCATAGTGACAGGGATAGAAAAATTGTAATGTAAAGGACACAAGACTTACTAGAGGAGTGGTGAAACTGACGGGGTCTCGGTGTGATGAAGGGCTCTGAGCTGGGCTTCCTCGGGAGCTGTCTTCGAAGCGCCTGTCATCTCTTCCTTGATAATCCTCGGTATCGCAAGCAGTGGTTACACACACTTAAAACACTGCACTGTAGACCAATAATACACTCCTAAATACACTCCTAAAGCAATATAAAACAACATGGAAAAACGATAAATAAACTTAGTCCAGCAATGGGACTAAGCGTGACGCGGGAGATGCCATAATAGGATCTAAACCTAAACTGTTAGATCCTAGGTGCCTACATTTTGCTATCCAACTATCAAAACAAAAATGAATAACTAGACAAGCTGCTTTGAATGTTTAAATACTAATATACACAACTAATTATCTCATTTAAAACAAAACAATATCGTCAACCGGCTTGATAACGTTTTGTTTTAAAAAATAAAACACCTGCTTAATTTACTACTAACACCGCGACAGAACAGAAAAATAAAACTTAATTAAGGGCGATCGAACCATGAAAGTGAAATCCTGTTTTGCATAAATTATATGCTTTGTCATGGAGATGGGGTCACTTTTTATTCCCCCATCAAACCAATTTCCCGGGGGATGTATCAATTTTTTTGAAATCGAAACGCCTGATGAAAAATTAAACGCAAATACTTTTATGCGCGTAAGGCCGTAGGCAAAACTAGGGAATTATAATGAGGAACAGGGACACGAACAGAGAACAAAGGAACTTTGGTTTTCAAAAATTCTAAATTAGTACCAAGTTATTTCATTTTGCAAATTAATGCCATCTAATAGAGCATTGCTTTAATAGTCCAGTCAATAAAGCATTATAGATGGAAATCCATGGAACACAATATCTGACTTCGGGACTTTATTTAGACTAGTTAGGAGGTGAACATAGCAAAAGTCCCCGCCCTTAGCCCTTGAGCCGGCAGGGAGAGGGGGGTTTAAAGGTACCACTTTTCGGTTTTTCGCTTAATCCTCGGAAAGNATTGGAAATTTTATTTTTGTCCTACATGTTCCCATCAGGAGAAAATCGACTTAATCAACATTGAGCAAACATTCTAGACATGCGGGAGCATGTTAAGCCTAGTTCCAGGGAGGGGACTGCACCGTGCGTATATTTAGACGAACCACTTGCAGCCACTTTTGACTCCTCATCACCCAAAAACTACTGTGCGTTAACACTTCAAATTTGGCTCATGTGTTGAGACTTACGAGATAAACATCAGCTTCAAATTTCATTAATATACCTCAAACGGTTCTTTAGGTATTGACGTCCAAAAATCTACATGTCTGACCTATAGACCAAATTCTAACCACTTCCAGATGACTTTGAAGGTTCAAATTTGGCATGCAGATAGGTAGATGTGTAAATACAAAGGAAGAAACAAAAAACCAGTAAATTTTAACATTTCACAGGTAATAGATAGATTTTAGTGCCCTAAATGTCGATTTTTGAACGTCAATACCTAAATAACCGTTTGAGGAATATTTATGAAATATGAAGTTGATGTTTATCTCGTAAGTCTCAACACATGAGCCAAATTTGAAGTTTTAACGCACAGTAGTTTTTGAGTGATGAGGAGTCAAAAGTGGCTGCAAATGGTTCGTCTAAATATACGCACGGTACAGTCCCCTCCCTGGAACTAGGCTTAACATGCTCCCGCATACCTAGAATGTTTGCTCAATGTTGATTAAGTCGATTTTCACCTGATGGGAACATGTAGGACAAAAATAAAATTTCCAATATTACAGACCTTCTAGAGCAGATGCCGCGAAAACTATACAAGATATAGAAAAACTTGAATATCTCACCTGTAGCAAATTGAATAAGCTTTTTTTGGTTCATAGTAGTCATGTCACTAGGATGCATAGTTTCCGAGGATTAAGCGAAAAACCGAAAAGTGGTACCTTTAAACCCCCCTCTCCCCACCGGCTCAAGGGCTAAGGGCGGGGACTTTTACTATGTTCTCCTCCTAACTAGTCTAAATAAAGTCCCGAGGTCAGAAATTGTGTTCCACGGATTTCTCTCTACACCGTCGTTAAGGCATTCATTGACTGGACTATAAATAGAGTTTTCTGATCGATTAGCTTCTGTATTTACCTACGTTCATAAAGTCTGAAAATAATGCGACTTATTCAAGTCCTGTGATAAAACAAATGAACCACCGAAACTTCGTAAACTATAATAAATGAAATAAACTTAAGTGACTGTTTGCTTCTAAAAGACAATAGAGCCATTAAAATAAAACTAATAATAACAAAGGATGTCCAAGCCAACCAAGGGGCACCTAATTAAAAAACTTGATACAACAAAATCTAAAAGTTAAAGGATCTAATAGAGACTTCTATAACACCGCGCCGTCCTTTTTTGTTCGGTGACACTTTTTAATAAGATTTTAATAAATTATGCAGTACCGCTTCGAGTGACGTTGTCTTCAGGATAATGTTGGCCGGTTTTTCATTTCCTCCGAAGAAATAGAGTTGTTCAATATAAATTCGCTTAGCTAATATCGCGGCTTTGCTTGTAGGTAGGCAAATTGAACTAAAATCTTATAATGCTTTCGAATTTTGAATTTTTGTTTACTTTGTAGTAAGTTACTTCAGTTACATTTGTATTGTTTGGTAACAAACGCTTTTTAATGCAATGATAAAGGACCTATCATGTAGTTTTGAAGCCTTGAAAGAAACGGTTGTAATACTTAGATGTTTTTTTTGTCAGCAAACAATTTTAGCATAGTGTGACGTAGGTACGTTTGAATGTGCGTAGTGTAGCATAGCACACAGGAGTATTAAGATTATCTGTATTGAAAATCCTGTAACGTACTATTCTTCATTATAACACTTAATTTCAATGCTCCTCAGCTAAGTGATGTCTCATAAGGGCGATTTATTATTAAAGTGACCCTTATCTTGGTAGTAGACTGAAGACGTGTTGCGCCTCGGAAATTCAATTACATGGTGCCTTGTTGTGAGGATGCCCTGGGATAGATATTAAAAAAAAAAAAAGATATTTTATGGTAAGGCTCTTTCTAAGATACTCTATCGCCCGTATTCACAAACGATGCTTGCTTAAGTGAAGAAGCAAATCGCACGCACAGCGTTGAATAGAGCTCTGTGATTGGTCCGTGTGTGTCCTGTGCATCCACGCGCACTGTGAGACCTCATAGTAAAGTTTGTGAATACGGGCGTATGTTTCAAAGATATGTTTAGAAGATAATTCAGATGCAAGTAAATGTATAACAGAGCTAATTAAAATGATATCAAGCAAATTTATTTTTATCTACAACTTGCTTTATGTACTTCTCGAAGGTCCCATCTACTTCATATTTCTATACTAAAACTCAACTTTCTTTCAGTATTCCATATATTTTATGATTCACTTATTAACTATAGTTTACATTTTACAATGTCAGAACTTGGATTAATATGCGCTCTACAATACGTATTTTTGTTTTGTGACATTTCTGTCCTTTTATTTATTGTATATTTAATTTTTACATAGGTAAACTGAAAATGTTATTGTATGTTACAAACTATTAAAATTAAAGATAACATTTTCCTAATAATAGAGCACCATAAGAAAATTTATGGCGTATTTGGATGAACTAGCCTAATATAATATCACAATGGTACAAGTCCGTAATAAATGCTTTCTAATTCATTTCTTAATTAATGTACCTACTTTTTGTTACAGTTAAAACACATCTCATAACTTTAAGCGTGGTCAGAAAGAACATTGGTTCCAAAAACCAAGCCCGAGTGGTGGTATATCCAGCCATAGTGGGGGCCAACGTCAGTATAGACGACGTAGTAGCGGGGGTCACACTCCGTATGGCCGGGGGCCACGCCGCATTTGGACAGGACCCCCCGGAGGAACCAGCTCACTTTGTGGTCCAGCTGCATGACTGGAACGACTAGTCCACCTCCACTGTCACCGTTTCTTGGGTTATTACCTATAATTACAACAAAAATTGTGTAGGTATAAACAAATTCATTGATACATTGATTTTATTTGAAATTGTGAACGTTGTAGAAGTAGATTCTAAGGTAATTTCACCAACTCCTAATGCAATTTTAGATACATAGTCAATTAGTCTAATTTATTCCATTCCAACATAACGTTATGGTCAACTGTGAATTTATATGTTGGATATCTCTATCATCATCATCATCATTTGGGCCACAGGACGTCCAACTGCTGATCATAGGTCTCCCCCAATGATTTCCAGATTGACCCGTCGGTAGCGGCCTGTATCCAGCGCCTTCCTTTTACAATACATCTCTTTCTCTATAGTGTATACCCGGATATTTCCTTTACTCCCTCGGATAGAGAAAAAATCCTAATAGGGTATTTCAAACTGCACTGTTTCTAATTGTACATAGAAAACTCCCAGATCAATACTGTTTTTTAAATATTTTCATGCACATAAATGCATGAATTTAATGTTTGTACAGAAACTACGACCGAACAACGATTGGTTATAAAAGTAAACTCAACTAAACCTTACCAGAAGTAGGTCCATATCCAGCGCAGAAGGTGAACTCGTTAAGGAGGTCCTTGTAGATGCTTGGAGAGTAATCCACGCAGGTGGTGTCGTTCTGCACCATGATGTAGGCAGCCCTCAACACGTCCGAGGGATTGTTGTCTACGTCATGACCGAAGCCGACCACCTGAAAAAAATTATGTTAATGTCTGGGAGGCAAAGTCAAAGTGTTGTCAAATGTAGGATTCGTTTCATCCACGAAGACGCGCCCCACCAATTTTTGGTCGAGAGAAGCGCGGGGTGCGGGGAGTTTGATCCGAGCAATCCGAGCGTCATTATTGTAGTGTGCGTGTGCATTCATTGATAATTTAGCGTGTACCGATTACACTCTAACATTAGCGGAAGAATGGTGGGCCGCGTCTTCGTGGATGAAACGATCTATTATAGTGAAAGTTATTTTTTTAAATCGGTCCAGTTTCGGAGGCTATTCAATACAAACAAACAATCAAATCTTTCCTCTTTTTAATATTACTGGAGAAGTGTAAATAAAATAAATAAACTGCTATAAAAAATAAATTGTTTTATTTCTACTATTGCATATTATTATAAACTGAAGCGTACCTATGTCGTAAAAGGTGGTCAAACTGGATTTAAAATAGTATCAGTAATCTTGTTTATTATTTTGATATAAAACGAGACCATATACAGGGTGTTAGGTAAATGGGTATATGAGCCGACACTAGCCCATGTTAACATGGGCATATAAATGGTATGGTGAAGTCAGAAATTTGATGTCAACATTTAATTTTTTTAAATTTTCATACAAAATAAATTTTATTAAATCCGATTTGTATGAAAAATAAAATAATTAAAATGAAGATATCAATTTTCTGACTTCACCATACCATTTATACAGGGTGTTTGGCGCATCGTGTGCCAAAATGATTTGGCGGATAGAATGGGTCATTTCCTATATTTTCAGCCCCCATAACACGTTCCATGTCAGGCGGCTACTTTTATATTAAGTTTTTTAGTAATTTCACCAAAATACCCAAATCGCATCATTTAATTTCGATTTAAAAAAAAAACTACTAAGTGTAGCCTCAAAGTAAATATTTTGTTTTGACGTGCATTGACATAGGGTTGCATCAAATCTAAATTTACTGGCAAATATCATCTAGTTTTTTTTTAATTCAGCTTTGAACTTTTCCGAAAAGTTAAAAATGGACTGAACATTTAAGTTTACATGGCTATAAATTTTTTTTTAAAAGAGATAGCGATCTTCGGATTTTATCAAAACTTCTCTAGTCTATCCCCATTCAAACGGTATACTAATCTTGTTTAAATAATAACAACAACTTCACAAATTCCCTAAATTAGTGCATTGACTCTATTCGGACTGATTTGCGAAATTTGTGTTTATAGCCCCTTTTTGTGTGAATAACACGTTAAATACCTACAGGTAAAAAATATTTATCTTATGCAATGTAAAAAACCTTTTCTCTATCGTTTTTCAATGTAGATTTCTTGAAATTAAAAAATATTTTTTACCTGTAGGTATTTAACGTGTTATTCACACAAAAAGGGGCTATAAACACAAATTTCGCAAATCAGTCCGAATAGAGTCAATGCACTAATTTAGGGAATTTGTGAAGTTGTTGTTATTATTTAAACAAGATTAGTATACCGTTTGAATGGGGATAGACTAGAGAAGTTTTGATAAAATCCGAAGATCGCTATCTCTTTTAAAAAAAAATTTATAGCCATGTAAACTTAAATGTTCAGTCCATTTTTAACTTTTCGGAAAAGTTCAAAGCTGAATTAAAAAAAAACTAGATGATATTTGCCAGTAAATTTAGATGTGATGCAACCCTATGTCAATGCACGTCAAAACAAAATATTTACTTTGAGGCTACGCTTAGTAGTTTTTTTTTAAATCGAAATTAAATGATGCGATTTGGGTATTTTGGTGAAATTACTAAAAAACTTAATATAAAAGTAGCCGCCTGACATGGAACGTGTTATGGGGGCTGAAAATATAGGAAATGACCCATTCTATCCGCCAAATCATTTTGGCACACGATGCGCCAAACACCCTGTATAACCATGTTAACATGGGCTAGTGTCGGCTCATATACCCATTTACCTAACACCCTGTATAATTTGATTATTTTTTACACAAAAAAAATGTTGTTCTGGTCTAAAACCTTACAAGGCAAACATTATACTCGTAGAAGATAGCGATGTTAACATTAAGTAACTAGCTAAACGAAATTTTTAGTAGCTTTGAGTTATTGTAATTTAAATGTAAAAACAAATCCACAACAATAGGTAAACAATGAATGTGCTATGCGTAAGTATGAGTGTCAGCGCCGCTCGGTGGCCAAGTGTGGGATCGCCTTCACGCGCCGCCGTCGTCGCTCCCGGCACCTTTTACTACGTCGCCCGCTCCAAGGCCTATTGCCCACGCGCGAACATCCTCCTGCCCCTTGACCTCTTCAAGGGGAAGAGGGCAAATGTTGTTAAACCCTCTTGTCATGTAGCCTCTCCTCGTTTTTATTTCGGCAACTCTGGTAACGCCGTCGGGTCCAGGATAGGTGCGCACCACGCGACCCAAGACCCAATTTAACGGTGGTGGCGCCTTGTCCCGAACAAGCACGAGCATCCCTTCAGTGAGCTGGCCAGAAGAAGTGGACCACTTAGTTTTTTGCTGAAGCAAGGAAATGTACTCATGAGAAAATCTCTGCCAGAAGTGCTGTCGGATGTATTCAATCCTCTTGAAACGGTCAAGGCAGCTGATGTTCTTTTCGGCCACTAGACACGGGGATGTTTGGTGGCCGCTAAAGGAGGATCCGTGGCGGCGGCACAGGCATGTGTTCACACGCACCGTTAGCGAAGAACAGGGGAGGTACTACTCCCCTGAAGCCAGTCGTCTCTTGCTCAAACAGAGCGAGCCACAGTCTGTGGCGGAGCCGCGAAAGAATGTCTAAGCTACAACTAGGCGCAACTATCTCAGCCACTACTAAGTGACAGTACCTTTCTACAGTAGCACCAACGGGATCAGTATTAACGTTTAATAACGTCTGGACTAAGAAAGTACCAAAATTATATTTGTAGGTTATAAATAGGTGCTAAATGAGTACAAAAAAATGGCAACGTCTGTTTAAAATAAGAAGTTTATGTCATCTTTACGTGATAGGTGAGCGCTAAAACGATGGCTCTTATTGACGTGACGATAACTACAATATTAAGCCTAGGCGCAGACCATCTTTCATCGGTCGATAGTTTAGTCGGGTAGTTGATCAGTATGGGCATGTATGAAAGTGCGCACATTACGCCGATTCGATTTGGCCGATTCTTCATACAAATTACTATCAGCCAACTAAAAATCGGTGGTCTGTGCCTAGGCTAAAAGTTACTTATTAATTTATTTACCGTGGCATGTCGGCCGATCAGATTCTGCTTATCGTACACAGGACCCCAAACACAAATAGGCTGGACGTACGCCGTGTATTTGAACCTGTCCACTTTTAGAATGGCCACGTCGGAGGTAGCTTGGCCGTCGTAGTTTGGATGGAGGACCACTTCTTTTACCTGAAATAGAAATGTTTTTCACTTAAAGAAGACGTATTTGCCAATCTTTACATACCTACTCAGTAAAACTTAAATTATTTTGAAAGTTCGTTCGTTTCAGCCAAATGACGTCCACTGCTGGACAAATGTCTCCCCTAAGGATTTCCACGACAAACAAAAAATACGTTGTTAGTGTTGTTACTAAACTAGACTGATTTTCACTTCCAGACCTGTCGTTAAACTCTACAAAAATACGAACTAAGGCTGAGTTACACCACCTAACTTAAACCGTAAATACTTAAAACGATAACCAGTGCTTTTTGTATGGAGTTTTACCGATATTTGACGATTGTTAAAGTTAAAGTAGAATGGTGCAACTCAGCCTAAGAAAATATATGCTGCCATAATGATGGTTAAAACACTAACAAATTATAATATTTTTTTTTTAAAACAAGTTTTTATTCTGAATTTATAAAGTTTGTATCGCGCATGGAATTTATTCCTCTTTTTCTCTGTTTGCGCTACAAGCTTTCGAGATTCAGAATAAAAGCTTATTTTTAAAAAAGTTTATTTTTATTATAATTTTATTTTACACTTTTTAGTTATATCTTAATCTCAGGACCCTGGACATTATCTAACACTAAAGTGCTCGAAAAGACAAATCCAACGAACCCAAACTCGATGAGTTTCCGCCGTTTTGTTTAGGAGTTCCTATGGCCACCTCCCGACTCCATCATCAGACCAGCTCAATGGTACCATAATATTGCATTGTCATCGTACTTACATAAGTATACCAAATTTCAGCTCAATCGGTTGAGGAGAACTGGTCTTAAATTCAGTTGCAAGATTTGTCCCACACATACTAACAAGTGAAGTCAATAAAAAGCTTGTAAAATAATAATAAAATACGGCTATGTACTCACAGGAAGACTTTGTCTGCCAATCTGCCCCACTTCCTTATGATTATTTGTTCCCGCCACAACCACAATCCTATCTGCTGTCACCCTCTGACCATCCTTGATGACACAGTGACCAGCTGCAACAAAATATATATAAGTTTCCACAATTTTCATCGAGCTACATTATAGTGTTATATGCGGGCATTTTATGTACAATAGAATCCTATTATAACGACGCTCAAAGGACCAATGATATTGCGTCGTACTATAATATCCGGACGTTGTACTAAAGAAGTCATTTTTTACGTTATGTATTTCTCAAGAAATCAAAAAAAAATATGCGTCGCTAAAAGCGGTCGCTCGTTAAAAGCTACGTCGTACTAAATGGATTCTACTGTAGTTGCAATAGAAGCTATTTTCCAACACAAATGTATAGTCTGATGTGTTGTCGAGTGCATAATCATATTATTATGTGACTTTGATGGTCTACCAAATTGTCTAATTCTGTATGCACTCAACATAAGTCAATGATCGCAGGTCTAAATCAAAGGGTCAGCGAGTATTTTACCTGAGGGCCAGTTCTTTGATTAATATCCTAAATTATTACCTACTTCTCTAGAGCAGGGGTTCCCAATCTCTTTCATCCCGCGGTGAACTTAAAATTTAGTATTTTGTCACGGAGGCTACGCTTTGAAACAGATACAGTCGAAAGACGGGCGGGCAAAGACGTAGGAGGGGTAGGGCAGGGCGTCTATCAAACGGTTTTCAAGCTCCAACGCGACATAAAGGATTAACTCACCACGGCACCCCTCTTTACTTTCTAATACGGCACCCCAGGGCGCCGTACACTTTGAGAACCCCTGCTCTAGCTAGAGGATGGTTTAGATGTTAATCTTATAAAAAATAAGGAAAACAAATCTTTACCTGTAACTATAGCAGTCTTCGATATTATATTCCCTCCGCAGTAGTAAGACATTGTGTTAGAAGCGAGGTCTTTTATGAAGATGGCGACATGCCACGGCCAGTCCCCGGCCTTAGCCTCGGTCCTCACGGAGACCAGCTCGGTGTGGTCCAGAGACCGTCTCCCGCAGATATGTTTGTGGTGCTTCTCGTCTTTCTTTGTGACATCCAGTGATTCTACTGTTTGGTTTTTCTGCAACAAAAGACGATGGAAATTCCCTGGTCTAGTAAAATCCAGTGATCAATTTTAAAAAATGGACAAAGTTTTTCTGGAATCTTTACAATCGTGGTCCTGACTATTTTAGTCAACTGAATGGCTCAATCAGACCTATGGTTTTACATACTAACAGGCTCGCAAGTTCCTTCTTTCACGGAGCCTTCCTGCTACTTAATGTAGAGAACTGACAATCTGGGGAAGGTCATGGAAAGTACCCGGATGCGAGTAGCGCAGGTCCGGTCGTTATGGAAATCCTTGGGGGAGGCCTTTGAAGGAGGCCTTTGTCCAGCAGTGGACGTCTTTTGGCTGAAACTAACAAATGTAGAGAAACTCTAAATGCAGGCCGCTGTCATGACTGGTCAATATGGAAATCACTAGGGGAGGCCTATGTTCAGCAATGGTTGTCTTGTACCTGCTGATCTAATCAAGCATTTTGAATCAAAGTCTTTTACGTGGAGGAACAAACCATGAAGGCTACATGGTAATAGGTGTAATATCAAGCCTAAGGCTAAACTAGGACGATATTTTAGGCATTCGATTCAGAATCCATACCTTAATATCGGCACTGCACAGAGTGACATTATTCATAGTGAACTTTGTGACAGTTGGGACGTCCGGGTCGTTCTCTCCCAGACCCTCCAGGATCATGTAGAATTTGAACTGCTGAGGAACCGGCCCTCTTGGCTGGATGCGGAATCCATGTTCTCCTAATGATAGGACGCTTGAGTTGTGAGATACCTGAAATGATAAAGTAAATATATTGATTGTTCTATTGATTCTTTGCATAAGGAACTAAGACTAATCTAATCTACTAATCTAAGACTTGGACATCCTAGACGCGTATACAAGCTCTGTGATAACAAAAACCCCTTTTTTTCTGCAAATAAGGATGCAAAAAAAGGGTTTCCAATGACAGTTTAACTTTCCCCCGGGACAAACTTGACCTTCACTGGTTGGGTTTTTATTGGCGGTCAATCTGTAGATCCTGGCTACACAGGAGTTGCAGCGGTGGGAACGAGAGGTGGGGATAGTCCCGTACTAGACTACAAAAGTGGTAAAAGAGAATACATAATTTAAGATCTAAAAATATTGATGTAATGATGGGTAAGTAAGTAAATATACATATAACGTATGGCCACATCTAAAGTTTCATAGGCATCGATCTTCATTCATCTAATTTAGATAAACTACATGTGTCTAGAAATAAGTTACTACCTATCTCCATTATTATTAAATGGGATATCTTCTCCAATATCTCATCTTATTATCTATCAAATGTAGATGGATACCAAGGGTGCTCTTGTTTCAAAGCTAACCATTCCAATAAGTAATTGATGGATGAGTATTATAAATAATGCAATTTTTCTTTGTTGTTTGATAACATTCGTTGTAACAATATACATTAAAGTACTCTACGTTTTCATTCAGAGACAAAAAAAACTTATCATTATGAAAAATTGAATTAAACACTGTGAAAGAGGAACTGTAATATTTTATTTTAGTTACTATCGTCTCGTTAATGAACGAAAAACATTTACTATACGAACGAAGAAGACACAGATTCCTATTTATTCACGAATTTATAGCGAAATCGTGTTTAGATAGGTAGCTCATAAATGTTTAATTTACGTTACAATCACTTTTCAAAACATTACGTCTTACCTTTCCGGACAGTTTTAAAACCAACCAATTTAACGTCACTTAAGAGTAATAATCTCAAAAACAACTCACCCCAAAGATCGTCACTTTCTTCTCAAAATAAATCTCAATTTCAACTTCAAGCAAATTCTTGTACAGTCCTAAATGCAGCACACTTTGCCAGTAATTTGTCATCAGTCTATCAAAATGTATGACCCCCAATCCACAAGGGTCGTACCTAGTCAAAGGCGGTCCCTTCAACGCCATACAATTCACTTTAACTACACACAACACTAGCAGAGCTAAATACTTTAACGCCATATTCCTCTCGATATTTTTCGCACAGTGTAGTATCAATCGAGCTACGATATTAAATAGCTGCTTTATCACAACCAAAACACGGGTATTTACAATAAAAAACCAAGCGGCAACCAGTACGATAAACACTATACAGCGTGTTCAAAAACGTCGTTCATAAACGGTTGACGTCTGTTACGCAAACTGGTTACGGTTGCAATTACACCGGCTTTTAAGTGAAAGTTTTCAGTGACTCAGATTTGAGACAAAGTGTTACGCAAAACAAATTTTTCTTTGTTAAAAATGCTAAGTTTTGTTTCAAAATTGTGTCAGTGGCACTTATATGACTAATTAAAATGGAAATTCGATTATTAATAGTGTAAACAAGTGTTCAGATGCAAGGGTTACCTACTGACCAGTATATTGAACTGAAATTACTTAATCATTGTACACTCAGGTGTGCAAATGATATTTATAAAAAAAAGCCCTACATTCCATACAAAGGAGTGGTGATTTCAAATTTTAATTAAATTAATCTATTAATAGTCTAGTGACTGAGTTCGATTTGAATTATTTTTAGTTTTATACCAAAATTGTTTTTTTGGGTCATTGAAACCACAAATTGGCAATCAATAGGTACTTATTAGCCGATAAAATACGATATTATAGATTTCACCTACGTTACCATAAATTGATAAACAATTTACCTATCTAATGATTACAAAGCTTTTTCAAACCAAAATTTAATATTAGGTACCTAATCCTATCTACAAATTTTAGGTTTTCGGGCTAAAATCTAGTACCTTAGAATTATTAATAGTAATTATTTATGTCATCACCAATGGCCTACATAGAAAATCGATTTTAAAATTAATTTAAAAGACTGAATCGCATTTATTCATGTTCATACCAATATAATTAATTACTCATTCGCTATAAACTAGATCACCTAATTGCCTCTGTTATTAATCAAATAAAATATCTTCACAATGACATCATCCTGTGCAATCGCGGCGAAGACCAGATGACCCATCTGTTCCGTTGACCTGATAGTTCTGGCGAATCGTTTCTTTTTATCAACGAAACTAATTATTATAATAATGATTCGCATAAATTGAATACGAAGAATTGACTTATTTATCAATATTAAGTATAACTTAGGAAAACAATAACATTAAACTACTTACTCTTACCAGATAAAATAACATGATTTTATCTGGGGTTTTGCCGAGTTTTGTTTTTATGAAAATGAAAACAATTAAATATCGCTCGTAGCGTCCATAAATCAATTAAGAGAGCATGAAATTTACTTATAAGAAAAAAATATAAAACAATATTTACAAATACCTAAATCATAACTTTTTGATGACATTTTGTTCAGCTATACAAAACATTTTGTAATTAATATTTATTATTCATATTTTTTGTTTAAACTTAGACAATTACGGGACTCTTCCCATCTCTCGTTCCCACCGCTGCAACTCCTGTGTAGCCAGGATCTACAGCTTGACCGCCAATAAAAACCCAACCAGTGAAGGTCAAGTTTGTCAAACTTGTAAATGTTTACGAGAATATTAGTCTAATATTACCTATTACAAACAAATATTTTTAGCTAGATAGAGATTAGACACCTGTGGATTAAAATAAATTCAGCCTTCTAAAGTAAATTGAAAAACGAACGAGGTAGAATACCTATTTTCGAAAACACAAAGAATGACTAAAAAAGAATCATTAAATTACTTAAAAAATAATGTCGTGTATTCGTTAGTTACTGAATAGGATGGTTAAATGTAACACCCATATTTATCGAAATAACCGCATATTAGCCAATTTAATAGTCATTATTAGAAAAACATAAAGAAGAACGTATAAACTTAGTTTTTTAAACCAATTGTTAGATATACCTAACAACTGTTATTATTGAACACACAGCGAATAAGCCTTTGACTTTGTGAATTGTGACTCACTGACCTGAACAAAGACATTAATTAATTTAAACAATATTGTGGTCACTTACGATGACTAGTCTAGTCTGTATAAGGTTGCTAAAATACAACTTTCTTCTAATACTTCAGGTATTAGAAGTTCTGGATTTTGATGGCTAAGGGTTGATTTTTCAATAGTCAGATGTATTTTAACTGAAGAATAAACTTGGCATTTTGACATTTCTCATATTGGCAGTTGCAGTATGATAAATATGTTAAAATAACAAGTGTATTCTTCAGTTAAAATATATCTAACGATTGAAAAATCAGTCTTAAGTGTATAAAAACTATTAGTCGAATACGAGCGAGCGAGAGCGTAACAGAAGTTTGTCCGCCACTAACACAATTTTTGTTCTGAATAGGTCAACTCTACGTCTAATTCTATTCTAGGCTCTAAATCTAATTCTATCCAGTAATAAGGAAAAAGTAGAATAGTATTAGGTATGTGTGACTCGAGAGCTACAGAGCACTTTATTGAAACCTACTTATAGAAAAATACTGAGTTGAGATTCGTGAATGCGGCTGCAATAGGTACTCGTATGTCATCCGTCCAGTAGTTTTAGTGCAGTAATAAACATTTGCATTTGCATTAAGCTAGATTGTTACTATTTATTTAGCCACTTTTATTAGAACTTGCTGAAGAAATATATCCGACCTACGTGTACACCGTCATACATTACCAACAATATACGAGTTTCTTAGAACGGTGCTAACTGCGCGCCCATGCAAATACAGGGTGTCTTGTATGAGCTTTTAGCTTTATTGCGGGCCAAATGTATGGCGCCATTTAACTGTTCTAGGAATTCATTTACATCATGGTCACTTTGTGTAACGATATGGGCAACTATGTTCACAATGGGTTTAGTTTAGAATCTTTAACTTACAAAGTACCTACTTGTAAGGATTTTTTTTTGGCGAAAACTCTATACGGTTTATTCTTCCAATGCAAAAATATCAAAACTTGTACAGTGTTTATAACTTCTAAAGGTTTGATTTACCTCGTTCTAATATTGACATATCGAAAATACTTAAATGAGACTCCTAATTCTGATTAATTGTAAACCTAATAAAGTTAACTAATTTTCTAAAAGTACAGCTTGACTCATGTTCTTCTTTCTAATAATTTTATACAAAATGACATTTCCTAGAGTTTATTGGTTTATACCTAAGCATAGTTAGAATTAAAGCTCACTAATTACGTTTTAACTTTAAAAAAATACTAAATTACAAAAAAAAATGTTCTTTTGACCACCATCATGTTCCTATTTTTTACAGGCATTAACCATATTGTCAATCGGTCATTCCCTCAATTGCCTGAAGGCACAGTCGGTATGTCTGTCGATTTACTTCCGTCTTGCCCAAGGCGTAACGTCATGCACCTGGCAGTATCCCATAGTTGATTTCTAGACCCTGGGGCAAAGATGGGGCTGGCACATACTGTTTGATGTGGCTGTCAGACTTGCAAGAGATGTGTCATTTGTGACTGATAAATTAAATTGTTGGTTTTGGCCTTTTTTTTCAGTGTTCAAACAGTTTTTGTATGTGCAATGAATGTTTTTTGTACAAAACAATATAACATTTAGTTAAAGTTTGTAAGTGAAAAGAATACGTAGTTTTGGGTAGGTATCGGTGGAACATAAACCTGGTCGAATAACATTAGTTACGTTGACAAACAAAGAATTATCTGTACTACGCAAAATAATTTTGAAATCAAAAATTGTATTAACTACAAAATCATCAATATAACGCGTCACTGATCGTAACAACCAAATTACAGCCCCCAAGTAAAACTTTTCAATCGGTGTGTTACATTCCCAAAAACAAAATGTAAACGTTCAAAAGAAAACTCGAACTACACTGCGTTTCTATTCAGCAAATTGCCAAAATAACCCCAAGGTTATTCCCATAAGGGTTGCAGAGTCAAAAGCATACCAGGCGCGCCAATCCAGGGGTGAAATTAACACAATACTTTTAAGGATTGCAAACGCGCCGGAATGTGCACTTTCAAAAGCTTTGACAGCCCTGCGGCTAACGTCGCATACTTCTTCAAGTAACTAAAAAAATACTCAGTTCAGTTCAGTGACTGTTTCGGTTGCTGTAATTTCATGCGTGTGATTGTTTGAAAAGCTATGTTTTGCAATACATATTAATATCAACAGTGAGACTTTTGTTTGGTTGAATGTCAATATTTAGACCAATCAGAGTACAGAATCTATGACTGAGATAGAATCGAGTTTTTTTTTTTAATCTGGCTTATAAAACGGCAACTGGCACATGCATACGCTTTAAGGTAAAGTGAAAGACTCAAAATACGTCATCAATTTACCAACTGTCAAACCACACATGTACCTAATGCAATAAATGATTTGATTTGATTTGACATGATCATCATTTCAGCCACAGGACGTCCATTGCTGCGGCGTGTAGGCAGCGCCTTCCTGCTACTTTTATGAGATCGTCTGTTCACCTTGAGGGTGGAGTCCTACGCTTCGCCTACAAAATATGTAAATGATAGTATCTACACTATGTTATCGGATATGTATACGATGTTATCAATAGCAGTTATGGTAATTACGTCACCATTAAATTGAACAACGGCTACTTAAGCCCTAATCGAGGCGATTGCAATGGCTCTTGAGCACTCTCGATCAAGTACCCTCTGATGATCATTGACATGTCTGCGTTCATTACATCAATTAACTTCGTCTATAATTATATAGCTAGCTTCAGGTTACGGCTTTAACCGCGTTTATTTTGGTGTTATAGAAGGCCTTTATTGGGCCTATCGAAAACATAAATTGTGTTTTATATTTTTCATGATAGGCTAATAAACAGGTTATTCGTTCGTATACGTCTATGCTACGTTGTCTGATACAACAATAAGAATCTGGAAGCTTTGTCTTCTTCTTGATCTAATTTATCTGTAAAATGAAATCCATCAAAATTGTTTCAGTGGTCTAAGTGACCGCTGAAACAATTTCGATGTAAAAGTTTAAAATCGTAACAAAAACAGACAGTTAATTTTGCAATCATTGTTTAGTCAATTAGATAGCTTAAAGGATAGTGCTATTTCAGAGAAACTATAATTTTATCAACACAAATAATATTTTGTTTTTGACCTAACATTAAATGCGAAAAGTAAGTTTAGTAGGAATCTTCTAATCACGATTTTTTTTTCTGTGTTGTTGCTTGTAGTGAACTCAGTTTTTTTTAATTCACAACAATACAAATTAATTAATTAACATTCTTAGAATTATCAGAGTATCTCTAAAATTAATCTTAAGCGATATCACACTTTTTCTTTTAAAAATCCACTAAATAATCTAGGCCATTATGATATTGTATGTACCATGTTGCACATAATCCTTAAATCCATCCAAGAAAATGTCATATAATTAAACTTTTCGTGTACTCGCCATTAATTTGATAAACAGATAGCCGCACATTCAATGAGGATCAGTACTGTTGTAGAAAATTCAATAAAACTAGTATCTACGTTAATCTTTAAGACATAAGAAAGATATATCTTTTTGAATTATCCAAATCGGACCATTACTTACGAAGATATTAAGTTATAAACATAGGCCGTTTTTGCCGCTAAAAGACAACGTACGCAGGGCCGCGTGACGTCACTATATCCGAATCGAGCGCAGCCGGCGTACTATTGGGATGGAAAATATTTTTTTCCAGCTAAACTATCAGTTTTAGAAAAAAACTTTTAATAACATTTATTCATCAAAATAAAGTAACCTATCGACCAGTAATTTTAAAAAATAAAAATTGTGAAAAATAAGTATCGCTATGTCCAAAAACCACATTTTTATAGGATTCGATGGAATGCGGAGACGCGGTTGGGGTNACCTAGCTTATGCTTATGGACTGGGGGGAGGGGCTAGCCTTTCTGGCCTGGGGGGAGGGGGGGGGTTAAGACATAACCAGTTTCTGGTTCTTGCCTGGGGGGGGGGGGTAAGTTATACCCAGCTTCTGGCCTAGGGGGAGTCATACCCAGCTTATATGGCCTGGGGGGAGGGGCAAGCCTTACCCAGCTTCTGGCCTGGGGGGGGGGGAGTCATGCCCAGCTTATGACCTGGGGAGAGGAGAGGGACGGGAAAGTCATACCCAGCTTCTAGGCTAAGATTAAATAGATTTCCAGGAGGGAGCAGCTGGCCCGCCCATGGGAACGGCGAATAGATAGGTAGGTACGTAGGTTTAACTCAGAAAAACTAAATAACAGGTAGGTATTGCGTGTACATCGAAATGATCTTCATAGCAATGTCTTGTAACCTAGGCAGAGTGTATCTGCCTCAGCTATACTTATTGTTAGAAGTAAATAAATTTTAATATTTATACATTTTTATATTTTACTTGGACAAAGATATGACTCTAACAACACTTATGAACACTTTATTTGAATAAATCGCCAAATATACCACCGCGGAGACCCTAATCGCGTCTCCGCGTTCCATTGAATCGTATGAGCGTATGGATTTTTTGCGATATTTTTCACAATTTCTATTTTAAAAAAATACCTATCGATAGCTTACTTTATTCTGATAAATAAATGTCATAACAAGTTTTTCTCTAAAACTGATAGTTTGGCTAGAAAAAAATATTTTCCATCCACGCAGTACGCCGGCAGCGTTCGGATCGGATATAGTGACGTCATCGGTCCCGCGCCGGGCGGTCAGTGAACTTTTTTAGTAATTTGGCCATAACTTCGTCAATTTTTGTCGTAGAACAAAAATTTTTGGACTGTATATTAAGGATTTCTTAGGCCTAAAAATCTGCATTCACAGCTAAAAATCGAAATGATCCTCATTAAAATGTCTTTGTCAACCGCTAATTAAGAACCATTACGAGACTGTTTGCCGCTCACTGTATTACACATAAAGCACCTATTACCGACTTTAGCTTTCGAGACGCGGTTAATTGACGGGGGGTAGGATGTAGAGTTACTGGAACTGGCACTGAGAGAAAGTCCTTAAAAATGTCTGGTGCTGAGAGAACTTTCGTTCGTTCGTTTCAGCCGAATGACGTCCACTGCTGGACAATGAACATGTTTTCCACAATGAACGGTCCTGCGCTGCCCGCATCCAGGCTCTTCCCGCGACCTTCACCAGATCGTTGGTCCACCTAGTAGGAGGCCTGCCCACGCTACGTCTTCCAGCCCGTGGTCGCCACTCGACAACTTTTCTGCCCCAACGGCCATCGTCTCTACGAGCTATGTGCCCCGCCCACTGCCACTTGATTTTAGCAACTCTGCGAGCTATGTCGGTCACTTTGGTTCTCCTGCAAACTTCAAAATAAATAGGGTAAAAAGTAAAGTGGGAATATTATCTTCTCATTCACCAAATGCGTAAATTTATATTTTCTATAATAAATAAGAGAGTGACAACGGGGACTGACTTTCTTCTACTACTTTTTCAGCACCAGCTGAATGTTATCGCAGTGGTTGAGGTAGTAATAATATTGGGATGTAAACAACTGGAGTAAAATGATGAATTAATTTTAGACATAGGTACTTTCTAATAAAGAAAAATTCGCACGTAACTTATGTAAGGATTTAACATTAGCAAGTAAAATATAGTAAAAGCTCTTTATTCACATGAATACATAAGCATCTAGTTAGTAGAAATTTTAACTCCAATCGGATATCGCCAGTGTCTCTTCCGGTTTTCTAATTTCGCGTGGAGTTTATTGCTCAGCTGTACCTATATGTGTCGTTATTATACTTACCATCCCTACATGGAGTTGGATCGATTGGGTTATTATTTCATTGTTATTGACGTTTTGTTTGTTTTTCCTTCAATAAAACCCTTTATTACTGTGGGAGAGAGAAACTGACGATCTAGAAGTTAATAAGTCGAGCAAAAAAGCGGCACGGCCGTACGATCCTTTTCTCGAAGCAATTCAGGCCATTTTCGACTGCCTGTAACTTCGTTGTGGATAAAACTAGAAGGCTGAATTTTCATTAGCTATGCAGGCATTGTAAAGACACGGTATATTTAAAATTTCATTCAATTTGAACCAGTAGTTTAAGAATTATAACGGGTCAAAGTTACTTAATTTTGTCACTCACTGACTGACTCACCGATCATCAAAATTCTAAGGCACTTCTAGCAGACCTAGAAGCTTCAAATTTGGAATAGAAGTAGTGTTTGGTGTATGAATNCAGTTTTCTAGATACATAACTGCTGTCTACAAAATACAAAAAGAAATGTGATCCCATCAAAAACAATACTTGTCAAAAAAACCAAGTCTCGCAACTCAGTTGTTCTACGGTAAAAAGTTGTGAGATCCATGTAATACCAAGTCCAGGCCAGGAAATCTTTAACGTTTTACATAAATATATTGACTTGGCCATCGCATGAAAACACGTGTAAATTAAATTATTTAGTGCGATGGCCAAGTCAATAATTTATGTAAAACGTTAAAGATTTCCTGGCCTGGACTTGGTATTACATGGATCTCACAACTTTTTACCGTAGAACAACTGAGTTGCGAGACTTGGTTTTTTTGACAAGTATTGTTTTTGATGGGATTACTTAACTCTATAAATATTTTTTTCTTCTCACATTTGTTTTTACAAAACTTTAGAACTATCTAAATGTGTATACTATAGAGACTGTTATACAATGTATAAAATCTGACAATATTTTTGTTGTGCAAAGACGCTATCAAATTAAAACTTTTCATTTGCAAACTTGAAAGTAATTTATTCTATTTCGCCCCCAATAAACTTGATAAATTACTATTTTCCAAACAAAAAACTTCCACGACAAGTCCGTCAATAACTCACAAACTAAAAGCTGAGGTGACATTGGAAAAACAAATAGCAATTTGTGAGAGGAAAATGGGGTCATCAAGGCAGAGATTAAAAGAACATTTCAACGGGCAACGAGCCCGGGATTAAAGTTATACAACGGGAGCCCTGACCCTAGGAACGGGCCGAAATATACTGCAAAATGTTTAAAACAACATTTTAATACAACCCAAGAGGTTAAGATGCGATCCGAAATATAAGTGGGTGAAATATAATAGGTACCACAGTTGAGGAACAAAACTTTATGCAATAAAGGAGATACATAGTCATCCAAGTTAACATTCTCAAGGATATAAAGTTTATTTACTTATCTGTCACACATAAGCTGGATTGTGGTCTGGTAGTCTCACAAACAATAGTTAGGTTTCTTCCGCCACTTCTTCATCTCAGCACCAGCCTATATATTATGTTGTCCCGAAGTTGTGGTAGGGCAAGCTATATTTGGGACGTGTATCATCATCATCATCATTTCAGCCATAGGACGTCCACTGCTGAGCATAGGCCTCTTCCAATGACTTCCTGCTACTTTTATCAGGTCGTCAGTCCACCTTGTGGGTGGACGTCCCACGCTGCGTTTCCCGGTACGTGGCCTCCACTCCAGAACCTTGCTGCCCCATCGGCCGTCAGTTCTGCGTACTATGTGCCCTGTGAGACGTGTATAAGCTCCCTGAAAAGGGCCTGTACTGAATAAATGCTTTGACTTTGACTTTGAAAACGTTATAAAGTCTAGCCTAGTCTGAATTTTAAGGTGCATACAAAACTAGCAAGTTTTAAGAACTTAAAAGTTTATCTCTAGCGTGTGTCGTGTTTAGAAGCCAAAATAGCAGCCTCTTTCTGCTCAGTGAAAAAACAACTCAGAAAAATTCCCACGAACTCCTGCAAAAGTCTACATCACAGCAATCCTTGGGGGAAATATTTCTTAGACTTCGTACAGAAGTTTCCTCTTTGTCATGTAAGAAAGTAAGAAGCGCGGATCGTTTGTCTTACCAGTAAGCCGCGTTTTGCATCTGAGCAATAAATATTTGTAAATATGCTCGGTTTAGATCAGGATTTCTCGAGGATTTCACTTAGAATTGTTTGCGAATGCTGGCGTGTAATAATTGGGAGTTGGAAAGGAAATCAATCTAAAAAGGTTCTGGTAAAAATTCTGGTGACACTGTTTTGGTAAATTCCTGGGTTGCACCATCTTATCGCAACTTTAACAAACGTCAAAAATCTATCAAACTCCATACAAAAAGCACCGGTTATCGTTATAGTTGCGGTTAAAGTTAGGTGGTGCAACTCAGCCTTAATGTATTTTATTTTTTAGTAGTGACAGTCACGAGTACTATGTGAGATCACTGTGTCTCTATTACGTGATGGAATATGGCCCAATTCACTCCATGTTTGATGAAATATGTAACCAATTTTCATCTAACTATATGTGATTTAATAAAAATGATTAAAATTTGAAATTATAAGCCTTTAAAGCTTAAAATTTTTACTTTCATGAAAAACTAGCTGACCCGGCGAACTTTGTTCCGCCTTAATGGCAATAAATAAGCAGACTTTTTTTTTAATTTCGAACGGGATAAAAAGTATCCTATGTCCTTCTCCTGGCTCTAAACTACCTCCCTGACAATTTTCAGCTAAATCGGTTCAGCCGTTCTTGAGTTATAAGTGGAGTAACTAACACGACTTTCTTTTATATATATAGATAGACTGAAACTCGCAATATCCTAATTTGTATTATACGAAAACCTTGTAACAATAACGTAAATAAACTTTTCTTTATTTCATATCCACGTCTTTAGATGTCCTAATATTATTCCACCTGACCCGTAAATGACACCTACCTACCTAACATATCTAGACATACATCCAGAATATACAGCTGTTTGTTACCCAAAATATCCCTATCCCAATAATGGGATGCGACGTCCATATCGGGAACGAAGGGTGGTGTCACCCGGCCATTTGTTATTTATTGTCAATTTGCGTACCAGACTGCGTCCGTTCGTTAGTGGAGGTACAGTAATAAACTTATTAAAAAAGCCGCGTGTTACACCGAAGTGTAACCGAATAGCAATGGTACATATTATAGTTATGGGCTGGCAAAATGTGAATCTCGATAGAGCATTAGATTTGTTAGAACATCAGCAAGTAGGTTAATGTTACATCATATATTTGGCATATTTATTCATTTCATAGCACTAGCACCGACCTACGAAAATCAAATACATGGAAGTACTTATAGTGTGAAAAGGTGCTTCAGTGCCTAAAGGCTCAACAACGTTCTAGCCGATTAAATTCACATATTGATTTGACATTCAATCCTTGCATAGTAAATGGAACTCTTGGTTGTAACCATATATGTAGATAGATATAGAGAGATGCCAACAATTTTAGTATTTAATAGGTATTAAAAATGTATTGGTGTCATTAAAAATCTACAAAACATTCCGTCAAAAGTGATTTTATTTGCTTGCCAGTTTCACTAAACGCGCACAGGCGGCGGGCTTCAGGCGCGGCAGCGCGACGGCGCGCGGCGCTGGACGCCACCCTTGGGCAGTATTTTCAGTCTAGCTCCTAATCCACTTCCACGCCCACTTTGAAAGTTGGCATGAATGTTCTAAACAATATTAGCTATTTAAATTAAAAAAAATCGAAATGGTCGAACTTTGTTAAAATCAAGGAAAAAAAATTATTTGCATTTTTTTAGGAAAAAATAAAATTTTTTTCGTTTCTAAAAATACAGTTAAAAAGCACGGTAAATGAAGTAATAAATCCCGTGGTTTAATTATTTTAATATATAATTTTATGACTCCATAATCGGCTTTGAAGTACTGCATGCCAACCGGTTGTCGAAAACTTCGAAGACCCATAACTTTTAAACTAGTCATTATATTACAAAAATATTTGGTACACGTATCAATAATATGTATAGGTAGAACATACTCAAATATTACTGAAATCGGAAACATCGACTTTTTTTACCTGTCCGCTTCGCGTGGAATGCTCCATCTCCTTTTAGTTTCTATGATCTGTGGTTGTAACTATTCGGTGTAAATGCAGCCATACTTGTCCGTAGCTGTACATAATATGAGTAGGCATATGTTTCATAATTATTTGCTGGTCGTGGGCTTCGACTATAAAATTTTGCATTGTGCTGGCACAAAGTAGTTTTATTATGCTTGCAGCCTGAAGCCTCGTGGGGCAGATCATTCTTGCTGCATAATAAGAGAATAAGCCATTTTATAAATATGTAATTTTTGCTGAACGTAGCTCTACAAATTATTATAAAAAGAGCTATATAGGGTGAAATTTTAAACACTGAAATCCATTATAATCCATGATACTTGGGAATGTACTTAACATTCCCCATTGGATCTGTCTCATATTTGAAGATCGTGTGTATTTTATTTTTAAGCTTAAGTGGCAATGGGCAGGGCACATAGTAGGTACGTAGAACTGACGGCCGATGAGGCAGCAAGGTTCTGGAGTGGAGGCCACGTACCGGAAAACGCAGCGTAGGACGTCCGATGACCTCGTAAAGCAGGAAGGCGTTGGATGCAGGCCGCTACCAACCAGGCGAAGTGGAAATAGGGGGAGGCGTATATTCAGCAGTGGACGTCCTGTGGCTGGAATGATGATGATAATAGTACTTAGTGATGATACAGGGCTAGTTGTGTTTTCATCTTCGCTTCACACTGCAATTTATATCTATTGTAACACAACTTGTATGTATCATAATTTCCTATGATAACAAAAAATATTATATCACAAAGACAAATAAAGTATCTTATAACAATGAAAACAAACTTTCTTCGAGCATGCGGGCAAACAGTACCTACCATACTTTCGTATATTTGTTCAGCTGCTTACCAATACTCTTGTATAAGGCCGCATCCATACCAAATGCACAAACGACGGTACATCAAGCTGCAATAATAAATCTGGAATCTTAGGGGAGAGTTCGGTATATTGTACCGCCGGGTAAATTGTACCACCCTCATATTTCGTAAAGTATTTATTGAATGTCTGTAATTGCAACACTCAGCGATACACAACTAAAATCAATTAATATCGGCCATGTGGTTTTTGCGGTGACAACAAACACGTGTGTTTTATTTTGAAAAGTATTTTTTCATTGTTTTCAAGTAACTTTTGACAATACATGTTTAGATTGTAATTTTGTTAATTTAATCACATGGTTTTTCTAATATATTATTTAGAAGCGTAAATTAGTGTGGATTACAATTATTTGAAACATTTTTCGGTATTTATTAGCTATATTTTTTACCGATTTTTTAAAAGCACTATCACCTAGTCGGCTAAATTGTACCACATCAAGTTGTATGGAACTTTACCAAAGGATTTTGAAATTTTTTTTAGTAAATCATATTTTAAAGTTATAATAGGGTAGTTATGTTTGACTAACAATAAATGAAAGCAAAAGACTGGCAAAGTAGATTAGGTACAAGTGTGCGTTACGATAATTGGAATTACAAAACTTGTACTCAAAATCGTGATAACGTGTAAAACAATATCGATTGTCTATGTTCCTCTTCGTTTCCTAAATTGTTAAGAATGTATCGTATAATATTTTGCCATAGCTTTTTTAAAGGCTTGAAATTTATTGAAATCCAATTTAGTAACCCTGTGGTACAAATTATCGAACCGGTTGGCTAAATTGGACCGAAGCTCTGAACTCGTACTTTGTTGATTTGTGCTAAATATACAACAATTATGTTAATTAATACTTATGAAATAGTAAGTTGAATAATGTATCTTTTATTATATACCATGGACATTAGCAAAAACAAAAGAAAACTATGTGTAAAATGGGATTGAAAAAAACTGGTCCAAATTAGCGGACTCTCCCTTATATTGTCGTAATATGATCGATTTTGCAACAATAATAGTCTGATTTGCTTGACTTGTGCTATAACCAAATGCCAACTAAGAATAAAATTATACATATGTAGCTTCTGCCACAATTTGGTGGTGATGCTTTCCAAAACAGCTGACAGTCTTCGGCCATGGGCTCGGCTCGGCATCTGAGCATATTCTTTAAAAAACTAAGGACGAATAGGCATTAACACAGCAAGTTCTCCTAGCAAAATTTTTTACGTAGTTTTTGGGAAGAGAAAGTAATCTTCCTATCTTATAGTAACCTTTATAAATAAATAAATATTGAAAATAAAAAACTTAACTAAACACAACATTAAGTTGTATACCTACTTACCTACATATAAGACCATTGGACGTGGCTCAGCCTTCGTTGTAAGGCAAGAATGGTATAAGAAACTTATTTTATTGCTTTTTTATTCTATTGAATATTCATCTATAGTGTGACCACAACCTTAGAGGCTCCTATTTGCAATTGTTTCTGTACGTTTTCAAGAGATTAAACTCTAGATGGGTAATATTTTCAGGCGCTCGAGCTGTAAAACTTTTACAGGGCCACACACTTGAGGTAATTGTTGTACTAAAATAGAGTTTATAGGCTATAATAATATGAATCATATAAAATTGCCTAGGTACTCTACATAATTCGAAATTATAATAATAAAAGCCTTGGACAATAACTTAAAGCTCCAAAGTTACATACTTTTACGATGGGTACCAGAATAAGGTTAGGTACAATAATACGAGTAAAGAGGAGTTATACAAAATGCTCATCATCATCATCATCATAGTCTTCACTGTAGAAGCATAGCGCTCTCTAATTTACCAGGGGTCAATAAAAGCGAAAGGTCACCGACTGACTCACTTATCACGAAATCTCAGAAACTATAACACCTACGAACTTTAAATTTGACAGGTAGGTTCCTTATAGGGTGCAGATATCCGCTAAGAACGAATTTTGCGAAACTCCACCCCTAACTGGGCAAAAAGAGGTCCACGCGTACGAAGTCGCGGGCTGCCGCTAGTCCTCTATATGAGCGAGATTCACCAATGGATAGATAATATGGAGAATTTGGCCTACACTACCCACGCGGGCCAGACTGCTTGGCTAGGCTTCTTTGCATAAATGTGCCTTTTATCGCTTTTCCGCTTTTCACTGAAAGAGTAAAGATGGTTCTATACTATTTTCCAGCAGAATATTATAAAATCTGCAGCGATATTACGAAAATATTTAATGTTAAGGCTGATAGAATATCCTCACAAAAGTAGGTACAAAGTCTTTTAAAATGTCTGAAGTGTGCGGCGTTGTGAAAGAAAACTTTTCCTTTGTCGTCTTGAAGACACAAGTATGTTTCGTTTACCTTGAGTATACGAGATATTTTGCATACGTTAACTCTGTTATAACATTTTTACTTGCCTACCCTTGAGATGACGAGAGGACTTCAAAACAATTCTATTGATATAGAATGATAACAAAAATGTGTCTTATAATGTAAAAAGACGTATCTGAGAGGCTGGACAAATTTTGACGGCACTTTTGATGGCAGATGGCTGATGGGTTAAAGATGACATACGAGTAGAGTAGGTAAACAAAATTCACACAGACAAAGCCACCTCTAATATTCTCTAACTAGCGGCCGCCCGCGACTTCGTACGCGTGGAACCCGTTTTACCCCCTTCATCTATCTTACGCGGTTTAGATTTTTTCATACTAATGTTTTTTCCTGCTAACTCCCGTTCCCGTTGGAATTTCGCAATATCCTGTTGTAACTAAGCTTTAAGTTTACTAAGGTACCTGCATGCCAAATTTCAAGCGTCTATCTTAAGTGGCTTAGATTTTTTCATACAAATGTTTTTTCCCGCTAGCTCCCGTTCCCGTAGGAATTTTGCAATATCCTGTTATAACTAAGCTTTAAGTTTACTAAGGTACCTGCTTGCTAAATTTCAAGCGTCTAACTTAAGCGGTTTAGATTTTTCATACAAAAGGATTTTCCCTCTTGTTCCCGTTTCCGTGAGAATTTCAGGAATTCCTTGTTGTAACTAAGCTCTAAGTTTAATAAGGTACCTACATGCCAAATTTCAAGCGTCTAACTTAAGCGGTTTAGATTTTTCATACAAAAGGATTTTCCCGCTAATGCCCGTTCCCGTGGGAATTCCTAAGTATCCTATAACCTGCCCAGGAGTATGAAGAATAATTG
Source organism: Ostrinia furnacalis (assembly GCF_004193835.3). NCBI lineage: Eukaryota > Metazoa > Arthropoda > Insecta > Lepidoptera > Crambidae > Ostrinia > Ostrinia furnacalis. Next base: position 331,291 of record NW_021132580.1, on the reverse strand, counting down.
TACCAAGTTTCGTTAAAATCCGTCAAGTGGTTTTTGTTTCTATAAGGAACATACAGACAGACAGACAGACAGACAGACAGACAGACAGACAAAAATTTTACTGATTGCATTTTTGGCATCAGTATCGATCACTAATCACCCCCTGATAGTTATTTTGAAAATATATTTCATGTACAGAATTGACCTCTCTACAGATTTATTATAAGTATAGATAGACAAGCTTCAGATACCAGCAATCTGTCGAAAACCAATTAACCTGTCAAAAGTCACCCACGGAACACATTTAAACTGTCAAGACGGCTAACGGCAGTGTAGGGTTGACTCGACTAAGTTTACACTGGGCTGACAAGTTAACCCGTTGGCGGACAGGCGGCGGTCGCTATAAATCTTCGCTGCTTGGTATTGGCGCGGGTCCGATACGCTGGACTACACCTGATTAATGTTCCAGATTTGACTGCTGAGGAGATTTATTGGGAAAAATAACCGCTATCTATGCCAATTGGCCGGATCAAGCCGTTTGTACGGTAATATAAAGGTGCTAATGTAGTTTCAGGTCCGAATAATGGAATGCGCTAAAAACTAGGTTTAACTCATACAAACGAGTATATTTTAAGGCCCTGATTAAATTCATTTCAATATTTGAATAGAGAACTTGAAGGTCCTTTACCGGTGTAACGAAACGAGGTCATGAAACGAGTTTTTTGCACAAAACAAAAAGACACAGTGAAGCTTGCAATATTCACCTTTTGACAATACTCAACATTGTTAGGTAGAGAAATAATTAGTACTCGTATTAAACTTTTCGCTCTATATCCAGGTCACCTGGCCATTAGATTATTCCGTTGGTTTGATTAACGTGATAAAATCGGTTATTCACCAAAGCCACCCATCATCATAGTAATACAATCACCCGATTCAGATGTTAAATCAGCTAATTATATCGTAGTTTACATTTTGCCAACAATTTCACATTTCGTCGAAACAATTCGCGCCCAATTATACGCCGCTAAAGGCTCGGCTATTTTGCGAGAAAATGCAGTTCTGGTTCTTTAAAAATACAGCCTGCAAAGAATGAACAAATGAACGAATGAATGAACAGATTAATTAGTGGCGACATGAAGACTGTATGCCTTCCTTCATTCATTCAGAGCCATTGTCACTGGCCGTATTGTTCACGGCTCTATCATTGTGCTTAAAGTACCTGTAAAAGAATACTTCCTAAGGATAAAGTATCGTATATCGCTTTGGAGGTCTAGGAAATTATTAAGCAATTCGAAAACATTTCGGCGTGAATCCTCAAATTCTAAATACATACCTACATCTAGCTACTATAAATAGGTAAATAAGGTTAGGTGAGATATAGGCCAAGAGTTTCCTCGTTGTGGATTAAAAAAAAAATGAAGGAGATTTATTATGAAAAGTTCAAACAAAATAACTACTTAACCTACGCGATTCGTGCGGTTGAATGCAAGCGAGCAGAAAATCTGCAAGAATATTAACTGCAACACAAATGTGCCGCAAATTACGCTCCAACTATCAGCATCTTTCAATACTGCGAAAGCAGATAGACGAATTAAATCCATGCAAAAAGTGCAGTCGGAAACTCATCCGGGATTCATCCGCTGTCCAATAGCTCTCGAAACATCCGCGTTTATGTTATAAAGCGATCTGAGCTAAGCGAGCTAGATCTGCTCGCTCGCCCGGCACTAACCTGGAGCGAGCGGATGTATTTTTAAGCTATTCCCGACTTCAACTATTGCTGCTACGGGATAGAAATGGCGATGCGAAATGAACATGGAAAGCATAAGATAAACAAATTGAAACCGATGTTTTTTCTATTTAAAAGTAGCGATTGAATGTTTTTCTACGTTATACATTTCTACCTTAAATGTTTCAAACGAGTGACATTTTACTCACCGGTTTTACTGTGGAACTTAGTTCAGGAGATCAGTTTCAGGTTTTATAGATTTTACGCTACAAGATGTAGAGCTCTCTAGGCACTTATTATATTGTTCAATGTTCAATCAAAAACACATTAGGCTTGTGATTACTACAAATATTGAAATCCACCTAATACAGGCCTGAAAACTTGAGTTTCCATAGAGTTTTCAGCTTTTTTTCTGCTAATTTTATTTTTCACAATACGAGCTTATTGTCTTGCAAGAAATATTTTTGTGACAACCCAAAATATAAGAAAATGGATAGTCCAAAACAAAAGTGCACAATCCTGCGTCCACTCGAGCGGCAGTAACTTGGCTCGGAGCAAAATGTATTTTTAAGTTGTCTCCGTCTCGACTCCGATTCACTCAATTAAGTTCGAACTTGATGACGTAATTAATTACACAGATTGCACAAGCACTTTCTTTTATTGAGTGTCTGCGAAAAAGTTCCGATGTTTTGGCGAATCACTTTGCTGTAGTAAGAAGTAAGAACTACTAATTGGAAACTTAGTCAGGTCTTCTTTTAATGTACATCTTAAAGTCATGCTAATTAGATTGATTGAAATTCTATTACGAATAGAAAAAGTTCGTGTGTTCGTTCGTTTCAGCCGAATGACATCTGCTAGACAAAGGCCTCCCCAAGGAAAAAGTGCGCCTTTATTTATTACAGTATTTATCACGTTTTTTTGACTGTCAACTTTTTTTAAATATCAGAATGCCGTAAGTCTTCGGATCACAATATCGATTGAGTTATTATGACATTCTTATTTGACGATTTTGTGTACAACGTCAAGAATATTGGCCAAGAATTTTACAAAGTTTGGTCATTTCCATTTATCAAGTTATCCAAATCAAATATTTTAGGCTGGGTTGCAGCATCTACTTTAACTTTAACAAACAAAATTCTGTCAAACTCCATACAAAAAGCACCGATTATCGCTATAGTAACCGTTAAAGTTAGGTGGTGCAACTCAGCCTTAGAAAACATTGTTTATCTAACTCCATAAAAAATATTACCTTTCTATTTTACTTCGCAGTATTTTACGAGAAATAATAATGATTAATAATACTCATATCTAGTATTAACTAACATAGAATCATAATCAAGCCTTGTACAAAGGCACAAAGTCAAATGACGAGTAAACCGGCTCACATCCATTTGATACTGGATGTTAATTAACATTGAGGCAAATAGACTCAGTGGTACAGCAAACAGATTTAATTAATATGGCATGGCTGCCTTGTGTAACCCAGTCTTCGCCGTTACTGACATTAGAGGCTGGATTTTGGAGAGAGATTACTGACTGTAAAATCTAGGTCTAGGTGTTAATAAGAATCCCGATGGCAGTAGTTTTAATTAAAAAATTGTCAGTCATTCTACAAAACACGTTTGTTGGAAAATATCACTTCTTGCAACTCACGAAGGCGAGTGAGCTTTACTTGTGTGTACGTGTACATGCACATAACGATAGTGTAATGTCTGTCAAAACTTTTGAAAAACGAACAGTAGTGAGCCAACACATGTAAAGCTCACTCGCCTTCGTGAATTGCAACAACTATACTGCTACATAAGAAGTCTCGGAGTCGGTGTTTTGCGCCGTAGCGACTTGACTTTTCCAAAATTCATATTTTTTTGCAAAATCAGCTGTGTCACTGTGATAGCCAGAAATTATTATAGCGAAAATGTTTAAAATATGATTCACGGGACCGACTTTGTTAAAAAAGTCTAATCACAAATCTAGGCAACAATAGAGTCCACCGTAAATTATGGAAAGGTTTATTATAGTTTCTTCTATGGTCATCGCCATCGCCACGATTTTAAGTTGTAACTTCGAATATAACTCTTATCGTTATGATCTTAAAAATAATACAACCAAAACACCTTATAAAGCAATATTGTCGCCATAAAAGCGTCTATACTTAACTTTAACAGCTTACAGGCGTTTTCACGTCAGACTTTCGGTTAGTTTTACTATCTGTTGGAATGTAAACAACGTATAAACTTGCGATGGCTCGTAAAATTGTATCGTGGAACAACTCATTCGATGCAGTAGTGTTGAACCGTTAAAATGGCAGCATAGTTCTCACAATGTTACAAATATTATAATATTAAGGTCAGCTTTACCCGAAAATTATCAGGGTAATTCATAATGTAGTAAATACAGAAGAATTGTAATAAAATATTATGCTCCGCACTGGTTAGGTACATAGCCGAACTGATTTTTTTTATAATTTTTTTTCAAAGTGATAAATCAACCTGCTGTCAAAAGTATGAAAATACCTATTGGTTTCTAAAAATCATGTATGAAAGTAAAGTCCACCATACATAATCCGTCCATCGTACCATTTTCAGAATTTCTATTTTGTTTCATTTCTACTTGGTAGAGTTAATTTCCCTTTATTAATGGTTTATCACGTAATTGCATGGCACCGAATTTTCCGATCCTGGGGTTCCATAAATTATCATTGTTCTACGCCGCATTTCTTGCTACCTAATGGTTATTATGAGTTGCTGAGTTTTTAAAAGCAATATAAGACCATACCCTACGTGTAAATCTTTAATATCACAGGAAACCAAATACATATAAGTAAATTTCCATAAATTGTGCAAAAATAAAGCCAGGAATTAATCACCATACATGGGCGATCAATAAAACATAACCATATTCATCTTCCCATAACGGTGAATGTGCAAAAAATATGTTGTGTGAATAATAATGACGTAGGCGACACGAATGAAAATATGGTGGCGTGACAATATGCTAGAAAATATCATGTTTTTATTCATAAACTCAAGAGGACAACAGCCGGTGCTCTAGCTAGAGCTAAGAAGGTTAGGTTAGGACATAGACTATACTGTTCCTTGTATGTGCCGGCGGCTGAGCCCGCAAATACACCTTTAAAGAAATCAGGTTTTTACTGTCGAAGTCAGCGTCAAATGTCCACGTCTGATAGAGAACACAACAGTGACCTAATTCACGTATTTTGACATAGGTACACAGTAAAAATTAAAAAAAAAAGTATTCAATACTCTAATGCCCGTTTTCACCATCAATCCCTAATTTTTAAGTGACCTATGATAACAAAATTCCTTTTAAGTGTTACCATAGGGGTCACTTAAAAATTAGGGATTGATGGTGAAAACGGCCATAAGGCTAAGCTCACTCGCAGAAGATTAGATTTCTTCACCAGATTTTAACAAGCCAATATTGCTCTACACTAAAGTAAGGCAAAAATCATACTTAGGGGGCGTCCATAAATTACGTGAGACTTTTAGGGGGGGGAGGGGGTCAACGAAAACCTCACTAAATCTCACGTGGGGGAGAGGGGGGGTCTCGGAAAATATCACGTAATTTTTCCCACAAGAAATAGAGTAAAATTGCCAGAAAACTGGGTTATTGAAGCAAAAAAATGATTTTTTTATGATGATAATGACAATTTATTCTAAACCGTCTAATCAAATTAAACTAAAAATGCCTCCATCTGCATTTTTGAACACTAAAGATGCAGAATAAATGTGCCACGCGCAGTGTAGGGTTCTGTAGTTGTCTGTCGTTACCACAATATATTAATCAGAAGCAAGCAATTACTTCATCTAAAGTCACTTTTCATATTATTTTCTTCTAAGAAATTTTTACTGGTTAAGAAATTGTATAATACATGAGTCAAATAACTATTACTCTCTTAAACTAAGTAATGTATCTTAACCGTTATAGTTTTCCTTGAAAAAAATTCATCCCCACTTTACATGCAGGGGAGCTACACTAGAATTATTATTTTTTTCAAAATTTTATTTTACCGTTTTGTCGGTGTTTTTTAACGATTAGTTAACATTAACATTTTTTAAGTACTAGTTTACTTTTTATTAATATTTAACCATTAGTAGCAAAATTTAACAATTAGTTATTTTAACTATGAATCAAAAAACTGGTCCTAGATTGAATCGTTTTTATACTTAACAGTTGGCACCCCTGGCGATTGACAGGACCTTACTCTACAGTGGCGCCATCTTGATGAGAGCAAATGCGATAGGCCTCCTACCACTTTTGTGCTCACCAGTTGGTCCCACTGTCTTTGCTACTAGCAAGTGACAGGACCTTACTCTACAGTGGCGCTAACTAGTGAGCGCTAAAACGATAGCCCTCATTGCTTGTCTTACTAAACGACGGTTAGCAAGCTACGGAACCCTGCACTGCGCGTGGCACGACACTGGGTTACTGATTTTTTCATATAAATCTAATAGACTCGAAGCATAGACGTTGCAAAATAGGCATTTTATTAAATATCACGTGAGATTAGGGGGGTGGGGGAGGGGGTCAGGCAAAATCTCACCAAATCTCACCAAGGGGGGCGGGGGGGTTGAAAAATGGCCAAAATTGTCTCACGTAATTTATGGACGCCCCCTTATAAAGTATCGATATACCGTTATGATCAATTCAAAAATCTATCAAAAAACATACACAAATAGTTTTTTATTAGTTCCGTCCCTTCAAAATATGTACGGAACTCTGTCATAAACCATCTGCCGTATATTTCCCGTCCCGCAGGAAATAATGCAATCGATAAGGAAATGGGCTGTCAGGGTAGTTGTCCACCGCTCCACGTATAGACTAAGAGCTATTGAATACGCTGCCACGAAATTCCGATCGACCAGCAGATCAAGCGCCGCAAGTGGAACTGGATTGGCCACACTCTCCGAAGGGACCCCGATCACATCCCTAAGCAGGCTCTGGATTGGAACCCCCAAGGAAAACGCAAACGTGGTCGCCCCAAAAAACTTGGCAGCGCACTGTAGCAGACGAGGCGAAGAAAATCGGCAAGACTTGGAGCGAGATCAAGCGCGAAGCTCAAGACCGAACGCGATGAAGGACTGTTGTGGACGCCCTCTGCCCCATCTAGGGGACATAGGACCTTAAGTCAAGTAAATCAAGTATTGGATACCATTAAAGCTGATTTTTATAATATTTGGGCAATAATTAGAAGTTGTTTCCTAATCAGCCAGAAAGTTTTGCCCGTTTCAACCCCTTGCCAGACAAATTTTAGGGTACCTGCCAAAGCCACGATGACCCAAACTTCATGATGCAAAGTTCTTACCTATACATTTTCAGATTTTATAAAATAACGTAGGTCTGGCGTTCACTAGCTCTTGGTCTAATAGATTTGCGATACTTGCTTTTATTGTTATTGTGATAACATTCATACGAAACAATAAATGGGGACGTTTAGCGATTATTTCCAAAGAATTTGTCATCGATAAATAGATGTTAAGTCGACGACCTTTTATGCCTGAAAATAAAAGCTAGGTATTGGATAAAAGTGCCAGTCAGTTGAATACTTTTCAAAATAAATGTATTAAGTTACGTCCGTATTCCGGACATGTCTGTATACAGATCAAGACAATTTAGAAAGCAGAGGTCCCGGGTTCGATTCCCAGTGGGGGCAGATTTTTCTGTTCGGTTTAGTTGGTGGTAGGGCTTGTACTAAGTCCGCCTGGCTAGCTACCATCATCGTACCTAAGTCTGTCGCCATAACAACAATATTAACAGCATTGTTGTGTTCCGGCAGTTAGATGTAAGATAGCCAGTTCCTCCGTGGTTGAGGATTCCGGGTGAAGCTCGCTTCCACCTTCGGCCTGATCATCAATTACCATCAGGTGAGATACAGGCCAAGAGCTTAAAAAAAAGTTATGTACTTGAAAGCTAGCTATACTCGTACATGTAAAATCATTCAGGAAGGAAACACGATTATAATTGTGATTTCGGATTCGTCTGCCTTAAGAAATTATTATTTGTAAATAATTTAGTTAAAAAGACAGAGGACATAGAAAATCGTAGGATTAATTTACAAGGCGGTAGGTATCATAATATTATATGGCTACCTGCTGCTTGAGCTATGAAACTTCTCTCCATTTTATATCACGCTAAGAAACTCTGATTGCCTTATCAATCATCTCGTTTTCCAATTAAAATTTTTCAATCGATTGTTTATCGATTCCGAATATCGAATAGCCCCTCCGATCGAGTTGACGATATGAACCGTAAAATGAGTTGTCCGCATCGGCGCTTCGGCCGTCTGCCAGCTAGCAGTAAACATCCATTGTCTTGCTCATAAAACGTACAAAGATTTCGTTCGGAAATTGCGAACGTCTTAAGCGTAGTCGAAGAAGATGCAGTAAGATTAACCGCCTCTATAATCTAATGGTAGACCAGCTGTGTTAGACCCGATTCGATTCTCAGTGAGTGCAACATTTTTTGTTCGCTTTTTTATGGTGATGATTGATCCAAGTTCGCCTAACTTGCTACATGTATCTAGTTTAAGCCTGGTCGCCATAACAACAATGATAATGTTAACAACATTGTTTTATTTTGGGAGTTACAGGCAAGAGATACAACAAGATATCGAAAAACTGGTTACTGATCCTAAAAGAGCTTCACGCACGAGCTCTTTCAAATGGTACCAATAATAGGTTACAGAATAAACTGGAACTATCCGAAAATTCAATGTGTCGAAACTCGGGTGAGATCACTTATCGTTTCCACCCTGTATATCAGATAGTTTTATCGACAGTGGAGCTATAGACGAGCTATCGATCTATCCTAACTGATTTTCGAGGTCGACTAATTCGGCATGTCTATTTAAGATGGCTCAGTGAAGCCACTGCTCCTTCCTCCACTATGCTTTAGGTGCCCGTTGTAAAGTTGTTTTCATTACTACAACTTATTGGACGGATTCCAATATTTTGCGAGCCGTTGCGTTTCGATTGCACGCGCTTATGGCTGTCGACGCAGGTTCGGGCGATTTTACATTTTTAGCATTGAATCGACGAATATTGTGGAGAGAACCGTTAACTTTAGCACTAAAATGCTTTTATTTCCCAACAATTCTCACACAACACCGGAGAATGGAATGGCATCTAAGTTTAGTGGAGATCGAATCGACACCAATGTCTTTATAGATAGACCAAGGTGCTTATTACAAAACGAGGCTCAAAACTGAATTCAGTCTTAAGAATAGATTCAAGACTGCTTGATTGAATTTAAAATATGTAGACTAACCAAAGGACATCTTATATCATACTTGAGGTTTAATTTAATTTTATAAATTGTTGCATAAGTATTCTTCTATTAATTTTACATCGACAATAATCTATTAATACCCAAAAACTTTTTATAGTAAGTATAAAAGATTTTCTAGACGTCATAAACACAATGTTTCAATAAAACAAAACTCCGCTACCGTTGTTTCCTTGCAAATATAGCGTTAATTTATAGCAGAAAACTTGCAAAAACTTAGTCTCTCGTAAACTCATTACGGCAGTGGAGTAACTGGCTTGTTATCTCGCTTCAGCCCGATGCTTCTCTGAAATAATTGCAATCAATTAAGATAGTGCACGTATTTGCGTCTAATTAATACGTATATTTTGTGTTGAGACATACAAGTCCGAAATACCGCAGTGTCTCAAGACAAAAGTCTTTGACCAGTGTGTGTTACCAGTGACGGTATACGGAGCTGAGACGTGGTCGCTTACTATGGGCCTCATAAGAAGGCTCAAGGTCACCCAAAGGGCGATGGAGCGTGCTATGCTCGAAGTTTCCCTACGTGATCGAATCAGAAATGAGGAGATACGTATGAGAACCAGAGTGCCTGACATAGCCCGCAGAATCGCTAAAATCAAGTGGCAGTGGGCGGGGCACATTACATAGCTCGCTGGGGCAGGAAAGTTCTTGAGTGGCGACCACGAGCCGGAAGACATAGCGTGGGCAGGCCTCCCACTAGGTGGACCGACGATCTGGTAAGGGTCGCGGGAGGTGCCTGGATGCGAGCGGCACAGGATCGGTCTTCGTGGAAATCCTTGGGGGAGGCCTTTGTCCAGCAGTGGACGTCCTTCGGCTGAAACGAACGAATACGTATATTTACTATTAGCAAGCTGAAGTGACAATGAGCAGGGCACATAGTATAGAACTGACGACCGATGGGGCAGCAAGGTCCTGGAGTGGAGGCCACGTACCGGAAAACGCAGCGTGGGACGTGGCTACAAGGTGGAGCGACGACTTCATGGAGGTACAAGGAAGGCGCTGGATGTAGGGCGATGTGGAAATCATTGAGAAACGCCTATGTTGGGAGGCTGAACGGATGATGATAAATAAGGATCTCATCAAGTTTCTAGAGCTTATATTTTAGTGGTCTCCCAGAGGTTTATTTATGATGGTAATTCTAATTAATCTCAGCCAAATCACTAAACCGCTCGCGTATACAAGCCATACAACAAATATGGTAGATGGTTAACCAACTAACGGCAAGTTAATAAAGGGGCAAAACAAACATAAACTTCATATCTAGTGCGAAAATGGCCGCGGGGACCGCAGTTACCACGCGTTGTTGAAACTCGTTAATGTTTAGAGTTTATAATAATATTGAATATGAAAAGATACCAGTTCTACTTGTAGTTCTTCGTGAACTAGACTGACTATCGTGTAAGTTGCATAAAAACTACCAATTGAGTAGCGGAAGGACTCTGTCAGTAATAATGACATTAATATTACTGAATGACATTCCTTCCCTTCGATGACATTCTTATGCCCGTATTCACAAACGATGCTTGCTTAAGTGAAGCAGGAAATCGAACGCACAGCGTTTAATAGACCTCTGTGATTGGTTCGTGTGTCACTCTATGTGTCCACGCGCACTGTGAGACCTCATAGTAATGTTTGTGAATACGGGCGTAAATCTCCCCACATACAAATAGTAAATAGTACTTATGACATTACTTGAATTTAATGTCATTATTATATTTTATTCCGCTTTTTCGTTTCAAATTATTATTTTATTGAGTTAATAAATATCGGAGATATTCATTAATAAAATAAATATCAATAAATCTCCTTTTGATTCGTAATCACCGTAATTTAAAACTCCTTTTCAAATTTAAACACCGCAATTTACGTCCTTGATAAGCTCAGTTAAAATATAATGCTACAAAATTAAGTTTCCAACTGATAAATCGGTGTGTATTTAATAACACTACTTAATATCCAACTAAAACAAGCCAGCGCAAGTTAACAAAAGCAGTAGTGAAATACAACTTCCCAAGTTGGCGCAAGTTCGATTATCGCGCGCACGCAGGCGGTAGAGATGCGATCACACTGGAGTTTATTTGTAAAGAACTGCAAATAATTATAGTTTTACTTTTTTCTTAACTTTTTTTTCTTGTTTTCAGTGAAAAGGAATCTAGTATTAACGTATTTTTGTCTTTACTTCACACTGACAGCATAGGTAAATGAGCCTAAAACGCATCGAGCAAGTCTATTAATATTTTTTTAGATAACTACTCGTAATAAGTATCCGTCATAATTTCAAAACTCAGCAAACTATTATTCTATGGATATTTATAACTAAAATTGCTCATAATCTCTAAACTTGTGAAATGTTTCTAATTTTGGGTCATTTTTTTGCCTGTAACTCAAGATAAGTTTGGTTGAATTTTAAGTTTCGTTTCCCTCTCGTATAATATTACGACTTTATCGTCAATATTGCAGTCGTATAAAATCGTTTGAAGAAAAGGTTTAACCACTCGAGTGCTTTCCCACGAAGCGGGGTAAGGGTTAGTCCACACTAACAATACAAAATCGCAATAAACGGACACTCGGCTCGAGTGGACTCACTCTTGGATGACTTGATTAACTCTCGACATCGTCGATATGTCATATCCTTATTAATGTTTTGTTTATTTTCCTTAATGTTTATTTTTGGGGTATTCTTCCATATGTGGGAGAGGAAAACAAACAACACGATATAAGTATAATAAGTTATTCTGGCCCATATTCATAATGACAACAGATATAAAAAAGTTTTCTTTTGAGTTTTTAAACTTTTTAAAGACGGATTATGGAATTTTCCAGTATACCTATTGACGAATTTATTAATTTATATTTAAAAACAAAAAGGCAATTCACCTTATTTTTGTGCGTTTAAACTAATTAATTACATAAGTAGTACTCGAATGTTTGTTTCATGAGTCTATACGCGCGGTCTGAAGAATATATTTCTGTGCTTTTTAATCCATTTTAAGTCACAATTACATCTGTTTCTTTCCATTATACTACACGAAGTAACAATTAAATACATGTAATGACACAATTTCACAGTTACAATAAAAGGTTAATTCCCTTTAAAATACTCTACTTACCTACTTGTAGAAAAATGGTAATGACATAACGAAGTCGACCCTACCTGTGTGACCCGGTAGGGTCACCATCAAATTAAAAGTCCGGAGATAAAGTCAGACATTACAAACTTAATTACAAACAAAAAAGAGAGAAACACGGGTCTCAACGCGACATTTTTATTAGAGGTACTTACAATATGTACTGACACTACTTTTAGGCGGGATAGTGTACAAGTTTTTTTTAACAATTATTCGACAACACCCAGATAAGGCCCAGTTTCCACCAAGACGGAGTGGAGCGGAGAAGTGTTTTGAATAACCAATCAGATTTCATTATTTCCACTTCTCTTCTCCGCATCGCATAGCTCCGCTCTTCGTCGTGCCGCCGCGGCTGGCAAATTCTATAGAAAAGTGTGACGGCTTCTCCGCTCTGCTCCAATTGGTGGAAACCGGAGCTTAAGTCCGAAGAGTCTGGACTATCCCGAAGAAATCCAAACAGATGGTAACCCTAGCAGAACCCTCACCATGACACTGGAAGTGAATTGTGAATAACACCGGGCATAACTCAAACGGAAAGGTATATCTATGCAAATTCGTACAGTTTTGTGAAATGAAAAAGTTCGTCTGATTTACCTAAATCACATCGTTTTCGATGCCATTTGTTCATCCCAATCCCAACTAATATTATCCCAACTAATATTATAAATGCGAAAGTAACTCTGTCTGTCTGTCTGTCTGTCTGTCTGTCTGTCTGTTACGCTTTCCCGCTTAAACCTCGCAACCGATTTTGATGAAATTTGGCATAGAGATAGTTTGAGTCCCGGGAAAGAACATAGGATAGTTTTTATCTCGGTTTTTGAAACAGGGACGCGCGCGATAAAGTTTTTCTGTGACAGACAAAATTCCACGCGGGCGAAGCCGCGGGCGGAAAGCTAGTGATATTATAAAAAAGCCTTATAATTGAGCTGTTGGTTTGAAAGTTTGGGGCTCAAAGAGGGCATGAAAAGCTTTAACAAACAATTCGTAGCAGGCCTCACAACATAGGTACACGAATCAACCAACATCTGTTTGTAGGGAGACTTTAATCCTAATATCAATAATATTAAAATCGTAAAAAAGATTTTATGTACAAAAAGAAAATTATTAATCAAATGGAGTACCATCCCGCAATAATAGGTTTATTATCTTTTAATAACATACATTAGTCCCGCTTACGTACACGTACGCTTACGATTTTAATTAAAGTACCTACTTTCAAATTTTATTCAGGACCATTGTCTGTCCAGAAAAGCTCAGATAGTTATCTGACAAATGATGTTAACTAACAAATATATTGTTGATTTACCGGTAACTACCAGATATCATTTAATCAAGACCTGAGAAATCAAGGATGTAATTAAACATAACATATAACATTCAACCTTTCAGTCCTATTTCGTATTATACAATCCCTTTACACGCCTGTTGCATCTCTCAAATATTAAGACCATCCTAAAATTTGTTTCAAAGGCGGCAATGTGTCGAAAAGTGAGGCCCATTCAAACGGCGAGGGTGAGAGTCAAAGAGGGCTCCCTCCAGCCACCTCTCGCTCCATACCGATCAAAGAACTGCTTTAAGTATGCAGAGGTCATTACACTAATGAATCGTATCAGATTTGAGCCAAGTCTTTCGGCTTTCTTCAGGCCAAGACGCCATTTTGTGCCCAAGTTTTGCAGGCCATTCTGGTGGACGGACAAAGACGGATGCTATCTGCCGTTGAAAGGACTCTGGTTCGGACGGGCTATATCTTTAATTACTTGCTGTCATTACCTTTATGTTTGATTGTTCACGTCAAAGCATGCAGTACCTCTGCAGTTTTGAGCTGCACTTATAAGTACTTCTATTAAAAATTCTTAGGTACTAAAATTTCCCAAAAATAATAGTCTTCGTTAGTTCACAGTCTATCTACTAAGCGAATAAGTAGTAAGTCCTGGAATATGATAAATACCATCAAAAACAATACTTGTCAAAAAAACCAAGTCTCGCAACTCAGTTGTTCTACGGTAAAAAGTTGTGAGATCTAAATAATTTAATTTACACGTGTTTTCATGCGATGGCCAAGTCAATAATTTACGAGTATGTAAAACGTTAAAGATTTCCTGGCCTGGACTTGGTATTACATGGATCTCACAACTTTTTACCGTAGAACAACTGAGTTGCGAGACTTGGTTTTTTTGACAAGTATTGTTTTTGATGGGATTATAATTTCCTGGGTTCGATTCCTAGTATTATTATTCTAGTATTATACTAGTATTTTCATTTTTATTAGTTTTCCTGAGATGCCAAGCAATCAACGATGCTTACATAAAAAAAAAACCTTAAGATTAGTAATCTGTGCCATAAGTATAAGAACTAGTAATATGTTGCCCTTTCTTTAAAAAATCAAAGAATCAGTTTTAAAGACAAAGAACATTAAAGAAATACTACTTTTAATTAACATAAATAGACAGTATTATAAATGCACTTTAAAAAAAATTAATGGACCACATTGCAAGCACTCAATAATTCATACAATAAAATTACTCACAACAATGTTCACTTTATTCCCGAATCCTTTTTATTTTTTTAACCCTTTCATCGCCATTTAAAATTACCTGTCAGTAAAACAAGAACTTCAACAGACAATGCACCGTTATTTCATAGCCCTCTGAAAGGGTTAAACCTCCAGGGAGGTGTCGAATCGCTCAAATGAACTCACTAACACTCTCCCTTGGGCATGATGCACCCTGTATTGTGGTGCAAGTCATGGGTGCAAAGCGGAATGTATTTGTATATTGACGCTCAAAAATTTTGTGCTCACATCACTACATAGTATGTATTTAAAACAAAGTCGCTTCCCGCTGTCTGTCCATAAAGTACATATTATTTGCTTAGATCTTTAGAACTACGCAACGGATTTTGATGAGGTGTTTTTAATAGATTACTTTGCAAAAAAATAATCTGATGTGCTTGGCTACTAATATACAACCTTGGAGTAAGAGCTCTTTCCTACGGACATATCCCGTTCTTTGCAGGATCCCATTTATTAATATACGTGTTTGAATATTAAGGTTCACACGAACAACTCGTTTACAGTATCCCGCAAAAAAATTCAAATTCAAATTCGTTTATTTCTTTAACTTAGCCTAGTTCAGTTAGGTACAAGTTGTTGGAGCTTCCTGTTAAGCAACAGATGTTACTTGTGCTAGGAAGCACCGCTCTTCCATAACAATATTACAGTAGGTAGGCAAATTTAATTTTTAATGCGTTTAGTGTGGATAGAACAAAATAAATAAATAAGAACACTTTATAATATTTTACAAATGAAAATTTTATAAGTGAAAATTTTAAAATTAAAGTTAAATTAATTCGAAAATACTAATTAATACTAGAAACCAGGTAAAAGATATAATGTGCGAGTGTGTAATGTGTGTGTATGTGTAATGTAAGTGTATGTGTAATGTGTGTGTATGTGTAATGTGTGTGTATGTGTAATGTGTGTGTATGTGTAATATTATGTATATGTGAATGTATGTATGATTTTGTTTTAACTCACTATCAGAGATTCAATTTCTTCGTAATTTTTAGTTTGTAGCCATTCGGTGACTGCTGATTTGCACTTTGCATACGTTAATGGATGGATAGAGCAAAAAAAGGATCCGTCCGAATTTAGAAATCGAATTTAACACATACTTGTGTGTTCACACGACAGTCACATATTGCAGGATTCTGCATTATGAATCCCGCAAAACGGCTTACCGTGGGAACGACTCCTAATTTTACAGCAAAAATTTTTACTCGCCAATCGCTTATGATACCCGAAGTCGTTAATGCCGGTCTCTCGTGAATATTACAAAACTGCAATTTCCGTATCAACGAGTCATAAATACTTGATGGCTCAAACGCATTCTCTATTCAACAACATACTGCGCGTTTCGAGGATATTCTGGTGAAGATGCAATCGAATTAATAATTTAAATAACAAGGGCCGTATGAAACGTACACAAGTAACAGTCCACAAATTCTGAAATCTCCATCTTAACACACCACCCAACCCAAGAGCTTAACGTGATAACTTTAGGTCGCTTTTATTTCACACAGAATAAGGGATATTTTGTAATGGAACTGTTACATTAGAAGAGGTAGTAGAAAAACTTCTGTGTTTAGGATCTTCGATGGTTTTTTTTATGCTAGACAAGGCAGGTATTTGACCGCAATCGCACCTGGTGTTAAGTGAGATGCAGTCTAGGATGGATGTAGATTTTCATTATAATTATGTCTTAATTTCAATAAGATCTTATTCTTGACAATGTAACAGACGAACCGCTAAAGGCGTCTGTCATGGCATGGATCAATCGTACCAACAACATTGAACTTCCGAAATAAGAATTGTATTATTTCGGACAACCAAACTAAGAAAAAACTGTCTCATCTGAGAACTGAACCATCTAAGGTTGGGTTGCACCATCTTATTTTAACTTTAACAAACGTCAAAAATCTGTCAAATACAAATTCCATACAAAACACGCCGGTTATCGTTATAGTTACGGTCAAAGATAAGTGGTGCAACTCAGCCTAACTCTCACATCACTGGTCTACAGAATAGAGTTTTAAAGAAGCGCTTCGTTACACTGTTTTCTCATTTATTAGCCGTCGGCCACTGAATAAGCATTCACCATTTATTTTTATTTCATGGATTGCAGCCTATATGACTTAGCACTCTTTTACAAAAACCAAAAAATACCTTATCATACACGTAATAATTCAGTTTCAATTCGGGCTACCAGTCGAAGATCGGTTTTCCATTGGAAGTGAACGGCACAGTATCGGTGGAAGCATAATTTCCTGTACTGAAATATTTATACCGCCGTAGAAAGAGCTACACGTAGTCGAGCTGCTACGGCTAAGATGTAGGGCTGTGGCAGCGTTGCCAGTTTTTTTTTTCGCCAAGTCGGGACTTTGGTACTTTTTGAGTAAAAATAGCGGGATTCTTCCGTCAGAAGCGGGACATAGTAAAAAAACGTATAAAATCAAAGGTTTTCAAATTGTATCTTTTTATTTGACTTAAAATTACGTTTACGTGACAATAGATAGCAAAAGTAGCCAAAGAAAATGTATTTTAACAAAAAAAAATATTCTAAATTAGATTTACTCTATCGTTAAATTCGTCTTTTGAATAAAAAAGAAAAAAAAACAAAAATCGAAATTAAAAAAAAATGTTTTATTCTTTAGAATAATAAGTATGGCGTTTCAAACAACAGTCTGGTGAAGTGAGTGTCTCTCTCCGAAAAGCGGGACCGAGCCTGTCCCGCGCGGGACATTTAAATTCGATTTAAAAATCGGGACGTCCCGCCAAAATCGGGACGTCTGGCAACGCTGGGCTGTGGCTATGGAGCGTTCGTAGCGGAGTTCTAGAACGATTTGATACTTTGATTTTGGAACGATCTTCTTTTGTTATTTTTTATTAAAAATAAGTTTTGTGCTGCATAATTTAAAAATAGAAAGTAAATTATAGTAAAATAATGTAGAACTGCTACGGCTAAGAGGTGTAACGGTTGCTACGGAGCGATCGTAGCGGGGTTCTAGAGCGATTTGATACTTTGATTTTGGAAAGATCTTGTTTTGTTGTTTTTTATTGAATTTTTAAAAATAGAATGTAAACTAGAGCTGCTACGGCTAAGATGTAAAGCGGTGGCTACAGAGCGTTGGTAGCGGAGTTCTAGAACGATTTGATTTTGGAACGACCTTCTTTTGTTATTTTTTATTGAATTTTTACAAATAGAATGTAAACTAGAGCTGCTACGGCTAAGATGTAGAGCGGTGGCTACGAAGCGTTCGTAGCGGAGTTCTCTAGCGAATTCTTGGTTTTTTTTTTCGTTCTTTTGTTATATTTGAAATTACTTGTTATATAAGTAAAGTATAGTATCTTTAAAGAAATGAGAAGGTTTGGCAGCACAGCGCCTAAAATGGCGAGAGATAGCGAAGAGGTGAGTCCGCGAGTTCGAGGAGCAGCGCACAACTGAACTCGACGCGAGGCGCGATGACTTAAAAAGTCCCCTCCATCTGCCGCCATTCGCTATAATCATGTTGACGACGTGCTCAGATGCCCTCAATGTGCGAGGGTTTGCCGCGAAGGTCGGCTACGTAAGCCATCTTCGGGCGCACCAGCGCCGCCAAGACAACTAGGAGTCGAAGTGGTCGCCATGGTCGAAATGGGTCGGATAAATATCAATTTCCTGTACTAAAATATTTATACCGCCGTAGAAAGAGCTACACGTAGTCGAGCTACTACGGCTAAGATGTAGGGCTGTGGCTACGGAGCGTTCGTAGCGGAGTTCTAGAACGATTTCATACTTTGATTTTGGAACGATCTTCTTTTGTTATTTTTTATTAAAAATAAGTTTTGTGCTGCATAATTTAAAAACAGAAAGTAAATTATAGTAAAATAATGTAGAACTGCTACGGCTAAGAGGTGTAACGGTTGCTACGGAGCGATCGTAGCGGGGTTCTAGAGCGATTTGATACTTTGATTTTGGAACGATCTTGTTTTGTTATTTTTTATTGAATTTTTAAAAATAGAATGTAAACTAGAGCTGCTACGGCTAAGATGTAGAGCGGTGGCTACGAAGCGTTCGTAGCGGAGTTCTCTAGCGAATTCTTAGTTTTTTTTGCGTTCTTTTGTTATATTTGAAATTACTTATTATAGTATCTTTAAAGAAATGAGAAGGTTTGGCAGCACAGCGCCTAAAATGGCGAGAGATAGTGAAGAGGTGAGTCCGCGAGTTCGAGGAGCAGCGCACAACTGAACTCGAAACGAAGTGCGATGACTAAAGGCCCGTCCATCTGCCGCCATTCACTATAATCATGTTGACGACGTGCTCAGATGCCCTCAATGTGCGAGGGTTTGCCGCGAAGGTCGGCTACGTAAGCCATCTTCGGGCGCACCAGCGCCGCCAAGACAACTAGGAGTCGAAGTGGTCGCCATGGTCGAAATGGGTCGGATAAATATCAATTTTCTGTACTGACATATTTATACCGCCGTAGAAAGAGCTACACGTAGTCGAGCTGTACGGCTAAGATGTAGGGCGGTGGCTACGAAGCGTTCGTAGTGGAGTTCTCGAGCGATTCGATACTTTGACTTTGGAACAATGTTCGTTTGTTTTAGATCTTCGTTTGTTATTGTTTAAATGTATTTTTATGTTTTCTATTTTATTTTTTACTGTATATTGTTAAAATATAAGTGGCTTTTAAAAAATCGAGCGTAATAATTCTATGAAACCACTACCAATATATTTTCAGATTCGTTTTTACTTTGCACAATCATATCAACATGCTTTTACGATTTTTTTTTACGTTTTATAAAGAGGTGGTAAATGGTTTTATGGTTAAAATGGTAAACGACTATATTTGCATTCTACGAAGTATTCTATGCACACACTACAACAAGCTACACACTGTTGAATCTTTCATAACTGTGAATATATTTTGCTACAAAATGTACAGTATTTTGTACTGTAGCTGTACAAAAATCTCCGCTGGCAAACGACCACAGCCTAGACTGTGGGTATGAAAATAAGCTCGCTTGAACCACGAACACGTATTTTGTTCTGGGGATTTTCGACTTTTAAATCAGTTGGTTCAACCACAAAATATCTTGAAAAAGTATTTTAATAGTTATTACGAGAGTTTCACGGTTGAAAACTAGACGATTGGACGGTTTTCTTGGTTTTTAATGTCGCAGTTTTAAAATAGCGAAGAAAATTTTCACTTAAAATTTCCATTTCCACTGTTTTTTCTTTAAAAAAAAAAGCTGACGAAAACTGACAATCTTATTTTGTAGTACTAATACTAATATTTTAAATGCCAAATAAACATTCTCAGTTGATTTATTACTAAATAGTATTTACTTTGTCTAAACCGATGAAATAATTCAAATTCAAATTCAAATTTTTTATTGCTTATTAAGTGTTTACAATTAGGTCTTAATCTAAACAATGAGCTTATAACTTAATAACCCGTTAATGGGTTAATGGTATAATTTTGATGACTTAAAAAAACACCCGTTTTAAGCGGAAGTTTTAATTGGAGAATAGGTATTTAAACTAATTCTACCTCACGGACTCACAAGTGCAACTCCTGTACATCTAGAAATAAAACCTTGGCCAATAGTACTACCTTTTCAAAAATGCTCACATCAATGTCTCTAGGGCGTAACTCGCATTCTCTAAATTACTTTAATAGAGACCATTTGGCATCAAGCTAAATGGTGTGCTGACTAGACTTATATATATCTATACTTATAATAAATCTGTAGAGAGGTCAATTCTGTACATGAAATATATTTTCAAAATAACTATCAGGGGGTGATTAGTGATCGATACTGATGCCAAAAATGCAATCAGTAAAATTTTTGTCTGTCTGTCTGTCTGTCTGTCTGTCTGTCTGTCTGTCTGTCTGTATGTTCCTTATAGAAACAAAAACTACTCGACGGATTTTAACGAAACTTGGTACAATTATTTTTCATACTCCTGGGCAGGTTATAGGATACTTAGGAATTCCCACGGGAACGGGAATTAGCGGGAAAATCCTTTTGTATGAAAAATCTAAACCGCGTAAGATAGACTCTTGAAATTTGGCATGCAGGTATCTTAGTAAATTTATAGCTTAGTTACAACAGGATATTGCAAAATTCCCACGGGAACGGGAGTTAGCGGGAAAAACATTTGTATGAAAAAATCTAAACCGCGTAAGATAGACTCTTGAAATTTGGGATGCAAGTACCTTAGTAAACTTAAAGCTTAGTTACAACAGGATATTGCAAAATTCCCACGGGAACGGGAGTTAGCGGGAAAAAACATTTGTATGAAAAAATCTGAACCGCGTAAGATAGACGCTTGAAATTTGGCATGCAGGTACCTTAGTAAACTTAAAGCTTAGTTACAACAGGATATTGCAAAATTTCCACGGGAACGGAAGTTAGCGGGAAAAAAAATTGTATGAAAAAATCTGAACCGCGTAAGATAGATGAAGGGGGGGTAAAAAGAGATCAACGCGTACGAAGTCGCGGGCGGCCACTAGTACTTAATATTTGCAAGCCTTTTTTGAAGATAATTTCGGCTAAAGCCAATTTTGCAGAGTAATCAAATAACAGAAAATCCTACAGAATCCATATCGAAAATGTAATCCACAGATAAGATACTGTAATGAAAATTCTGAGAATTACTGCCTAAGAATAAACTGAATATGTTCTAGAACGTTATTCAATAGAATTTCTCTTAAAAGGTAATCTGACCTTTAATGTGCGCATGTAATATAGTAAAACGTATCTAATAAGCGATATTTCATTAAATCTGTTGTCCAATATAGTTTTTCTTCGCTCATTATAACTTTTAATTAAAAAGAGAAAATTCATGAACAAAAACTGTCAAGTGTGAAATGAAATAAATAGTTATGTTCTGTACTTATTTTTTAATATTGGTCCTAGTGTCTGCCTTGACATTAAACCCTATGCCATGCCACCTCATCAGGCTTTATTCGGCTTGTAGCTAAAGCCCGGTCCGTGAGCACGTAGAGTTTTGTCCAATGACCCCTAGCTACCCATCCTTATCGCTCGCGCGTAATTATATTGTTGTCGCGACTGTGCGACTGGCACCCGCAGTGAGTGTGCGAGCGCGATAGCAACACATTTACGCGCGAGCGATAAGGATGGGTAGCTTGGGGTCATTGGTCAAAATTCTACGTGCTCAAAGACCAGACTATACATAAAAATCACATACTCATATGAGACAGATACTAATCACACTCGTGAGTCACTCATCATAATAATCTAACGTCTTGCGGTATCTGATGAAGTATGCAGTTAAGGAAAATGGTTGTCTGTCATATAAAATATTATTTCCACTTTTTATCATCACCAAGGACTCCTAAAATGCAAAACTTTATTAATGGAAATCACTCAAGCACACCTCGCCGAGCTATTTATTTATGCAGCTACCCTCGCCACTGTCTGCATTGTGATGCGCTCAATTAGCAGTCGAGGGCGGCGGAATAGGACCCGCGAGCGAGTAACGACATAATTGGACCCCGCGATCGAACGTCTGCTACGACAGGTAGCACCGCTACGAACAGCGCTACAGTGCTACGAAATTGCAAGGAGCGAGCGGTGCGAAGAATTTGTGTTGATTTGCATTTTTAATTATTTTTG
The DNA here is from genome assembly GCF_004193835.3 of Ostrinia furnacalis. Lineage (NCBI taxonomy): Eukaryota > Metazoa > Arthropoda > Insecta > Lepidoptera > Crambidae > Ostrinia > Ostrinia furnacalis. The sequence continues at coordinate 308,964 of NW_021132580.1, read as the reverse complement.
CTGAGACATTTCTGTTCTAGTTTAGTGATAGATACACAAGTATTTGGATGTTATTGTAGTTTGCTTAAGCAGCTTTTAGTCAATGTTATCTTTACTTGCTAAATTCTGTAGACACGTGCCATTTTACAAGCGTAAAACCTGCTTTGTGAACAAAAATGTACAAATGGTATTTTTCAGGGTTGCATACAGAAATCGTACTCATACCGTATGCGACTCGTGTCCATGAACACCGGTTGTAATATATGAAACTGTATTGAAGACGTCAGACGGCTTGTGCACTCAGTGCACGGAACGCATTTTTATCGCCAGTCTCCACTATTTATAGAGACTTTACAGACGCAAGGCTATGTCTGCAATTTAGTCAACTCTCATCATCATTCCAGCCAATGACTGTGAAGTCTCCCTGAAGAAATACCACGAATACGAATTCTTGATGCTTTTTTAATCTGGCCGCTGCCAGCTATCTTTTTGAAGCCATTCGAGTGGCATCCCACGCTTCATATCCTTGCTAGTAATTCCACTCATGAACCGATCAATATGAGCTAAATAAATCCTAAAAATCATCGCAGACAGATGAGATTGCAGCATCAAAAGGAATCTATCACGCATGATTACCAACAATAATTGTCATTCCATGCACACGCTATCAAAATTTTCCCCGAAGCGCTGGCTGATGGCAATCTCTATGGAATAATGTATTTTTCCCGGAATATAAGGAAATCTCTCCCTTTGAGGGCACTGCATCCCCGCACTGCGTTAATTTTGCGCGCCCTTGCCTTTGAACTGGCCTAGTCAATCGAAAAGCCGATCCCTCAGTTAAACAACGCGAATGAAAAGTCGCCTCGGGTCTGTAGGGCTGTCAACTCTTACAGCTAGTAAATATTAAATTCGGTCTGGAATTTATTGTTTGATAATATTGATAAATCTCATTGATTGATAGTGTCAACCTACCCATTTAACAACTAAAATATTTACCAGTTACTGATTTTATTTATTTTAAGTAAAACATTTTACTGAACAGTGCAAATTCGTTTTAAAATGTTTTCCATTAGCGTTATTCCTTAAGTTGTTTCGTTCTCCTAGAATTAGGAATGTTTCTGGAACCCAAACTTTATTGCCTTTACATCAGGCGGGAAAACGGATTTTCGGAATCCAATTTGGAATTCCAGAAACTAGTTAGCTCATTAGCTCCATTACAAAACAAATCTTTTGTCATGGGCCTTTATTTATTTAGACATAACACGAAAATTATAAGATGTTCTTGGAATAAATTTTGTAACTAATTTAAGCAGTAAGAGTGAAAGTTTTAAAATGTGATTTTAAATTATAGCAATGAGTAGGTACCGATAAGTAACTTTGTTGTACTGTATTTGTTCATCATATTATACAAATTATTGAGTCTCAAAATGGAGAAGATTAATAATTTATTGTACTAAAGAAGATTCTATAACTTAGATACTAAAAACGACGAAAGAAAAAACATTTACATGGCATAAATTTTACTACCTCTACCAAAAATAAAAAATGAAGTTAAGTTAAATAAATAAAATATTGGCGATGTAAGGCACAACCCTAGAGGAATGATTTAAGTGATTGAAGAATCTGAAAGTGTTTTAAAGATCCGACAATGGATCAAGGGCAAAATTGGGATTTTCAAATCGTATTTATTCGTTTCTCTTCAGTTATAAAAACTAATTGATTGGCCTCTTCGATTCGAAGAGATTTTTGGAAAGGGATTTTTCTTTTCAATTGGATTATTTCTTTTTTAACTAAACTGTAGGTAGAATTGAAAACATCTGTAACAGATGAATGTTTTCATGATTGAATTTTTTCATGGCGGCTCGTAAAGGTCATGAAATTAGTTGATTTAACTCCCACAAAAACACAAAAGATGTATAAATACATATGTATGTGTGTTTAAAGTGTGCTCCTTCGTTGAACATCACTTAACTTGCTTTTGCCCGCGGCTACGTTCACTTAGATTTCCTTTCATCTCTCGTTATCTGTTTATGTTCACGGGGATATACCTTAAGTCACTCCCTATTTTTGGGGGATCGAATCAGTACGAAAGTAAGTGCCCCAACAAAAAATAGGTACAAAGAAAAAACTTTATTTTTAAAAGGTTTCATTAATACAAATTTTGTTTGTCACTTCGACTCGACCGAACCTAAATAAAACCCTGGCACAAGTTTTTCTTTCTTGAACAGTTTCAAAAAGCTTTTTTATTAAGAAGTAACTTAAATGATACTTTAAAAATATGATGTCAACGATACTTCAGTAATAGGCTTCTTTTACTCTGTATTCTTTATAATATTTAAGACCTGAGAAATATTTAATAAGACTTTCTTTGATATCGAAAACCTATTCAACCATAGCTGCAGACAAAGACATGCTCAAAAAATTATTACAGGCTACGTATCACACGAAACCCATCAACGTTTGGGGGACACAAAGCAAATACTTAAATCTTATAAAACATTAACGTATTAGCATAAGTGAAGCACGCAAGCAAGCGTTGTGTTAGCGACGCTTTGACGCGGCGCAGTCAGCCGAAAACTTATTCTTTTGTTAAACACCGAGAACTAGGGATGGGAATATAGATATCGACCCATTTGACCGTTAAGACTAGGCGAAGACCGCCGATTTTTAGTTGGCCGATAGTTGGGCCCCATTTTAATTTGTATGAAGAATCGGCCAAATCAAATTGGTGTAATGTGAGCACTTCCATACATGCCCATACTGATCAAATGCCCGACGAAAAATCGATGGTCTGCGCCTAGGCTAAAAGTCTAAGGCCAAATCCTATTTGCCTCTGGTAAATTTGGGAAGGTCGTACTCCAATAGTGGGAACTAAATGACCTGGTAATGTTTATTGGAATATCACAATAAATAGAACAATACAGTATACAATAAAACAATATAAATTTGACATGTAATGAATATTGTAAATAAACTTTTTCTTATTCTTACAGTGTTATGTAGAGTCCATGCTGTAGATTCTCGATGCTCTATGGATGATTATTTATTTATTTATGTAATTTCAAAAAATGTAAGCTTGTTAATACCGTATCTGTCTTGATTTTAGACTTTGTGAGTTGCAGCTAGAGGAATACCCACGTGCCTGTATGAAAAATAAAGTCTCAGTTCTTCGAAAGACACGTTAACACGGTTTTAAATCTACAAAAACGCTACTCCTACAGCAATTTGACCTTAATTGTGTGTTCAACTCGATAGAAGAAAATAGATGGAAAGAGTATCGATATTTTTTATCGAGGACGAGGTTCCTCACTATGGGTAACTCCATATAGGATAGGAATATTATTTTTTCGCTTCGTTTGCTAGGAAGATTGGCGGCACGTGCACTTGAAAATTCTTTTAAGGGTTTGATTGTATGAATATTTTTAGTTATTTTCACTTTGTCGTGCTGTTAAATGGTTTTTGACGCGAAACTGTAAAAGCAAAATTATTTATTCGTATCAAAAGGTGCAGAAGAACATATTTCAGGTTTACTTGTTACTTTAGATTATGTTTAGACTACAGCATAATATCAAAATTCTCATTTTTGTTGCAAAAAATGACACACAAAAAAACTACATAAGGTGTTATTGAAATTGAAAAATGTTTATTGCAACAACATTTATTTTTTGCAATTTGTTGGGGGAATGCTCTCTAATAAAAAATACTTTTGTGGTATTTTAGCTCTATTATGTTTCCACCCTTTGGCGAATAGTGAACATACATTTACACCTTGTATTGTGCGCTATATACATTGTACCCGGTGTTCCCTATCCGCTCGGCTCATAGGAATGTCAAAGGCATCATATAAATCGTGGTACAGATTACAGTAACTCCCATATCCTACATCATGCCCTTACTACTGAAATAGAGTCAGAAGACTCTGTCCTTTTGTTTAAATAATATTGCAAAAATCCACCTATTAAAATTAAAACAGAGAAACAAGGGCCTCAACGGGTTTAAAAAATAAAATATCTATTCTAAAACTGATGAACTTTCAAATAAAAAGAACATTCTCTTGCACACAAGGTAATCATTCCTTATCCCTCGCAAAATAATAGGTAGGTATGTTGCATTATTTCAAACTCGCTACCATTGAAGTAATATTACATTATATCTCAATGCTCGCTACAATTAATTTCAGAAACAAAAAACACTAAAAAAATACCAAGATAATTGCACATGAAGATAAATGATGGGGCACTTATACATATAATTTTGGGTATGTATTTTAAATTTTATTTAACAGTGTACTCATACAAAAGCCAAAATCTATATATATAAAAATCAAACCCGTTTTCCGTTGTCACGACATAACATGAAAACGGGTTGACCGATTTGGCTGTTTTTTTTTTAGTTTTCTAATACTCTGTACAAGGTTTTTACGGAAAAAAATATAAAGAAAATCTCTACGCTAAGGCGGTACGAAGTTCGCCGGGTCAGCTAGTAAATAAATAAATGACATTATTACTTGTATCACTTCATGTAAACTTTACGAGCGTGAAAAACATTTTATGCCCTCGCTTAGGAATTTGTAAGCGAGTCTACGTAACATAGCTATACTGCGGCTTGACTCCGAGTTGCGTATGTATACGACAGTAAAACGTTATGACGAGATATGAACCGAACTTGTACAACAAATTTACCTTTACCCTTCGAATCTCCGTCATTCAAACCAAACTAAATCTTATTACGATGCCAAAAGGTCTGAAAGTGAGAAATCATTGAGCAAAAACATATTGGTTTTTACGCGCAAATGTAACGTGAAAGAGCCTAAACTTTTTACAGCTTGAATACTGTATAAAAGTCGATAAGATCCTTATGAACCACCTATATAACTGAAAGTTGAGAAATGTATCAAAATCCTTAGGATATACGAACAAGATTGTATTTTTGGAAAGTAACTTAATACGGCCCTTGTCTTAACGTGGTTCGACTTAGAGGTGTTTTGATTGATTGAGAAAACGAAGTAACACCAGTAACACTAATTAATTAGATACGTGTGATTATGTGATCCTATTTCGTTCTGTTGACGTGTGGACTCTACACTCTTCCTGGAAATCTTCAAAAAGGCGACTATGGGACATTACGAATCAAGACTTCCCAACCCTTCTGCCCAACGAGGAGTGTGTAGGCCAAATACTCCGTTTGCCCCTAGTAAATTAGAGAGGATAGTTCCCTTGCAGTTAATTTAGATGAAATCACCATGATTATTATGACGCTTGTCCGACGGTCAGAAATAATGACAAGTTAATATTCGTACCTATGCCTATTTTTACAGGAGAGCGCTACAAAGAACACTGGAAAGAACAAGAACATTTTAGACCTCATTATTACTATTTTAGACCAGCGCTCTTATCTTGTCATGAATAAAATAATATATCAAGGAGTAGCTTCCAAAAAGAATCAATTATATTTCTTTTAAATGGTGCAACCGCTTCATTGCGTTCTTCCCGCTTCGACAATTACCAAATGTTCCTCAAATCCGTAACAATGGCAGTACCATTTTAATTGATCAATTTGGCTTCCAAAAAAGGCAGCGATGAATAAACAAAAACAAAAAACGTAAAGAAATTTCCCGAAGAAACAGGGAGAGCGGAGCGGCCTAATTTGTAAAGACAAATTGATGTAATTCATTTAACGAAAGTGCCAAATTGGGCACGGCGACAATCAACGAATAAAAAATATGCCTCTAATAGCTTTGTTTCTTCGCTCGTTAAATTGAATATGACGTAGGCGGGATGTTGTGAACGTTATTTTTCGGAAATGTAGAGCATAGCTCTGGAGAGTAATAATGTTTAGTAGGGTAAGCCAAAGTGTAAGACTTCAAGAAAAGAAATTTTACTGTCCCAAAAATTCAATTAATTTTTAACATAACATTATTACAGATATTTGATTAATCCGTGATTATGTGTAACCGATAACCTGACACAATTTGTGAAAGGAAATAAATTTATTTTTTGAGATTTAAATAAAACAGTTGTTGTATTTGAACACTACAATTATCTCCTCATGAGGAGGTTCATGGACCGGAAAGGCTTTTGTTTACGGATTTTACGGTAAAATAAAAAGTGACTTATCACTTAACGTAGTAACCAACCGTTAGATCTTCTACAATTGTACGATGACAAATACAAAATTTAATTCTATCTCGTACAAAACAATTTAATTACGTATCAAAGTGCCATCCCCAAACTGCCCAAAAAGCGATTTCAGCGAATGCAGCCCGCAAACCGATCGGAACTGCTTAGTAATCGACCGCAGCTACAAATTCGACATTACAGGTGACGTATTTTTGAAGCGACAGATATCGTATCGCATACGACATGAATTTGAATTTCTAGAATTCTTTTGGATTCTACTAAGAGTAGAGAACTAATAAACTTTTCGTCGCGTAACGTAACACACGATGTGTCGTTTGCTATGAAAAATCTCGTACATAAATATAATTTTCAGCTGATATTCAAAAGCATTGCAAGAAATGTAACCGAATTTTTGGCTTCGTACTTTCAGTAAGAAAAAGTATTTTTTAAAAAAGAATATCATAAAAGCTACGCCACGATGAGTGATATCACTAAATGACATCTTAAAGACTTTGATTCATTAGACGCTGGTGACATAGTGTAGAGTCAATCAAGTGACCATTCTATCACATAAATTATTTATTAATGTAAAGAGAATCGAATATTTTTATAATTCAAATGATATAGCACTGAATTGTTAGCCTGTAATCGAAGTTTTGCATTTACCAGTTTAACTAACAATTATATGACAGATTGATTAAATAAAGAAACAATACAGGGTAACAGGATACGTAAGAACATTATCTATGAAGGAAAATTATTTTCGCGCGTGATTTTCTATCGCGCGCTAATTCAATATCTCACGCTTCCCAAATACGTCACAGGTGTTTAAATTAAATGCATAAATCTACACGATGTGGAAATAATTACAGTGGCCGTTTCTAACTCACGGTGGACTGGGTCAGCCATTAGGGGTCCTCTGGCCATAATGAGTGGAAGTGTGCGGTCAATGAAGCTGAGGTATGGAAATCGGAGTGCTAGAAGTGCTCGTAGTGAAAAGAACTAGTTGCCGGAGCCCGAAATTGTAGTTGAGGTTTTTCGGTCTGGAAAAAAAATATTTTTCGATCGGCCTAGAGTCCCGCCCCCTTCTATGATCTGAGGTCCCGCCTTAGGCACGCGTCGATTTTTTCAAGTTGTTTATTTAAAAAAATATATTTGTTCGGAATTTATAAGATTTTCTAGACATCTTTAAGATTTTCTATAAATCCGAGTGTATTCAAATGCTTGCGACCCATTATTGATGAAACACACATCAAAGCTTCTGCCCGCTTGGATTTCACGGATTTAGTTCACAACTTCACATTCGTTCACAAGAAGTGCAAAAAGTTACTTACCTACCTCCGTCAGCTGTTTGAATGAGTGTTTCGTTTTATAATTATTACCTAACTAGTATGAAACTATCAGACAGTTCGAGATGATTATTAAATTAAAATCATCTTCACCTGCCATATTTAGCATCTCTAGGACCGTGTCCACAGTACGAGTGGCCCACAATCGCCGTTTGAATGAGCAAGGGAATTCCGGAGGACTCTTTAGTGCGAATTAAATAGGTTTAAGTGTGTCGGCACGTCAAGCTAACCACTGGCATTTTATGTAGTTGTGATAGAGTCTATATTGGAACAAAAATAATAGTCTGATGGGCGATGGTACAAATTGAACGTGACCTTCTCTAGGAGTAGGCGCTGTTTAGACTTTTGGGCTTATTACTGGTAAGCTCCTCGTTTCGACGGCTAGACGTTACGGCTTCGGTTTGAATCGGAAATTTAATGCTTTTATGTCTGTTAGAAGCAAAAATAAAACGAATGTCTTTTGAAGATGTTATTTTTAACAATTTAACATTTTCGTGACTGAGACCATCATAGTCATATTTCGAAAAAATAAAGTACAGTGTAGGTATATGTATATTGAATTGTATAGAAAATATACGCAAGGGAATCAAAAATGTTTTAATGGAATAATCGTAAAATACGTAGAACATTTTATTAATAGATATACAGGGTGTTTGGTAAATGGGTATATGAGCCGACACTAGCCTATGTTAACACATGGGCATATAAATGGTATGGTATTGTCAGAAAATTGATATCTTCATTTTAATTATTTTAATTTTCATATAAATCGGATTTTATAAAATTTACTTTGTATGAAAATAAAAAAAAAATGATATCAAATTTCTGACTACACCATACCATTTATATGCCCATGTTAACATAGGCTAGTGTCGGCTCATATACCCATTTACCAAACACCCTGTAGAGGCACATTGCTGTATTAAAATGTAACATTAATCAAAAAGTCAATTAAAGTAATTAGTCAAATCATCAAATACAATTTAATCAATACATACCACGATCACCCTAGATTCAATACGCATTTGTAACAGTAATTTCACGGTCCATATGCCCATGGAATCAATTCCCGTGACTCCGACATGCAGACCATCTAAAAGTGCTATTAGCTGCTCCATAGAGCAGCGACAATCGGTTTATGATAGCTCTGATGATTGTCAATGTGATTGAGGATGACAACTTCTTTCTTTTGTTTTGATGACTAAGGCTGAGTTGCACCACCTAACTTTAAACTTACTAGTTCGCGAACTCAATTAAATAACTTTTTAAAGATAAAAGTACTAGAAAGAAATCTAATTTTACCCAACTCGATTTTCAGAACCCTATTCCTCCATAGACTTTTATATCCATGAAACAATTTATTGTATGTTTCCATGATCAGGATCCGATGAGTCATAATGTCGGACACTAGAATATTTTTGTCCTAAGCTGAAATAGTGACGATGTGAAAAAGTAAGGCTCTGTCATACGCTGACTTTTATATTTATATGTATATTCGGTAATTTTGCTAGAGTAATGCTACACCAATGACTGATACGCACACTTAAATCGATTACAGGAACGTGTAAAGAATCGATTCTTATCTCGATTCCTGAACGAGCTCGTTTCACGCTCCATATAACCAACTAGATGTATGTAGCCAAGTTATTCGGAACTTTCAATTGTCATAAAACGTCGAAGAATTGCTTCTGCGAACACTTGGTTAGGTTACTTTGTTACGTTTGACTGTAAAATTTTAAATGGTGCAGGAAATAAACTACTCGTACAACGTAAGTGGTTACAACATAAGTGACCTTATTGGATCAATGTTGCTGAAAGCCATTACAATTGAACATTCGTTTAACTTATGAAAAAACTTGGTACTTACCTAATCAGGAAACGCACAGAAGATCAGCCCACCAGCAGCAGCAGACATTTAATTTTGTACTTTGGCCACTAATATGGACAAAGAAACTTAAATTATTTATGAATACTTACTTCTTGAATATTTGCTTTTAACCCAGATTGAAATTATAAAATTTATATTATGAAAAAAGTATAAAATAACTGCGGGTACTTTTGCAAGGAACTTTTTTATTGTGGATTTCCTAATCAGGACCTATCAAACCCTACATAGCTCCTCTACTTGTCTTTAAACTTATGCACGAAGAAAAAAAATCTTGAGATAGGTATAATCTCTTACTTTCACTGCACTTCATTCATTCAATCTCCTTCCGAAATCCCACAACACTGTGTTATCTCTATTTAAACCACTCAACAAGAAACCTCATCGAATCTTCCAGTGACTTGGCCCACTTTAAGCTTGGTCCACGGGCCAGTCACTGAATTACATTTTTAAATATATTTTCTTCCAGCAACTGGGCAGAAGATTCTAGAGTAGATTTTGTTGATTTGGTGTTTTTATTAATAAGGGGGGTCCAGTTACTGGAAGAAAAAATATTTTAAAATGCAATCCAGCGGCTTGGCCCGAGGACCAAGTTAAAAATGGGTCAGATCACTGGAAGACACAAAATCCCCAAATTCTATAAGTAAAGGTTCTTTTACACTGCGCGGAAATTAGCCGAGTCAAGTAAAAAAAACAGTGTAGTGGGGATGAAATTAATTCATTTTTCACCCCACTGTTTTTTTAACTTGACTAATTTCCGCGCAGTGTAAAAGCACCTTTACTTATTTATTATCGAACAATAGGTCCTCCATATTCGCCAACACTGCAAGGTTACAGGGGCTACAGGGCGAATCTTAAACCAAATCCGGGCGAGATTGACACGTACTCCTTAGTCCGGGTAATGAAGCGGCGTAATGAAGGAAGCCGGCTCTCAATACACAATGAGGCTTATTCCGCCCAACAAAGGCCGCCCGCCCTCCGGTCGCGTGCTTGTTACACGAAATTGTAGCGTGGTGTTTTGAGAATCGCGATAATCAGGTTTCGGAGACACTTCTGTATCACCATAGATAACGTATCAGTGTAGCAATGCCAGGATAATTTTGTATAATTAATTTTTCTGCCTGAAGCAAATATTTTTTGGGCGGTTGTTTCATATAATTTGCAATCTCATAAGCAAAATGGGAATAATTACGGTATAAAGTAGGAATTGCTATTAATTCACTGGCAATATAATATCGGAACTTTGATTCAGCTTTGTAACTTTGCCGAATAAAAACTATTCAGGATCAAGAGTTTTATTTGTTTATACATTCTTAATTTTGTTTATTTATTTTTTTCATTTACAGAATACAGAGGCAAATCCAGGGTTCAGGTTCTTATTGTTTAGTAATAAAATTGGCATCTGATTGCTTGCTTCTTTCCACAACACAGTTTAATGACATCTATCGAATTTAAAGTTAATTAAGTTCTGTACATTAGGAAAAGTACACATTGCTTTATTTAGCAAAATGTGGGTAAAATAGTACATAAATTAAGCACTAGATGGCAGTGTTCCGATAAAAAAAGCTTAACTAGTGACATCTATTTTTTATTTTTGTTACTATGTATAACTTGGTACGCCATCTAGCGGATCTTTAAACATATTTCATCAACGCCTGCTTTTTATTGCCAGACACAAAACATTTGTTATCTTTAGAATACAGTTAGTAGATGGCGCTGACTGTTCACAATCACAAACTTTTTTGATCTATTTTACATGTTTTGTTTTCGAAGAATAAAGCATAACAAACCGGCTTCAAATTACTATCAAAATTATCAAACGTACTATAATATTATTGTTATTGCCGGGTGTTACCTCATGTTTGTTTGTTTATATTCTTACACAAACTTACGAGAAAAAAATTGTCTCACGCACGCACACGGTTTCATTGCAACAGACAAAACACCAACCACATTTTGCAGTGGGGCAACAAGAGGTGTGGCGAGATATTATCATCTAATAGTTTCTCAGAAGCAATATTTTCGGTAAGTTGCTCAAACTTATTGAACCTACAGTTAAACTGGCCCTTTATGTTTGTGGATAACTAGAAGCTACCAGTTATGTTTGTGAATAACTGGTAGCTTCTGCGGCTGTTTTGCAACTTTGTATTTGATAAATTTTGTTCATGTGCTTCTTTTTCTTTTATATTCAGGGGTGAAAGAAAACGAGTGAATAATATACATCATGACGGAATTTATTTCTCATTACCTCAACGAAAGATTACAGTTTTCTAAACAAAAGTAACATCTCGCGCTAAAATTACTGTTATAACATTGTAATTCTCTACTCAACAGTTAGAGTTTAACGAAAATAATCATGGCTGAATTGTACCTATTAGCTATCAACTTAATTCTCCAAAATATCTGGCTCAATATGAGCTATCATAATTCTCATCCGGCGGTCCTTTCAACTATGATTTTAATTTTAATTGACAAGGTATTAAAGGCAATTCAGAACTTATACATTCGTTATTAATCATTATTTCATTCCTACATTATTTATCACAGTAAGGACCGGGCGAAAATCGGTAATTAACTACATCATGCAAGTAACGTAACATTCAACCACAGACCTCTTCAGTGCTCCATGCGCTATTGGATACAGTCAATAATATCAGAAAATATATTGATTTGAAAGTTGAAGATGTGTGTCACGTTACATAATAATTGTACCATAATTCAGTCTCACTCACAACACAAAATGAATGATATAAAAATACTGCATCAAACAATAAGGTGTTATACAATATCATCATACAAGACATACAGTACGCGTGTATAGCTTCACAAACTATTTGATCGATGTTCGCACATGAATACGACCATGTCTAGAATAAGTTAATGAACTACAAAATGCCCTAAATAGTCAAAACATTACATTTAACAAGGCATCATCTTCATAATTTTATATCATAATTATTGGATTTTCGTCACTAGTGTGCGCGACCGCACCTTCCTATTTCATTCATAACTTTAAATTAATTAAACTAAATTCATTTGACTATCACTCATGCTTACACAACATTCGAAATTCTGCAACGGAACAACACTCACAAACATCAGTGTTCTAATACTTAATAATACGATTCTAGGCTTTAAATCACAATATTTAAGTGCTGAACGAAGGGAATAGTTAGTACATTGGTCAATAGAATTAAATAATTGGTCGAAACGATATGTTCAAAGAGGCTGTTGGGCCGTGCAGATGTTCTAAGATAAAGTTTTTGATGTTCAAGATATGAATATGATATTTTCAACCGCGGACATGGGTTGAAGTCACAAGTCCTTCGCAGTCGAAGATTCCTGCTTCAGTTCTGTTGCTAAGACGTATTGTTTCGAGGTGGTTAATACACGTAGATCTCTTTGAGCTGGGGCTTGAGCTCGGGTGGAATCGTGTACACCTCTTGTTCGGGCTTCTTCTTCACTAGCCGCTTCCATCGGCCACCGATGTTCTTGCGGAGACTGCGGAAACTCGCACGCTCATTGCCCATCGGCTGCAAAGGGTTGTCCTGTAAAGATGGAAACAGACCGTAAGCCCAATAACCTCAAAATTTCACCGTACCAATTGGGAAGTAAGAAGGCAGACACAAGTTTGTTGACCTAAGTGTGGTGCCCGATTTAGCGGTTCCGTTACCGTCCCCGATGCGTTTGCTGCATTCGCACCGGTGAAACCACTTCCAGCCGTTACACAATGCCCTCTCGAGTTATTTCGAGACGTTGCTACCCGACAAGAAGGTCGTTCAGAGAATTCGACGAAGGGATTTTTTGTTGCTCACAATTGAAACCGCGTCTGTTAACGAAACCGGATGACTTGAATGCCTCGGCTGCTAACAAAAACATGGAACGTTTGTCTGCGGAGACATTGTTTGAAATGTGGGAGAAGTCCCACATGAGTAGGAAGCTAATGTTGCAAAGTAACCGTTGAGGCCATACGTGATCGAGGCAAGCCTTGAATACGCTATTCAAAGGCGCATTAGCATTCTCTGCTTCCTGGTGCCGTATCGTGTGTTCATGCGAACATTTTACAACCGTCGTATTGGTCGCGTTCTATAAACAATGAATGAGAAACGGTGTATAGGCAGACCTCGGGAAGCGATTATCGGAGCATGATATTGAGGTCGCTGTGTTTTACAAGATCGAAATTGCAGTATACACGAATATTCTGCATTAGCCTCCTTTGTTCAAACAATCGCAAAGAAAGAAGGTCGAAGTATTACGACATGGTCGCCTTGTGGCTTGTGCTGTTGCTGTTGTGCAGCTTTCTATTCGACAAGCGTGTCCCGACATTTAAATTTATTTCGCACTTAGATATCGTTGCCTGCTGCGAGTATGAGCAACTCTCTCTCGAGTGGGGACGTGGGTCGGACCAGTCACGATTTCTTTCGCATCATAACATAATGCAGCGTACCCAACAACTTTCCATATTGTTTGGACGTTGCCAAGGCGATATGATTTGCTGGCGCGAATGGCGAATGCAACAGAGACGCTGTTAAAATAGCATTGGGGTCAAGTATAACGGCTGGAACTGGTTTCGTTTCTTGAAATAGAGCGTTGGTATTGGGTGTCTTTAGTTGTGGGGGAAGTACTGGTTGTTTAATATAAGGTTTGTACTGACCTGATCGTGAGAATAGACGTAAGGCGGAGGCAGCGGAGGCGGGAATTGCCACAAGGGCTGCTGGCGGAAGGCGAGGGGCTCGGAGGGCGGCGCCGGCGGGGCCTGCAGCACCTCGGCCGGGTGCACCGAGGCCGAATGCTCCTCTCGCTTTCGCAGCTTGCTGTGAACGATGCGAATCGCCATCATAGTTCCGTTGTTCCCAACCATATTGGAAAACGGTCCGTCGACGCAAGAATAACTGAACACACTGGGCTGGATCACAGGTAACAAGTTCCAGTCGGGCAGTCACAACATTATTTTCAGCTTCAAAGTTTTCACTCACAGCCGTATCACGGTCAAACGACGCGCGTAACTAATAACTAAACTTTAAATAAATTATCACAATTATTTTAGTTAAGGCTATTGCACATATCACTGTTCATAGGAACGCGCGGGAGACCGCGTTACGCGAGCGATGAGCTGCGCGGTGACTAGAATTTTTCGTGAAGATTGGCCGGCAGGTGCCTAGCAAAGCGCTCGCTCGTGCCAAACGACCTCTACGGAGTACTCCATGCGTCTGAGTTGAAGTGGAGGGGCGCGCATGGGTTTTATAGAGGCGGCGTGACGCGGCGCCGGCGCGGGGGGAGGGAGCGGGCCTGGCGATGTGGCCGTTTTCCGCGAAAAACTACGGTGATGATGGCGCCGTCGTCGATACTATCGTAGTGGAATGACGCACCCAAAGGCCCGACCGTTGGTTTGTCCCGTTTACTTGAGCTCTAACACTTAAACGTTCGGTATATTCCGTAAAGAACGGCTGTGAGTGATACGCAATTGTAAGTTCAGATATTCTTGCCTCGAAGTTCCGATAGACATGCAATTCATATTCATATAAACAATCCTTAATACATAAACAGACATCAATGTAATAACAAGACACACCTCCACAATTAGATAAAGCGAACCAGCGCAGTAACTTAACGCACGCCAGTATCGATCATATCGTTGATAATAAAGCAAAGAGAGACAACGTTCAGCATTTCACTATTAACAGAGTTCAAAGTCCACATATAAATATGCACAATGATCTATACTATACAGTAGTACGCACAGCTGGGCTTACGGATGGAGTAAGCGCATTGGCTGACGTTGCATCTCTTTCCATTAGACTGTTGCACGCGCGTGCACAGAAGGGAGGCCTATATTTAGCGGTTTCGCCTTCAAAAGGCAAAGTAGGGCTACAGGGCAAGGGAGAGCGGGAAGGTGCAATGCCCCTAGCCACTCCTAACTCAACTAAAGCCCCGGACTTTGACTTGAATGCTGGGAGAAAAAACACAGGTAGTGAGTTTAAGAGGCGTTCGTTACCCTTCAAGAACGTCTAGAGGATATCGTCAACGCAAAAAGAATAGCGTTCGACGAAGTCTTTATGCCTTTAGTTTCTTATTTCAACTCGAAAGTATGAAAGCAGATACCTACGTTTTAAAATACAATTCAAATTGCCTCAGGGTATTATGCAAGTAGATCAAATGCAATATGGCGCACGAAAACATTTGAATTGAATAGATAAGTATTTAAATACGTGTTTAAATCGTCTCGTTGAACAAAACTGTCAAGGGCACGTGTCAGCTTAGAAGATATCCAGTCATTTTTCATACTGCATCTTATCTCTGCAAGTAATCTTCTAACATTTCAAGAGAGATAGAGTATTCTCTATTCTTCAGAAAACTATATTTTTAAAACATCAGTTTAACGACAACATAAAATTAAACCACATTTC
Source organism: Ostrinia furnacalis (assembly GCF_004193835.3). Taxonomy (NCBI): domain Eukaryota; kingdom Metazoa; phylum Arthropoda; class Insecta; order Lepidoptera; family Crambidae; genus Ostrinia; species Ostrinia furnacalis. The sequence goes on along the minus strand of NW_021132580.1, from coordinate 293,225 downwards.
TTTATGGTGGGCACGATAGAGAAAACTATTAAAATTTTACAACATGTTAGCAGTAATAAAACTTAAACGTCAGTCTTCACAATATCTCAAGGCTTTCTCTTCCAAATCTCTGAACTTCCATTTTTCATGGATTCAAAACTTTTTGTTCGAAGATTTATAACAAAGGACTATACCTGGCCCTTTTCAATGAAGCATTCAACCGTTAAAAGAATCCTTCGGAGAACGATAGCTCAGCTAATAATAATGAGAATGTTCTTTATTCTAAGTCCAACGATACTAAACATTGTAATGTTTTGAGAAACGTGCCCCTTAAATGGTACGCGGTAGGTATTCAAATCGAACACGAGAATCACGAATCGATCGTATGCTATTCGACATGAAAACCTTGATAATATTTCTATTAACTTAAGATTTATACACACGTCCGCGTAACGCGCGATAACGAAATCTCAGTTGGCAATAAGAGTGATGTAATTTTTTTCGCTTACGGTCACTTTCTCATTACTTTGTATGATTGACAACTAATTGATTGGCGTTTAATCAGAACTGCGGTTCAGCTGTTTATGTTGCAAAGAGCTTACGTAACTAAAACACAAGATAACAAAATTGATGATTTAGTTTGAATCTGTATTAAATGTTTAAAATTAGTTTCAGATTTTACAAACGTTGCAAATCGTTTTAAATTCAGGTCACCTACATTTTTTCAATAACATCTGTATTGACCTAATGATAATGTCCAAAGTAGCTAGCAGCAAATAAATAGGTAAACTTCGATTTTTAGCGTAACACTCGTTGCATAATTCCGACAAGTATGTACTTGGCCGATTTTTTGTTTAAAAGCTAATTAAAATAAGATGCTTATAATATTGCTTACGTTACTGCAAAAATTGTTTTTACCGTTACGTCAATCGAACTCACGCTATCTATTACATTTATTATGGATCTCGGTAAGTAGCTAATTAATCATTTTAATCTTATGTAGCTAATTTGTTCGATTGTTAACGTTCAAATCGAACATTTACCAAAATTCCATCGTTATAAGTAATTTCTAAACTACTACCTATAAATTAAAGTGAGAAAAACAGTTAATCACGGAACAACAGTTAGAAATCTAACGGAAAGAAGAAACATGAGTTTCCTGATATAACCATTAGCTTTGATCAAATTTCTTCAAATGCAGTATTTATTTTGACTGTAACGGACACGTGCTCACAACAGGATATTATGTTTAACATAACAGTGAATTAGGAATTACGTAAACCCAATCAAATAATATCGTAAAGATATGACTTGCTTTTCCCTCATCACTATCAGAAGATACCAACAGAAGATAAACATTATCACTGGATGTGATTCTAGAGTTTTACGATTATGACACTTTTGTTTTATGCTTATTGAAGAAATCAGTGATTTACGATCTTTCAATAGATACACGTTTCGGGTTTTTTGACATTTCTGAATAATACGTAATATCAATATAACGATCAACAGGAAAAGTTGATAATTGATTATATTATACGAGGAAAAGTACACACAATGGATGCTGATATTCGAAATAGCTTGACCAATAAAATAGACCCAATCAGTGAAAGCCAAATTAGAACTGGGAAAATTTGACCCACGATAAAATAAATTAGAAAACATTTGGAGCGAAAATTCAAAGCGAAGTATCGACTTCACTGCAGCAAAAGCAAAGCGGACAGATGATGCAATAGAAAAAACTAGACTAAAAGTAATAGAAATCAGCTAACCCGACAAAGACGAGCTCGATCAATAAAATGGTTATTAGTCTCATTCAAGTTTGATTATTGACGTCAAAGGAACGATCGAAGTCAAATGGAGTAAATATTTGATATGGTGTACGGTTACCTACACTTGTTACGTCATTCTAAGAAATTACACAATTACAGAAGATAAGGGTCTCAGGTTTTAAACTGGTGCCTGCAAACAACCACCGATAAATATAAAATCCAATATATTTTCATTGGGATATACCATCAAAACTAAAAATCTTAGCGTCTTCTGTTCGGAGGATGCATTAGAAAAAGATTAGAAGAAATTACGGTAGAAATTGTCTTTAAGATAAGGCAAACAGCAAGTTTTAGTTTATCACTGATTCTAGCCTCCTACAGATTTTAGTAGAAGAAAAAGAGGAACAATCTTGGTGAATGCTTTACAGATTTAGTATCATTATTAGTCATATATTTATTACACAACAAGTTGTTTGGAATTCCTAAATACGTCTTGATCTACCTATTAGGGTAAGGAAAATCTTGGGAAATCTTGCAAGTAAAAGCTACTTCCAATTTGGGATTCGTGCTGTACAAGTTGTGGGTATTTTGTGAGGAAAACCGATGGAGGAAAACTGTAAAATCTAATCTCATCATCTTAATAGTGTCAATTGAATTCAATACTTGGATAGAACGACACGCCGCCGCCGTTTGTTAGATCTTTAGAAGCTTTCAATTTACAAACTAATTAAATGCAATTAAGTAAAGTAGAATTTTGACCTACTCATGGAAATTGAATTCACTAATTTGGAAGTGCCGGACAGGTAGGTTTGTCTCGTAAGGATAATAATAATTATGAGTTAATTCGTTTCCTAACTCTCAAATAACTTACTAACGATAAAGGTCTTCTAATGGCATTGTATTTAAGACTTTTCAAAATTCAATGCAATCAAAATCCTGGTTACTGTCTTGTGCATTGGTATAAATGTTTGTATTTAAATCCACAACACCAATTCTGAGAAGCAAATGATTATACATACTGTCAGGTCGTTTAAATTAATGAGTTGACCAGCTAACTGCAGACGATGTTTTATACACAGACAGGACGTCACGAAGTTTAAATTGGCCGGCATTAAACATCGGTTAATCTGGATACAGTTTCTTGCCAAGCTTTTGTTTATGCAGCACCTTGTCAGTGTTTATGAAATCGTCGTATAGTGGTTATATAAACGTCGGAAGAAAGTACCGCACCTGCACAAGCGCCCACCTGCTCATAAGCTGTAGGTTAACGTGTTACCAATATAGACAGAAGGTGAACGCCTGTACAACCTCCGTGGTAACCTTTTTAACAAACGAGACACTACCGCCGATTCTAATTAATTTGCCATTTATAATAACACGAACATTTCTTCCGCGTGTTTCTATATTGTACTGCGGAAGCTATTAGACTTTTTGTATTGCAACGTTTGCGACTTGTAAATAGACAACTTGTTAAAATGAAACAGTCCGATTAAACGTTTAATTCATAATTAATTCGTCTGTTACTTCGTTTAACTAATTAACATTGTAGATGGGATATTATTCGTCGGTCACTCGTCAGTCTAGATTCGATCGGAGGCATTGTCCGACCGGCCACGACCTTGCCGGGCTCTTGCGGTCATCAGACGGTTCCTGCTGAGTTATACTTAAACCGGCCACTTTTTGTCAGCCTCGACTTAACGCCTTCGACTTCTGACTCATATAAAATGGACGGTTCAAAATAGAACCACGTTAGATATAACAACCAATCACCAGACGCGGAAACTTCTGAACAGCAACGAATTAAGTCTATTTTAGTTCCAAATGCATACGATAGTTAGGCGAATAAAGAGACTGGAGTGTGGCCAATGGCGAATAATTCGCCTTGACCAATTAGAAGTCAACCTTGCAGAGTGTCGGAATGATAGCAAACGAGTTCCACGCAGTGGCGTACCGCTTAAAGAAATGAATTTTATATCACCCTAAATGTCAGCTGAGGTGTATCCAAGTTCAATCCAATTATCACAAATGGCACATGACATCACAGTTCACAGCACAACACCTGAATACATACTGTTTTCCGTTATATTTTGTGTAAAAGCGGCATCGTACCATAAGGATAACGATGGGAATTACCCGCGCTCGAAGGGGTTGTTCCTGTCCCTCCCGCAGAGGCAGACGATGGTCTTGTTGAGGGACAGCACGATCAGGGAGTTGTGCTCGAGGACCACGCCAACCTCGCAGTTTTCCTCTTTACACTTCATCGCCTCGACGGCGATCGGAGCGAAGAGCATCGAAACGCGGGACACTTTGTACAGGGTAACGAAGCGGGAAGCGAACTGCGTCGGGCCGCACGGCCGCGCGGTTTCGCGCAGCGGGTTCAACACATAGGTACAACCGATCCGGCGGTGACTATTTGACTGCCTGAGCGTCGGCCGTGGCGCCGGCAGCACGCTCGCGCAGCGGTGGGTGGCGAACGCACCTCTCCCGTTACCTTATTGCTATGTTATGGGGACTCGACCCCGCAACGGAGCCCTCCGCAATCAACCGCATCACCGTGTTTCGCTTCAACATCACTTAACAAATGAACACCATTAGACATAGATAACGCTGACGTGTAGAACTAATTATCACATTGTCCCGAACGTCTTTCAATTCGATAAAGTCTGAAAGCGGCTTTGTTATTCACCCGTGGTGGGGTAACTGAAAACAGATGGACGTCAACGGATGTCGCCGCGATGCCGCATTCATACATAACAAATACTGGTGTCTGCCGAAGACAATCGGTCAGGCTTTGTTTAAGTAACAAATATATCGAGGTTTACATTATGAATGCTCCCGTAACGCATCACTGGACCGAGAGAATAAAGATTTGAATAAGGTTTATTTACAATGCGTTTATCAGCTTGACAGACATAAGCGGTTGGAATTGACATTGGATGTGATTCAATGATATCGAAAGTGCTCGAATCGCACCTAAAAGAAAATATTGTGATTTATACCGAACTGGCGGCATTCTCGGGCAGTTCGATCAAACATTGACGTCAAACCAAACCTACCTCATGATGAAACGAGAGCTGATAGTGGTTGCTATAACACCATTATTTTACGATTAGATAACCGGGCAGTTCAGCGAATTCAGAGAACACTTCTGAACAGCAAATAATAACATTTCAGGAATAAATAAAGTTATTTTAAAGTTAAATTGTATGTTCTGTTGTAATGCAAAAGAAAAGAAGATCGCATGGGAATATTCTGCAGTACTTGCATTGTGCAAAGGCACTAAATGGAAGCACCAACAGATGCAATGGTGGGGCAGTCATGGGAACACCATGGCAGTGATGGCTGACACGTCATGGTGGCACAATGAGTGACCTCCACGTTGGGCATGAATGGCACACAATCACAAATCAAGGCACGAATTGTGACAAGGGACACCGATGGACGAAATGTGCCAGATTCAATTGAATGACTCATTGAACTTGAAAGTGAATGTAAGCGGACCTAAAAATACCTTTGTGAACCTTTAAAGATAACGAGCCTACCTTTTTTGAACGTTCATGGAAAATATTACAAACCTAGTTATTAAATTTTTTATCATAGGCCGAATTTCTGTTCAGAACATGAACCAATGCTCAAGCAATAAACTCAAACTCAAATCCTTGAGTATGAATAAAATATATTATTTATATTAACTCCGCAACTCTGTTGTCGTCAGAATAATATTTATTTATGCAAAACGGTGCCAATTGGACATATTCCCAGAGAACCAAATTCATGGGACGTAATATCCGACGATATAGTAGGTGGGTCTATAAAACACCAAGATTTGGACCAAAACCACAATAATTATAATGACCTGGAATAAATAAATATATCACACTCGAATCAAATTACATGAGACAATTAGTAGACAACTGGTGCTTGCTTGTCAGTTGTCAAACAAAACGTTTTGACTATTAGAAAAGATTGAATACTTTCAAGATATTTAACGAATTCCAGAAACTTATACAGTCATCGATAAACAAATGGGCATCATTAAGAAGAATTCCATTCCAAACAGTGAAAGAAATCAGTCAAAGATAATCCCGTAAGTGTCAAGTGATAACAACATTGTTTGGTAGCTCTGTAAGTCTAGGATTAGAATTAGGAACATACCAAAAATTTTAATACCGTAGGAGATAAGATAAATAGTTGAATAACAAAATAAATATTGTTTGTATTATATACAGTCCTCATGGTATATCTTTAATACACCCTTATTTATGAACGAACAAAACATCTTTTTAGTAAAATAACACATATGATTTACTGGCGTAACGGAATGAAAATGTTACCGTCACGTTGTTGGGTCGCTCAATATCGGAATTGTAATATCGGATCTCGTATTCCGAGATTCCGAGATTCCGATATTCATGCCCTAGTTGTGGAGAAAAAAACTTTCATTAAAAAAAATAAAATTACAAAAAATCCAAGTTTACAAAAATACAACCTGGATTTCAAAAATAAAATCTTGGATAAATCACCGAGCCACCAAAATATGAGATTGAACCCAAATCTCTGGATGACTTCATACCCTTTGTAAACATAGTGATTGATAGACAGTTATACACTTTTTTGTTTTACCAAGAAGTCCAGTTTTACTCCAAAACACCCTTTCGATAGCAGAATATTCGTAGCGATGATAGAACCAACAGACCGCCCAAGGTACGTGTTGATAGCAGTTTAAAATACCATTGATGCTACAAATCGTAATTTTAAAACAGCAAAACGGTCAGTGAAAATATACAGAGACCATTGTAAAACATGTCCAGACGGACTGTAGGAGAATTGGCTGCTATCCAATTTGTAATCTTTGCGAAATTTGAAGTTTCATTGTGAATTTCGAAATCTGTGATCTTGACTTGATATCAGAAAAAATAAATTCATTGATTAACTCAGTCGGAATGATAGTTTGAAACTTTGAAATTAGATGTAATTGCTTGATTAATTGTTAAAATTTTCAAGCAAAAAAAAGAAGTTAGCTGTCTTTAACAAATACGATTTTTAATTCACCTAATTGGTGGGATGGTTATTTAATTATATTTTCATCAATTTGCCTAGTTGAAACTGAGCGAGTGATTGATGCTAATTAAAATTTATTGCAAATAGATAAAGTGTCTACACGTGAATTTCTTTGCATAACCCGGTCGTTGGAGCAATAAAACTAAAACCTTTTGCAACTGGCTAACATTTTTTGTAAGAATATAATAATTTCAACACTGCGCTTCTTGATTAAAAGCGGTAGTTTCTTTTTAGAAAATCATTTTTGGTGAAAATGGGCTAAAACTTTCAAGCAATAGAAAATAACAGATTTAACACTGAAAATAAAATTCTGATGAATAAATTCAAGAAATATTATTTCAGGTCAGTAAGGTGATGTCACCTGTAATCGGTAGATACTTCCAACACAATAAAAAACGTTTTTACCATCAATTAATCAGTTAATCATCATAATTTATATAAATTTAAAATAAAAGGACGGCGATTATATTATTAATAATGAGCTATCAACTCGAATTAAAATACAAGCGGTATTAATTAAACCATTAAATAGGCATGTCCCATCGCGGATATATCAATTAGGTACTTTACCAAGGACAGGACGAATTGAAACAGAATGTTATGTTCGGTGAGAACCGGATTTTTCTGGCTGAAAATGGACGAAGACTTTGTCAATGGAAGACGTCATGGGAATGTGTCAATTTGTCAGTCCTTTTCTAGAATGGCCATTAGAGTGGACAATATGTATAGACAATTATTCCGCCATAAATATGTACTGTACCTAGTCCTACCTACATCCTACACAATGTTTGAAAAGTAAGATATACTACGGTAACTAATACTAATGTACAAATTCCGATTTTAGTTTATATTCAAATGAAGTACCTACAATTTATTTGTTGTGTTGTTTGTTATGCTTAAGTAGGCAAGATATGGTAAGTACATTCCATATCGTTTTAATTTAAAGTAATAATCCTAAGTCATAATCACAGCCTTCACTTAACTGATAATTCAGTGACAGAAAAACAATAATGTTATAAGTAAGATTAATCACTCTTTGTCTAATTTAGTAGATTTAAGTCATCTCATCATGACACCAAAGGATAAGATTAACCGCATTTTTAAAGATTTAGATGGCATAATAGACGTACCCTCCACTCCATACAGATTAGGAACAAAATAATTTATTTAGTTCCTTAACATTCTAAAGAAAACTACGTTATACATATTCCTAAATATTTTAAGCATTTAATTATGTAATTCTTTAAACAATAAACCTAACATAAAGAATGTAATATTTTTCTGTTGTACTCCATCTAGAAATACTCGAAATTATTCTACTCAAACAAAGTGTATTTATTTAAAACCATTAGATATAAAATAAACTACATAGAAACAATAAGATTGTTAATATTACCTGTTGATAACTGCTGGTTGGTGGTAGGTAAATAATTATTTATTCGCGCAATACAATCACTTTAATTTTTACTTACATTTTTTTCACCAACTGCCTAATCGACCGATGTATAATATTGATGATCAACATCATTTTAATACTAAAATATAAACTATAACAGTTAACAAATAACAATGGTATAAATAAATTAACAAGACGTCCACCGAAGCAAACGACCTACGAACTAATAGAAAGTCATTCTGGAATCTGTATATCCCAAAAGGTTAGGGTATTTGAAGAAAAAATATTTTTAAACTACCTCCACTTTTCTTTTATTTTTTAGAATCAATATTTGAACATTTGATTCAAACTACTTAACATAGCTAGTAGGTTAAAATAAGGTTGATTTGCCATATTTGTCAAGGTATTCGTTTGCTTGTTACCATTGAAGTAATTTTAGTTTATTTTATAATATTTAGAATAAACTTAGCATAATTGAAAGAAACCTCACAATCCCTTACATGGTTTCTTTAGAGGGTTTTTGTTTAACTATAAGATTATACCCGGATTCAAGTAATAGTTGTTGCAAATATGTAACATTGTAATTGTTAACAAAATGACTGTGAACGTTTATGTAAGGTTGATTTTATCAGTTGGTACGTAACGACAGTGGCCTAACTACTTGGAACTGGTATTTCATGTAATTATCTTGAAGTATTATTGTTTTACGTGTAATATAGTACAATTTGATTTATGTTACATATTTTTTTCTTGCATTTATTTCATAATTACACTATATTTTTCCTAGCTCACTTAGGAACTATTGCAGCAAGATTGAAATGAACAATACTCGTACAAATTATATTTTTTTTTATTTCTTTTTCTTTTTAAATCCTAACATAATAATTCACAATTCTGAGATCTACATTGCGACTGAGTTCTATAACGATGTAAGCTTGCTAACAATGAAACAAGCGTGCGTGCGCGCACTTTTTACATTGTTTATCATTGCAAACAACACTGCATGATCGGTCACTCAGCCGCTCTATCGCCTTGAGCCAGCGATTAGACTCAAATTGCTCAAGTGCTCAAACCAAGCTTACCACGTTACGTCATAGTGCAGCTGTTGGCCAACTAAGAGAAGTTTATTTACACTAAACGACAAAATTTAAGCAATTTATGAAAATAAATAGTAAAAAAATATTGTAGGCGGTCATCTCTGGAACAACTAATAAAATTTAAAACAACACTATTACTGCGTGTAATAAGACGAAAATTTCCCGAGTTATTTTTTTTTTAATGTTATTAGTTTGTAGCCTAAATTGCTTGCTTATACTATTTATAGTTTCTTATTTAATCTGACAGATTACAAGCTAAACGTTTTCTTTACAGGTTTGGTTTAGAATTATTTTAGTCCTCAAAAAGTGTTCATTATTTTATGGCAAAAGGATGTTTTTTGTGACCGTAATATGGCAAAGTCACCCCTGTCATTCACCCCTATAGAAAACGAGCTGCGTCATTTCACAAAAAGAAAAGAAGTTACAATGACCTATGTCATTCAATTTATGTTCTGTAGGTATACTTAACTTCATCGCTATTCGCTACACGTTCTAGTAATGCTGATTTTATTTTGTCTTATTAGGCTGTCGGGTTTCTAGACGGGTCTACGTAACGGCCATTGACTGCAAAGTTGTCTTCTAATTTAAAAATGGCAAAATCTTCCACTCACTTTAGATGTTGACGTCCTTTTCACGGACGATTTATACTGTCCGAGTCAGTCACGTTGCATAAGTATTCATAATATGTAAATGCCACTTAGGCGGTAGATAGAGCAGACAGTTGGAATGGAAGGCCTTTTGTGACAGGAACTGTATCCGCAGATTATGTAACGGCTGCGATAACATTGCGTGCAGTCTGGACAACGCAATACTGAATTGTGTTTCAAACGATATTACATTCAAAATATGTACAACAACAGTAACCGATGTACCGAACTGACTGAACCGACAGAAGTAGCGGAAAAATTCAAAATTTGAAGAGTTTTCGATGGAAAATAAGGTGACACACTAAATAACAATAAAACTTAACTCGTATGTTGATGTATTGAAATACAGTTACAAAACAATGTACCATACAAATAGTTCGTAACAAAAGACACATGAAAGTTAACGCGTAAGCAACAAACTACAGATTTTGCCTGGGCACAGTCCAATTGTTTTAAAACAATTGCAGCAGACTGAATTGGTTGACGACCCACTTCTCGATGCTCGGAAGATCACAAGTCCAATTCTCTAATGTTTTTCTAAAGAGCTATTAGAGAGTAGTTGTATTGAAAATATAAACAAAATCATTGAAGAAATTCAACTGGTCTTCACATTAAACCCTTTTAGCCTTATGTAAGCAGACTGCAGCTATAACATGTTTTATATCTGTCAAGCAAACATTAAATTGAATGTTGTACTAACAAAGCACAATGAGGCTTCTTATCGACTAAAGTCAAGGATCTGAAACCTTACAGTAATGGCAATAGGCAGAAAACTTTTAAATCAGAATGCCGTTGAAAAGCAATTTCAAAGTTTGTTTAGACTTTACCCAGGAAATGGCTTCATCGGCTGGGAATGCAAATAATTGCACGTTTCTCATTGTCACTGTGCCAAAATGCACTAATACTTAGAGCCAAACTAAAGACATTAAGAAAACTCGAGAGACTAGGTAAAGGATATTGTTATTATTTTAATAGCGTCATTAAGAAGCTAAAATCGTTATTTTTGTACAAAGTAAACAATGAACTGACAAAACGCTAGTTGGTTAAATATAGGCAAAACTAAAGATGAAAAACAAGTCATCTATGGGCGACGGTAATCTTATACCACATCCGTCTTCCATCTTGCTCATTTGCCTTCTGTCCCATAAAAATATCTGCTATTGAGTACAAACACAGACAGAATGCGCTCTTTCTTAAGTAAATAGGTACTTTATTATTTGTACTATTATCCTAAGTATCCTTAGGTATGTTAAGTACTTCATCACGTACATCTTGTTTCCTTTAATAAGAATGGATCTCATCTCCCAGTACATCATTGTTCGTGAAATAGCGGACTGTATCGGATTCAAGGAGGAGAAAACATCAACAGCATCGGTTGACGGTTCATCATGCATTGTCTCGTGAGTGTTATGTAACAACTGCGGGTATGCACCTGCATGCATACCTTTGTAGTTGGAACTTTATTCATTTGTAATTAAATCAAAGTCATCAAAATTTTTTTGCATGTCATTCACTTATTTTACCATTCTTTTCTTTCTTTTGGCTATATGGTAACTTTTTAAATTCGCCTAAGAAACTACAAAAAGTTTCGTTTCCATTGAAAATTAGGTATAAATCCATTACAAAGTTTTTGTAAAACAACCCTGATATCAGACCTTATTTTTTACCACAATTGTATCTATCCCAAAAAAGATCTTTAGAATGTCGCCCAAAAGGTCCACAGCTGGTGCGTCAATAATGGGTCTGGGATCGACATGTGTGGGACAATCCGTCATGTGTAACATTCTTCATTCTATCGTGTGAACTAAACTCAAATTTTCTCTTCCTTTATGTTGGTAACGAAAGTTTTAAATACTCGTAGGTTGATAAAGTTGGGGAGCCTTTACCCCCGAACGGGGTTTTAAGAATAGCCTGCTTAAAATTTTACTAAGGAATAGTGAAATAAGCTATCCGATTCATTATGGCTACCTATTTGTCTTTCTGCTTTTACAGCAGTCCCTAATTCCCTATTAACATATCCCACAATTCAAACTTTTTGCTCTTATACGCCAAGTTTCTCGATTAACTCAATTTACTGATCCGGATTGCAATGCTGGTGTCTAAAATTACTCTCTCTTGAAACCTCAATAAATTCTCAACTCAAGATATAATTTTGATTCATTGCTTTTAATAAAACATTAGCAAAACCGCCATCTGCTTCTAGAAAAGACGTTACTTTTCGAATTTGGCAAACGATTTATGACCAATAATGTCTTGATTTACGAATATACACCATCCATCATCCTGAAATTGTTATGAATCAAAATAATATTTTTTCGACGCTCTCTTACTCGAGAATGTCTTCAGAAGAAACTTCATTGGCCAATAAAAACAAGTGCTCCTGCAAAACGTTTTTATTGCATTCATATGTTACTGCGAGTTTTACTGGATAAGTTTATGATATCGTTTATGTGATACTAAGGATTGCTTTCGTGAATAATAAAAGTCCAGATAAGTGTGCTTAAAACGAATTTTTAAATTGTAAATTTAAATTCGTAGATATAAAATGAACTTACTAGCTATGAGGAGGAGGAGTTTGTGGTCTGATTTGAACACTGATGTCAATACTAATTTAAACATGGTCCAACACCCACCGGGAGAATTCACGTGTAAAAATATAAGAATAGATTTTGTGATCATTAACAGATGAACAGACTTCGGTAATAAGGTTCATGACAAAAATTGTCTGAAACAGCGACTGTACTGTAAACTAAATATGTACTAATATTACTATGCAATCAAAAGCAGGCTCTCAAATTACTTGGTTACAAAGTTAGGTTTCAAATAGTGTCAATGTTAGTCATCCTTATTCATTTACAAGTCTATTGAATCATCAAAATTGAATCGAAACTGAATTGCTGAAATTGAATTGCTCCCAGTGAGTGATTACGTACCATAAGGTGAGTATAGACTACTAGAGCATTTACTTGTAGGTAACAGAACAAAGAGCCCTAATGTTCTAGCTGGTGTATCACCCTTGCACGAACCAAATGTCGTACATTTTACCTGTATTCTAAAAAAACCTACAACATAGAAATGCTTGAGAAATTGCTCTAGTCTATACCTTTAGTATTCTAACGAAGGTAAAATCTCAGAGGTTTGATTGCCATGAAATAAAAGATGAAGAAGAAGAAACATTAAACTTACTTGATAGTAAGGGCCAGCAGCACAATGATGAGCCCTACAAGGGCCATGGCAATGACGACACCGCATATCATGTAATTCGCATCATTTGGTGCATCTGAAACAAACGAATTTTAACCTTAGTAATGACCAAATAAAGTCTTGAAGACTATCCAATAGACATTCTTGACGGATTTTTCCTTAGACACGGATTTGTCATTCAAATGTTTTCAGGCAAAGAAGTACACATAAAGGGAAATACTATGGCCGTTGTAATAAAGACGATTTTGCAACGATACTAGTACTTATAGTACTATTATGTGCTGTCGACGTTTACTAGAGTCAGACAGAGGCAAAAATAAATATTTTTTCCTTCACCAAACCACAAAAACATTCAACTGAACAACATGTTGATATTAACCACATTAAATAAAACATTTGCCCTTTCATAAAAACCTAGTATTGTTAGTAACCTACAGTTTTTACTTGCCCAAAGAAATAGAAATAGGTAACGAATAATTTAACCGATTTTCTAATAATAGATCCAGCAACAAAGTTGTGGAAAAATCGATTTTAAGAAGGACGCGAGATCAAGGTAGGAAAAACTTTATTCAAGCAAGGTTAAACAAACACCTACTTTACTACACTGACAAAGAAAACATCAATTTGCGCTTAATTACCAGAATTCAATACTCTTATGACTAATCGTAATTTGACCATCTGTAGACACAAACTACACACACAAAGACACAAGTTTAGACAAAATTTTCTTTAATATTTTCTTTAGACATAGTTACTACAATTTTATGACATTCTTAATAGGTATGCAGTTTATTATAGTTGTTACTGTTTGTATTTTTAATATCTAAAATTAGATTAAATTATAAACTTTCCTTCCACTTCATCCCTGATAAAATATTTCATTTAGTGTATAGTCTGCCATAGTATTGGGACAAATCGCTTTAAAGAAGAAAAACTCAGATTATCTGATTTATGACCAGTCATTGAGCACTGATGTCGCGCATGCATGTCATTCGCCATAAAAAAGGTTAAAGTACCATCACAAAAACTTCATTGACGTTAGCGGTTATCATCAGACTCAGTGTCCAATGTCAGTCGATAACGAAATCCCCTTTAAAAACCGATAGCAACTGAAGAGGACCGAAGTCCAACGGGATCAAGCCGGTCATTATCTCTGGACGGGGCACGCGAGTTCCCACGACCGATAACGCCACGGATGATCGTTAAAATTATCGCGGTTCTGCCGAAAAACCGGTTTTTACCGGTTTACTGTAACCCATTCTCGATTGCGCGGGGTCGGCAGTTATTGGTAATGACATACAGTTCGGTAACGAGCAGAAAAACGGAAATTATACCGATGGCATAAAGTTTAAATTCGAACGAAATTAGTCAAATTTTGCTCGTGCTTGATTACGAGTATATTATTTGGCACTGATGGATACGGGCATATCAAATGACCGAACCAATTATCACGGCTGTGTTTGTAAATGTCCCTATAGGGTGAAATTAATGAATTTAAACATATAGTTAAGTATTATAGATCTCAATAGAACCGACAGTGACACATTTGTTCATAAATGATTTCGGTCCCGAAACTTGTAATTGAAGGTATCAAACAAGGCAACAACAAGGCAGAGAAGGCTCAAAGCTTAAAAAAGTACTCTTTTCCCTTCAAATTCCAAGAAATACATCTAAAATACGTTAATGATAGATCGCCCGGAGTCCTGCCAGCAGGACTTAAAGTACTTCCGGTAGGACGCAAAATTAAAAGATCACAGTTTCGTAAGTATACATTGTACAAATTTCAAATTTACACGAAAAAATAGAGTGTTTCTCTCTCTTTCACCCAATAGTGCCCAAGATCGAAAAACGCGACTAACCGTTAGTCGGAGCCCGATGGCGCACGAGTATACACGGGGGCAGCGCGTTCGCGCTCGCGCGACACATTTTGACGCGCCGGGCGTGGAGTCGGCAACATTTTGGCGATAATATTATAATGAATGTGAAGTATTCCAGCCTAATCAAACATTTATAATTTATTTCTTGTTTTTGTTTTTAATTTGTAGTGTATTTGTAAGTGATAGGTGTAATTTCTAATACAAAGTGACGTACCAAAGTAATTAATTTAAAGTTCCTTATTATAGTTCCTATTAGTTAAGTTGAAAGAAGATAAACAAGTTTATAATATATTAAGAAAAGTAAAATACTGGTTAAACAAAATGATTCTACGACATGACTTTTTATTTAATAAACACTAACCAAGTGTTTACTACTTCTGGTGAGGATGAGTTCAAATTTGAAGGTCACCGTACTGCTGGAAGGACCAGCAAGCAAACACGTACAAATTGCGTACTGCGGGCAGGACTTGCGATAATCTTCTGGCAGGACGTTTAGAACAAAAGACCAGTCCTTCCAGAAGAGCCTTCCAGCAGGACAAAGCACCGGGCGATCTATCATTAACCGTCACAATTCCAAGCAGCGCGGTTTGAACCAGTTACAAATCAGGACAATGACATTGACACATCGTTTAAACATAACTCACAACAAAACTAGTATTAAAATTTACATTTCCAGTGTAATACATTTTTATTTGCCTTCCGGTTAATTAATTTTAAGTGTCTTCTTGTTGATCAGGAAATCCGCTAACAAGGACTAAATATCTTGTTTGAAGTTACATGCCTACTACATAGATAGTAAAAGTAGAAATTGTATTTTATAAATGCTTTGATCACTTCATTCAAAAGCGCTCCACCGTCAAAAGAGCTTTATTTCTCTAGATATATAAGGACGAATTATACTCGAGCTGATGCTGCAGTTGTATGTAAAACACAATTCTTGAATTCTTTTTTTGGTTCCATGACCCAAACCACAATCAATGTCTACAGAAATTAATCGATGTCGATAACAAATGATCGCCCGTATGATTTGAAACCTTCACTAACAATCGAACTGTGCCGCATCGCATCCTTAATTTGCCGTTGGTAAAATGAAGAGTTGAACCAGTTGAACTGCGGATCAATAGCGTACATAGTATTGTTTATTGGACCAATTTTAGGAACTACTAGCAGCCGAGGGCGGAATGGGCATGAAGGACGCGTTCGAAGTCTTGAAACTATTGGAACAGCCAGGGTTTTTATAAGTTCGAGTCCCGACCAAATGTCCTCGACCTCTACCACATAACTAACTGCCGCAGGTAGCTTATGCATTTGAAATAAGGTGCTCTTTTGAAACAAAACTGTACAACTGTAAAATTTTAATGGTTTATTAGTTCAGGAAAGGGAATAGGTACCAAGTTTGATAAAAGTTTATTGCTCACTAAAATTGTACGTGTTTTAAAATTCCATTAATTAAATACAAGGAAAACATGATATACGGGACGTTAGCATTGTTTTACAGGAAAACCTATGTTTCATGGTCGATGAACATTTTTGCTGATTGCATCGCATGTAACAATTTATGTATAGAATTGTCCTTTAATACAATACCTAAATATAATGATGTCTAAGTATCTTATTTATTACTTTTGTTTAATCCTTCATCACCACCATCATCATCATCATCATCTTCAGGTCAAGTTCAGTCAGCAGCTGAAGTTTCTACGTCATCCATAATAATTGTAAGGAAGAAGGTACTGAAAGTGACGTCAATTCATCAAGAAATTATTAAGTAAAATATAATTAGCCTGCCTGAAAAAAATTCAATGCAGATTCAGAAAAAGTTCTTCATTCTTTAGTTTTGAAATACAATTTTGTTGACTGTTTCATTCCGGTTAAATTACGAAATAAATTAACTTATTTGGTGGTCAAAATGTTAACAAATAATGCATTATCGACAAATTACCTCCAAAACTTGCCCAAACAATTCGCGGAAGGTTGACAATGGCTTTCGCGAATCCCAAACAAAAAATCACCGGATACAACTAAAGACAAATATATGGGCACTTCTTCGAAATTGCATTCTTCGGCTGATTCATATGGACAAATTTCAAATTCAATTTTAGGTCTGTAACATAGACTCATATGAAAATAGGTACACCCAATAACATATATTTGGATAAGGGACTCGTTTTTGTAAAGCAGTTTTCAAGATATCGACGTTTAAATATTTTGTGCCCATATGAATCAGAATTTGTTACATATTAATCAAAAATAGAAATAAAATTTAAAATCTTCAGGTACAATTGGCTCTATATTAAGAAAATAATCATATTATTAAAAAAAAAAGATCAGTTGTTATGAAAACAATATCAGTTATCAAAATTTTAAAAAAAAAATGCAACCAATTCCACAATAAATCGTGAAAAACATTTTTCTGAAACTTTAGTATACATCCATAATATTTTGTCATCATCATAATCATTTTAACCATAAGATCCACTACTGAACATAAGCCTACCCCAATGATTTCAATAATGACCAGTTGGTAGCGGACTGCATCCAGCGCCTTCCTGTGAGTGAACGTTCTACACTGAGCTTTCCGGCACGTGGCTTCCACTCCAGAAGCTTGCTATCCATTGGATGGTCATCTAGGCCATCAGTTCTGCATACTATGTGTCCTGCCCATTATCACTTCAGCTTGCTAAAACATCGGACTATGCCACCATGCGACTTTAGACCGTTTATGGATTTCCTCATTTCAGATTCGATTGCATAAAAAAACCAAGCATAGTCCACTCCATAGTATGGTATGCAATTTAGTGGTTCGTAAGCCTATAGTGAGAGGCCGCTTTTCAGAACAATATGTCATCACTGATAACACACACTGGATGTAGACTTTCATCTTATGGCACTAAGGTATTTGAGATGACTCTACCCAGCTGTATCACTTATCCAAGCTATCGTTGTTAAGACGTCCACGCACAAGATGAAGAAGGTGAGATGAGCTTATAGAGGTTGTAGCAATGGCAATCAGTTAATCTCGAAATCATTGGAGGCCTATGCTCAGCAGTATTATTATGTGCTATGGACGCTATAAGTGAAAGCATTGGGGGAGGCCTATGTTCAGCAATGGACGTCCTATGGCTGAAATGATGATGATGATGATGAATTTCATACAGCGCCATTTAGCCATAAAATAAGCAACAAATATGCTTGTGTTATGGTTCCTAGCTTAAAGGACATACTACTTATTTACTGTTTAAACATACATTATTCATAGTATAAAAATGATGATGATTTTTTTTATTCATAACAAAACCGCAATCACATCTGGTCTTAAGTGAGATGCAGTCTGGGATATCATTCTCAGCTAATAAACACCTTTTTGGTGCTTGATAGATCAAAAACTAATTTATTTTATGATTCATATAGGGCCCTGGCCATATGAATCACGCACAGATGAATCAGTTTTTTTCCTGAAATCGAGCAAAACTCGTCATACATACAAACTACAGTGTTGTCATTTTTCTACATGAATCTATAACCCAAAAGCATCACATGGAAGACAGATTAGATTTTTAATGCAATAATATAATTTTATAAAGTAGGCATTGTAATCAGCATGCCACCTGAACCAAGCACAGATGAATCAAGTATTTGCCTTCATCACACCGGGTTCTAAGCCAACCAGCTCCACGTCTGCCTTCTAGCTTATCCGTTGCAAGATGGGCTTGCCTCCACGCCAGAAACCAGACTCTCATGATTAAAACCTGACCAGTTATGATCAAGAACAGCTCACGCCATATGAATCAGTATTTTATGCCGGACACTGCTTATTTATTTTTTTGCGAACAAACTAACTTAATTAAAATTATGAAACATTTTTTTTGCAGAAGAACAACTCATTAGCTTTCGAAATAATTTTAATTTATATTGATATATCAAAAGGAAAAAGCTATATCAACCATTTTGTTCCGGAAAATGGCTAACGGACACACCATATGAATCAGAGAATCACACTTCAAATATTTTTAATTTGTATAATAATAATAATAATAATAATTCATTTATTTCAACACACAGTCATAGGTTTAAGGTTAAAAACAGCAATTATGTAGCTGTAGTATAAAGACAGCAATTATGTCAAAAATGTAATTTGCGCCAGATAGGGCTATAGCTAAGCTATAGGAAAAAAAATATTGCATGCCATTTTGTTAGTTGGTTACTGAACTATACCCAAAGACATCGAAAATTTTGCCTCTGAAGAAATACCCAAATGCATGTATGCTGACTGTTCTCGAAAGGGCTATAGTAGCAGTTTTTTATAAAACTCAGCGATTCTATCTATTTCCAGATGTTGATAAAACAACGATTGGCAAATAAAACGTTATACCTATTAACTTTTCCTAAGATTCTAGGCATAAAAATACCTCTCTATCCTATTTATACTATGTAGATAGTAAATAAAAGCTAGGGCATATTTGAATGCGACAGTTAGGGTTGACTCCAAGAATTTTGTCTCCAACCCTCAAGAGCCACTCTGTTCACCAAGCCCAGGATGAAAATGCCCAACTCCTGAGAAATACGAAACCAAAGTTTCAGTCTAGAAATCTCATGATGTAGGCAGGTATTAAAATGTTAGAGGTCGCAATACTCGCAATAGAATGGCATTCGAGACAAGCAAAAAAGCTACTCTTATTCTGCAGTAGAGTAACAAGGATTCCATCACGCAACACGCACGCGCCTTCATCGTGACATAGAGTCATTGTCGTCGGGCTCCATGCGTGATAGGTCAAGTTCGACCTTCGAACACGCCCAATTTTTTTAAGGGACAATATTANAATACATGCCTTTTTTTAATTCCATTCACTAGAAATAGGCAAAGGCATAAATCATACAGCCAAGTCTGGCCAAGTCTATTTATAAATCTTGATCCATTTTTTTTTTCATTTCTGGTCTGGCCAGTACGATTTCGAAATTAGAAATAAATTTTAAATTTTGAAATTCGAATCAGGAGTCAGCCATGTTCGCGCAGAATCGCAGATGTAGTCAAATGACGTTCTCTGAAACGGAAACAGGATAAAGCTCTGACAGATAACTACACAGCATTTGGTTGTAAATGGATTAAGATTATTCGTGGAATCGATTCGTTTTGGAGGCGGAGGCGTGTTACAGTCTACCTACAGCATAATTATTGGACTGTTTGGACTACATTTTGATTGCAAAATAACACCTTTTCCAAATAAATAGACAGGCCAAAGTAAGTGTAGGTAGGTGCTTAAATTAGCGAAGTGATAGCTGCTTGCTGCAAACAATATTCTTAGAAGTAATCACTTTCACTCCAATTGAATTAATTAATTAATTAACTTGATCTAACTCTAAAATAATATCTATCTCAATAAATTGACGTTATCGCTTACACGTTTAACCAGTTTAAATAAACATACTTATGCATTAATTAATATCATTTAGTTCGTGTTCAGTTTCCAACCGAAATTTCCTAGTTAGTTACAATTTATCGCACCTTCGGTAGAACAAGGGCACAATTGCACTTTTTGCAATTTTACAGGAGAGCTATTAATTATTAGCTACACATTTTTAAAGTATTTCTGCATACTTAACTCATTTTTGCAATTTTTGACAATTGTGCCCTTGTTCTACCGAAGGTGCGTTATGTGGACGTATGGTGGAGTTATTATGAGTACAATTTCATTTAAAATAGCATTTAAACTACCGCTAGGCCAATAAAACAAACTGTGACATTGTTATACAAATGTCTAGTCTACACGTGTAAATCGTCAGATACCTACGTGATTTACATTGATTATTTTATTTATAACAAACTTTTTCAAAAAGTATTAAACTTATTTATTTTGTAGAAAAATAGTACTTATTGCAACTACGTAAGAGCCACGGGGTTTAACTTGACGTGCCATCGTTCGTATTTACTTCAAAAACAAATTACTTATTCTAACTTTGACAGTAAATTCGAATAATCTCGAAAAAACAAACTTATTTCTCTAACTAAACTTTATCTTTAGTTTCTGTTATTTTGATACAGGGTAAAAACTTCACAGTAGGTAAGGTAAATGAGCCAATAATCTATAAATTAATTTGAGTTATTTTGGTTTCACGTTGTCATTATAATATTATATGATGTTACGTAGGTACTAATTTAAAACTGTTAAAACATTGAACTTATAAACTAACTAGTAATTTGAATCGAGTTTTGACGCCCCGTTTCATAATAACGGGTTTAGTTGTATTGTCATACTAACTAATAACACCCTGTATTTTAAAACTAAGTAGACTGATACTACTTTAAATATACAGGTTGGTGTAAATTATCCCAAAATGTTGTTTTGATCGTATCAGGGAGACTAATTAAAAGTTAATGTCGCGATTAAGATTGAAGTTTGCTAAATTAAATCAGTAAATTAACTTATCAGTATAGCTTATACTGGCATGTTGCCAGCTTGTGGTCGCTTAATTAAGATAAAATGTTAATAGAAATGTAGGTAATTTAAATGTTTCAGCCACATCTTCAATATTATGATTGTGGTACCTATCTACTCGTATCTGGGGGCACGGCAGTGCCCCCACCAAGTCGAGCAAAAGAGCGGCACGGCCGTACCATCCTTTTCTCGAAGCAATTCAGGCCATTTTCGACCGCCTGTAACTTTGTTGTGGATAAAACTAGAAGGCTGAATTTTCATTAGCTATGCAGGCATTGTAAAGACAGGGTATATTTAAAATTTCATTCAATTTGAACCAGTAGTTTAAGAATTATAACGGGTCAAAGTTACTTAATTTTGTCACTCACTGACTCACTGACTCACTGACTCACCGATCATCAAAACTCTAAGGCACTTCTAGCAGACCTAGAAGCTTCAAATTTGGAATATAAGTAGTGTTTGGTGTATGAATCAAGGAAAAACTAAAATATTTGGGGGCACGGTAGTGCAACCGCCAAGTCGAGTAAAATTTTTCAATTTCGGTCCAGTTTTCTAGATACATAACTGCTGTCTACAAAATACAAAAAGAAATGAGATTCCATCAAAAACAATACTTGTCAAAAAAACCAAGTCTCGCAACTCAGTTGTTCTACGGTAAAAAGTTGTGAGATCCATGTAATACCAAGTCCAGGCCAGGAAATCTTTAACGTTTTACATAAATATATTGACTTGGCCATCGCATGAAAACACGTGTAAATTAAATTATTTAGTGCGATGGCCAAGTCAATAATTTATGTAAAACGTTAAAGATTTCCTGGCCTGGACTTGGTATTACATGGATCTCACAACTTTTTACCGTAGAACAACTGAGTTGCGAGACTTGGTTTTTTTGACAAGTATTGTTTTTGATGGGATGTATCTTTACTGAGAGTCGAACCCAGAACTAACTGAATAGTTATAGATGGTATAATAACGAATTGACTAATAAGAATAGAATAGAATAAGAATTTATTGACACAGTAAGCACATAATTATAAACAAAACTAACACAACTAGAATAAAAACAATTAGTGAGCCACTGCGCCAATAGGCTCCCGCACTGCACTTTTCTATTTTTCTTGACATGCTCGTAGGGCATAAACAATAAGGAACGTTCAGTGCCCTAAGTACCTACCTCCCTAGTCCCTACTTGTTCTGTGCCTATGCCCTAAGCAATTTGCTACTAATGCGATGTACAGTCACACACACAGCTACAGATTTCTATTGCAAAATCGCACCTATTCCCACTATATTAAGAAGCCACAGTCTTTACCTTGATTCGCTGACACTGATACACCTCTTACAAAACTCGTATAAAGTACAAATAAAACAATAGTATTTCAACGGTCACCGACCTCTAGTTCATCAGACCTAAGACACCTAGCATCATCAAGGTTGACTCCACTTGTCGGCAGGAACAGTGCATCGACCGGGTTAACGCACCCGATACAGTTTTTGCTACGGTATCCGCAGGGTTGGAGGCGTTGGAGCTTAGTTTGACCGCATTTAGGCAGGGCTGCATTCAGTGAATTTCAGTGTAACATTTTAGTTAATACTAACAAGACTCGAATATTGGTTAATTTTTCAAACCGTTATCCTAGTAGGTAAGTAAATGAGAACGAAATAATTTCGTTTTCGTTCCTCGAATATTCATAGTAATCATATCATTATATAAAATATGTATTTATAACATAGAATTTAATTTCAGTTATAATTACTGTAAGGTTTTTATTTTGTTATTTTCCTGTCGGTAATTTTATTATTTTGTTTTGGAATTTCAGTCATGGCTATTATTTATAAGTACATATAAGTAATAAAAATTGGATAATACTACCATAAGCTTCAGGTAATCCCAGCAATAAAATCGTCAAGAATTTGCGTAAGCGATGTATTTATTTGTATCTGATTGTCAGTTGTTCCAGCTGTTCAATAAGTAACAATGATTGTGAATGAACGTAAACAATGCAGTAGCAATAAAATTTGTAATAGCAATAAAAAGTTGTGACAGTTATACGGAACTGTGATTTTTCCTGGCACGTGTAAGTTTATTTAAATGGTTTGCGCATAACTTGACCGCGTTTGCCGCAAATGGCTGACAATGAGATCAACACTATTTTACTAACAATGGGAAAACGCTTTTTCTATTGAAAGTTAATTGTGATGGATAGAAATAGCAATCTTCATCTACTTAGAGCTGTAAGAGGCAATCGTTTGTTGTTATTGCAAGATTACTTTATTATAATTGCACAGGAATTACAGTTGTGCGCGTTAAATTTTTTCATTATTGCATTTATAGCGATAAGTCCTCCTACTACATAGGTAGGTACTAAAGTCCAGTTTTGGTTTTCATTGCCCAAGTAAAACCACTTCGAAATGTTCTAAGTCACAAAGAAAATTTCGAATGAACGGCGCAGTTCAAATAGAACATGGAGCAATAAAGAATTTGAATTTAATTCAGAGTTCCCAATTGAATCCATTACTGTTCTCATTATTAAACCGACTCCGGCCCTGGCCATACAAAACATTGGCGCCATATTAAATATCAATTGGCGGTGTTATTAGGTAAATGCAAGAGTAAATGCGATCGCAACCGGTCGCATAAATTATTGCTGTCGAAATCGCAGTTTCATAATAATAAGCAAATATTGAAAAACTCATAACGACTTTCTCTGCCAAAGTTGTAGGCCACAAATTGAAGAATTTCTCCAAAGGATTTTGATCTTTAAGAATAAAAAATAAATAATTAAAGTTTATCTTTTTTGATAGGTCGAATGATAGGACAAGAAAGCCAAACCAACAAAACTCTTTGCTGAAACCATAGCTTTTAGACTACCTTACCTTAAATACCATACTTCCTTGGCCACCAATGTCTTTCAAACCCCTGCAGTTGCATTAACATTACCTAATAAGGGCGCACTCGCCATTTTAACTACACGTGTAACCTGCTTGGGCTCCACATGTACTTCTGCGTGCGCGCATCGTCAATAATCGTCATATTACGCTGACTACGGACAACCTGTTGCTCTGGCAACTGTCTTAAGTTTTTAGAACGGCTTATGTAATCAGTAATGAGCAAAAAATTGGACACCTTATCGGTAAAATCTATAACAAAAACGCTGTGAAGCGTGAAACGACGGTAACTCCGGTTAGGACACTTATGAAATACAGTTTTGAGGTGCTGAATCACCTAAGTAAAGAAGTAAAGTAAATCAAGACTAACTAAGTACTAAGTCAGCCAAGATAAATGACGTCCATTGCTGGACAATGCCCAAAGGCCTCCTCTAAGAGACCGATCCTGCGTTGCCCGCATCCAGACCATCCCTGACCTTCACCAGATCATCGCTCCACCTAGTGAGTCTTTCCCACACTACGTCTGATAGAAACTCAAAGAGTAAGAAATAAGTTTAATGTTGTATGGCTCATATTTATCGGAGACGTGAAATTCAGATTCATTTAGATGTTTTATTACAGCATCAGAATGATTTAGTGTACGAATATTTCACGACTAAGGACACAGCCAACGCGAATTCATAATAAGTTTTAATATGCATGCATGCATATTTGAATAAATTCCCCAATAAGCAAAATGCCTATGTAAGTTGATAAGTAAGTAAACCACATAAATCAGTCTATTAAAAATCTTGCTGAAATAGGTTTCAGAAAATTCCATAGTAAA
Source organism: Ostrinia furnacalis (assembly GCF_004193835.3). Classification (NCBI taxonomy): domain Eukaryota; kingdom Metazoa; phylum Arthropoda; class Insecta; order Lepidoptera; family Crambidae; genus Ostrinia; species Ostrinia furnacalis. The sequence continues at coordinate 268,043 of NW_021132580.1, read as the reverse complement.
GTGAAACTAACCCGCTACTAATAAGTAGCTTGTAATAGCAAGTATTAATAATGCCCTAAACATAAACAATACCAATTGTGTTAAAGCACGTTGTTTCTGTCCATAAATAATATCACCAGTTCACCACGTCTTATCACGACCAACCAATCAATGCACTTCCAACGAAAGCAGCGTAAAGAAAAACCACACGTGACATGTTACGGCACGTTTTTTTAATTAATACCATGAACTTTATCATCTGGAACACAAAGAACATATTTGAGGAACAGATCATGAGGCAACCAATTGTAACAAGGGCACGTATAGTGTAGTTGGCATATTTTGATACATTGTCTTGGCGTCAACGCTTACGCAGGCAGTGCGCAGTGGTAGTAAAACATTGGAAAATGATAAAAAAGCATGTTTAGTTGCTGACGAATTTGTGACTAACCATGAAAATGTCATCATCACATGAGAAGAGTTGATAGATATACCATTGATCACACACCATGACGACAAAGGATTTACGTAATACTCTCATGCAAATATTTTAGGAGCACATAAGAAACGGACTATTAAAGTCACGAATTTTAAGATCGATATAATGTGAAGCCTTACTATCTCAAAGTTTGGGTGGCTTCTCTCACCGCTTAAGGAATTTAATTCGTTTATTTATCCTACTCTAACATAGGTGACAGATACAAGCAGGAAGTATAAACGACGTAAGTCTGATTAAAGAGACATTAACACGTTAGAGAAAGTCTTCTGATTTAGATCGTTCCCATCTGCGTAATATTGTCACACGCCCTCGTGCAATAATTACATCTGACAGAATTAATTGAACACTATTCCCATCCGGTTTCATAACTATAGCAACACATCTATCATAACTTTCACTGAATACGATTTTACGATCCAGTTTTAGAGAAAGCTCAAATCGGTAATGTAGCTTTACTTTATGGTGTTTGTCTGTATGATTTATTGCTATTTACTTTGTTATAGCAAACAGTTATAAGCGGATCTTGTTTCAATTTAATTATGAATATTGGAATCTCACGTAAACATTATTATCTACTTAAATTATGATCGATTCACGTGAATAAATTACCTATCGATTAAATATTTTTTCCATTAAATTTCTTACTATTACAATTTGTTACAGTATGTAGCGATAAATACTATTCATGGTGTTGCAATTTTTTATTCATAAAAACAGGATTTACAACATGTTAGGATTAGATATTCTAATTTTTGATTACCTTTAATAAACTGAACCTGCCCATAGATGCGCAATACTAAACACTACCATTCCATGGTAAATGGACTGTATAATTTAATGTTGCCAAGTTACAAGCGTGTGATGTTATAAAATATTATGACAGGCAATATCCTATTCCAATTTCCTTCTAGACAGCTTATAATGAAACACCACTTTCTAACCATAAACTGTCCGGTTTAGATCATTGTCATACCATAACCGTTTTCTGTCGTTGCAAAATACTCTCGTAGGCAAATTAAATGTAAGAACATGATGCAAATGAAAATTGTAAATTATTTGTTAAGTAGCGTTAATAGCAACAGCTATTGACGTATTTTTCCAACGGCTAATGCCTCTTCTATAGTCTAAAAGAATTCAAAAATACAAACGATAGCAACATTATCTCTTTACACATTTATACGAATTGAGAAAACAAAGTTTTTGTGTATGACGTTAAACCGAAATTCGTTAAGTCATTAAGGACGAATTTGATATGGTTTTCCTGCTGAAACTAAATGCTAGTGTAAAAAATTTGGAAAAAACTAAACAGGCGGATGGAGCGTTATTTTTTGTTCGTTAGGTAGTTAATACTCCCTAACCAATCAAGCAGTTCAAAACATGACAAAATCGACCAGGCATATCGGACAGGGCATTTGCCCTCATCCGTTACCGCCCTCTTCTTTAAGTTACCCGGCAACCTCAGATTAATAACACAGCCACCAATTTTGGGTCCAGGTAGGCCCCAAAAAAACGCCATGCTATCTCACTCAGGTTCCACAAGATGGAAGAGAAATGAGGATTCATTTCTTATGACTCTTATACCTTTACTAGCGTAACTAATAACGGCCGATGACGGTAAAGCTAAACAAAGAGAAGTGACTAAATTCAAGATGGCTGAATAAAATAAAACGAAGTCTGGATCCTTGTCTGCAGTCAGCACTGTTTATCTGGTTCCAACTTGACTAACGAAACTAATAATAACTCCATTACTAACCCAAGATGGAGGATTTTCAGTAGGGTTGTCCTACAATCTGTTCTAAACATTTTCGTCTATCTATCGACCTTTTGCTTTATTTAACTGCTATCTCTTAGCCTCAAAAATAAAATACGTAAAAGTAATTAATGCAAATCCTTGATAGGTAGTTCTACTAAGCTTCTAATGAAACCAACTAAAATTTTGTTAAACATTTTGGCAAGATTAAGATCCTTAACATCAAGTAGGTACCTATAGTATAGGTCCTATACCTAAGTGTTTTTCAATACATGGGTTATAATGCGAGCAACTGCCCGCAGGAGGATTTAATGAATGCTGCTGACAACGCCACTCTTGTAGCGGAGTTTTGGGCTGACACTGTGTAGGTTTGTCGATACGATAAGAAGACGAAGGTAGGTTTATTGTTATTATGTAAATTGTACCTACTCGTAGTAGAGAAAAGATACATGATAACCCTTACTATTGGTAGCATCCTGCGTATAGTTAGACACTACTAATATAAACAATTTAGCTTCTATTTCGTAGTAAACACAGTTTATTAATGCTTCCTCAGGTGGTAAATTGCATGAATCATCAGAGTATGAATAATATCTACGTAACACTTTTAATAACCAAAATGATTTGTTTGCAATTTGTTAGTAAACTCTTGGTAACAATTAGGAGTAAATTTTGACGGTCATTTAGACCTAATTAGTAAAATGACTCATCATATTAATGAATGATGCAGCTTTGTCTTGTACCAAATCTTAATCTCTCATTCATAAATCCGTAATTCTTCTTTCCACTCACTACTAGTCAAGTGGCTAGTGCTATATTTAATTTGGCTTATCTGTTGATAAACTGTTGACGTTTTCTTTCACGAAATCTTGTGTTCAATCAAGTAGGTATCAAGATTTCGTGAAAGAAAAATAGACTGCATTTCACATAAGGCGTTTTTTCACAGGCGAGAAATTAATGGTTTGCTTAGCAGTTAATGCGAGTAAAAAAAGTGAACAATGCGTGATTATGTAAGTAGGTAACCTGCCTGATATCTGCCTAGATCTAATAGACTATCTAAGTAGGCCTGTAATACTTGGTAATTACGGTTTTGACATAATATTGCGTTGAAATATAACTGATGTAGTTATCGCCGAATAAAAACACATCGACGAAACATCACACTAATATCCGAATTGCGTGACCATATCAATTTCAGGCTGGGTCATTTAAAAACCATAAATCAAAATTACATACGGTCACCAATGTTATTGTCTTAAGTTCAAGGTGAAGCTGAAACAAATAAATGTTTATCGTCCGAGTAGTCCTAAAAAATGCTTTCAGCCAAATGATTTTTGTTTATCTACTGAAAATTGTAACAAAAACAATGCTTGGATTGCTTTCGAGGTTAATAAGAAAGTGAAAACAAACAAACATTGGCGAGTCGCGACATTGCCATCACACCTACACGCCTTAGAATGGAAAGTGACAGAAAAACGCCAAAGATACGATCATGTAACAGAAGAGTAATCTTATTGACAGTGTTACCTATGCACTTTAATGCCTACACTTAGAGATTACAACCGCTTGGCAAAATTGACTTAAGTGAGTAACGTTTTACGTTAAACAATGAAAGTGTGGAGTGAAGCGAGAGTGATTAACAAGTCGAAACAGGGTTAGGTATGTCGAACGGAAAATAATACCGTTAACTGTCCGTCTGCGAACGGTTCATTTTCATAAATTTTCTCGTGACACTTTTTCTAGTGTACGCTTTCTTATTTTTAGGAACACAGCACTGCGACACACACTTTAGTAAATAACAGCAAAAAAAGAAATTTCCCTATAGCTAATATCTGTCACTCATGACTGTCATTCCTATTAACGTCATAGTTAATCTTTATTAATCCAAAATGATGGATTTGGTTTTAGTCTAAGTAAATAGGTAGGTACATTGTTTGTGTTTATTGTCTTGTGCTTATGAATTAATTATGATAAGGAGAGGGATTAAAATTTAATTTTATCATTTTGCAAAGTCCTACCAATATCAGCTTAAGTTGATAGGTAATTTAATTCAGAATTAAGATTATTATTCACAGGTTGATATTTTCAATGAATTTTGAATTGTGTACAATCACACAATACACATTCTTAGATTTATTAATATATTTTTTTAATCATTATTGTCTTTACAATTTGTGTAAAATAATCGTATTGTCCACACAAACGACGCACAGCACAGGACAGGGACGTTGTTAAAAATAACGTAGGTAAGTATAAAAAGAAACGCACTGGCTTGGCCTCGTATGTAACAGCATTAGATTCATTTAAAGGTGAAGGCTAAACGATAATATGCGTAACACTTACAATAGGTACTGTCCTTTCTTACATAATGTAACGTCACGTGATAAAAACAAAGATCAAGTAGGTACAGTCGACAGCACATCAAGCTATACATTTTCGTTGCAAACTCGCCCCTATTGCAACTACGTAAGATACCGCAGTGTTTACGTTGACGTGCTGTCGACCGTACCTACTTACCTACCTACCTAAATCAAAGATTAAAAGATTATGCCCTCTGATTACAGAAGCTACGACGGTACGGCTAAGTTTTCTAAATGTTACAATTTCCAAAAAATAATTAAACGGATCTAGTTTTACTTATTTAAAAATAATGAATTACCTTATGCTACTTATAATTAAGAAAGAGTGAAATTAATTAGTGAGAACTAGATTTTTAACTATTTACTTATTACCGTCTGCACCAGAAGGAGGGTTATGTACTAGACGTGCGCGCCGCCGCGGCGCGCCGCCGCCATAAGGAGTCAGCGCGCCGCCGCCGCCGCCGGTAGTATAAAATTCGCGCCGAAACAAAACTCTTTGGAGACTGTTTCTCAAGTAATAGAGGAAGATGAAAACGATCCAATCTCTGAAGACAGTGAAGACGTGGTAGAGAGACAGAAGCTCGTGCCTTATTTGGAAATTTGGCAAACATACCTACAGTTAAGTAAAACTTCTACTCCAACGAGATGGCACAGTGTCTTGTGACAGTGTCTTAGAAATGCTCGAAAGTATGGCGCACTTGATTTTAGCAATTCTGAGAGCTATGTCGGTTACTTTGGTTCTCCTGCGGATCTCCTCATTTCTGATTCGATCACGCAGGAAAACTCCGAGCTTAGCCCGCTCCATCGCCCTTTGGATGACCTTGAGCCTTCTTATGAGGCCCATAGCAAGCGACCATGTCTCAGATCCATATACCATCACTGGCAACACACACTGGTCAAAGACTTTTGACTTGAGTGGGCGGGGCACATAGCTCGTAGAGACGATGGCCGTTGGGGCAGGAAAGTTCTCGAGTGGCGACCACGGGCTGGAAGACGTAGCGTGGGCAGGCCTCCTACTAGGTGAACCGACGATCTGGTTTTTTTTTTGAAGGGACGCGCGCTGATAGCTTGAAGAGCTTTTCCAGCTGCACCGGGCAGAGTGGCGAGTACAGAAGGTACTCTAGCCGTTTGGCGATCGTCGGTGCGCGTGCGGACGAGCCTGGGCTTCGCTTCGCGAAGCCCACACACGGCCTCGTCGGTCGCAGACCGACGTTCGCGATCGGGCCGTATCGAGCGCATAAGGCGCCCGATCAGTGGCGAACCCAACTAGAGGGTTGCCCACCGCGGTGTTGGACCAAAGTCCAGCCTACGGCGGGCTCACTCTAGTGGGCCCGATCGAGGGGACTACGGACGTGGCCTGAGGGCGCCACGGTAGGCCCGAGCCTATACCGAGCCTATACCAGGACACGGCCTGAGCCGAGGTCCGAACCTCGGCTCAGGCCGTGTCCGGGGGACGGATAGGGGAGAACCGGCCCGGTACATGTCTGTACCGTCCGAAATGGAAAGCAGGGCCTCGTACTCGCCGGCGAGTACGGTGTAACGAGCGACGATCTGGTAAAGGTCGCGGGAAGGGCCTGGATGCGGGCAGCGCCGGACCGTTCATTATGGAAAACCTTGGGGGAGGCCTTTGTCCAGCAGTGGACGTCATTTGGCTGAAATGATGGCACACTGTTGTAATATCATCATCATTTCAGCCACAGGACGTCCACTGCTGAACATAGGCCTCCCCCAATGACTTCCACATCGCACGGTTGGTAGCGGCCTGCATCCAGCGATTTACTGCTACCTTTATCAGGTAAGTAGTCGGTCCACCTTGTGGCTGGACGTCCCACGCTGCGTTTCCCAGTACGGTACGCGGCCTCCATTCCAGAACCTTGCTGCCCCATCAACCGTCAGTTCTGCGTACTATGTGCCCTGCCCACTGCCACTTCAGCTTGCTAATCCGTCTAAACCCGTTGTAGCTAAAGCTGTTGTAATAGGAACCCGATAAATAGCATCATACGTCGGATAGGGCAAGATGGTATGACAATTTCCTAAGCAGAATGGATTTTGTTAGAGGATTTATGCAATTTTCTGAGCCAGTTTCGGCAAATTGTTGAAATTTTATCAGCATCAAAATCGAGCACAGTCAACCTTGCTCTCGTATTTAAAGCCGAAATAAAAGACGTGCTTAATTCGATTGATGATGACAAGTCGCTTATAATAACATCCTTAAAAAGGAAAATGTTGATGAAACTGGACACACGCTTCCCAGCCAGTAAGGCTGTTGTTGCTGCAGCATTATTACAGCTACAGACTGTAGGTTTATGAAGCTTGGAGAAGTTGACCTCCATCTGACTGCTAACAAATTAACTCCAGTTGGTTTCTTGGCAGAATATACCAAAGAATTAATCCCTAACTACGAACATAATCAACCATTATTACACCAGGAGGGTCACCAGGAAGAAGCGAGTACAAGTAAAGTTTTAGTACTTTCCCAACTCTCGCGCAAATACAGCATGCAACACAGTTCTCATGGTTCCGGCTTCGATGATGCTGTTGACCAGGAAGCTTGGAAATACCTAGCTACTGCTGATCCTGCGGAACTTGAAGACGGGGACATCTTGTCCTACTGGCAAACCAGACAATCTGCCTACCCGCGTTTATCGTCATTAGCGCAGGCTCTGTTATGCATTCCAGCAACCAGCACTCCGAGCGAAAGAGTGTTTTCGGTTGCTAGATTGCTTTTAACAGCCAAAAGGTCCCGGCTGAGTCCATTTAGGGTGAATAAAATAATTTTTGTGCACGACAACTATAAAAGTTGCAAACAAAATATTTCTGTCAAGAAAAGTGGTTGAGTCTTCTTTTTAGTTTACTTAATAAAGTTCATTCGTTTAAACGTGGTTTTTCATTATACGTCTTAATATACAAAGTTGAAAAATCCCACGCCGCCGGCGTTACGCCGCCGCCGTGGATTTTTTCGTGGCGCGCCGCCACCCGATTTTTTTCGACCGGCGCGCACGTCTATTATGTACCTATTTAGGTACCTAGTGTTATTAGTCAATGTCAAAATTAATTGTGTTTTAAGGACACCCTAGCACAGTCCATCGCAAAAAGATACCCCAAAAAAACCCTACCTGTTATTTGCAAAACGAATAATGACGTAGACGACCCAGCGTGGTGCTGTGATTGTCAGTGCGTTTTGGCTTCTGGGTTCGCTTCCCAGACAAACTTGACTCAAATATGAGTCATATGACTCAGATGGCAGCATAACACCTAAATTACCTGTAGTTTCATAACATTGCGATGAAAATGATTACAGTAGCTAGTGCTTAAACGCATGGATTTCCCCGGATAATATAGGTACCTACCTACTGACCTTCCGATGAGTCATATGCCGTGGATAGTCAATTTGCATGTGTTAGATCAGTTTGTTAAATATAGTTTGGTATTAATATCGTGAGAAAGCTCTATAAACGCACATTCATGGTAAACCACACCTCACCTATGAAGCACTTAATAATTAATAGTCAAGCATACAATCTTGTAAAATAGAATGTGATCAAAATTTACCACACCAGATGAAAGAACATGAAGTGTGTCAGTTAGATCCTCGAAAATTCTAAATTCTAATCCCACCAAAAAAATTCTGTAAAAAACTAGCCAAGTCTCGATGGAGCAGCTGCTTGTTTGTCTCTAAAAAGTAATTAAATCTAGACAAAGTCCGCCAAGTCTATGGTTCCTTACTGCGATTTCTTTATTATTATAGTTAATGTTGTGTGACTAGAGAAGTTCTCAAATATGGGCCTTAAAATGCGGCGAAATGGTTCCAGTAAGTAAAGGATGGTACGGCAGTGTAGGTATTTACTTATTTACTCTGGCACTACTACCCTACCGTGCCCCCAGATACATTATGTAATTCATTCATTACCTAGGTAGGTATGTTGTATTATAGGTCATCATACCTATATTAGATAGGTAAGTAAATCCTAAATAAGTAGGTGTACAAGTAGGACACCTAACCAACCTACTTACTAAATTTCATTTGCTTTTTTGGTAAATAACTAGGTAGGTATGTACCTACCTACTTACTATAAAAGTCTTCTGTTGTTTATAAATGTCAAAGCAAAATAAATGCAAATGAGTTTTTGTTCGTAGCAATTAGTGCATGACCCCTCACTCCCTACCAGTGCAATACAAAGTCTCTTGTCTTAGGGCATTTTGCAATCCAGCCGCAGCCGCAAACTTTACATCTTGCTTTTGTAACATCCACCTCTTGACTCTTCAGCTAGGTAGGTAGGTATCTATTACCAGTAGGGATAGAAATGACGCACAATTTTCTCATTTCGTTTACTCTATTATTTTATTACTTTACTACTAATTAACGTGCAAAAATGTTACCATTATGGATTTATTACTTAGGTAGGTACTTATTTGACCCTTTTGTAAGTACCTACCCATTGCTTTTTGCCTTTTTTAATTTTCTCCCCGTAACAAAACGATTTGTTTTAGCCATGACAATTTGCTCTTTACTTTAAACAAAAATAATTATCACTCCACGCGCGTGTATAACAAAATTAACTCTTAAAACTATGTGATTAAGGTTTTACTTACAACACGCGATCGCCAAGCCAAGTGGAGCAGCGTGCCAGGCGAGATAGCGGGAGCATTGATCAAACGTTACATTGATAAAACAGTTAACAGACTTTAAGCTTTATGACTAGGACATAGGAGTGAACTGATCATTGAGCTCACGCTTCGAGACGTTTCGCGCGTTCGGTACGCGTCATATTTATGTCTCTTTCACACCCGCGAGCATACTTCTATCGACGATAGAGTACGTAGCAGCGAAGGGAGCGGCTGCTATCGGAGCGGCAACGCTGCTTTTTCCAGTCTGCCAGTAAAAGCATGCTATTTCGAAGCGGCAGACGCTGCTTTTATTCTGAAGTGAGTTTGTTTTCCGTTTTACTCTTTTGTGCTTCGATTAAAAATGAGTGGACCACGTTGGGGTGAACGTGATACGTTAAAGCTAATAGAACAGTACAAAAAATACGACTTTCTGTGGGATTATGAGTCTAAATTGTACAAAAATACTGTAGCCAGGAAGAAAGCATTCGAAGCCATATTGGAGGAGTTGAAACCGAGCATTCCTGATTTGAAAGTAACCGATGTGAGATCGAAAATAAAGAATCTGAGGACGTCGTATTATCAAGAAAAGAGAAAAATGGCGATTGCCAAAGCCAATAATAAACCATCAAAGCCGTTACGATGGTTTAGTGCTTTTAATACTATTATGAACAGCATTTACAATAGAAAGGTAAAAAAAATGTTTTTTGTTTTATTTTATAAAGACGAGTTCACACTTGTGTAATTATTATATGTTTTTTTTTGTTGAATTTAAATTTTTGATAAAAAATTGTAAGGTGACTAAAATAGATGAGTTTGATGATTATGTCATTACGTGCGCTTCATTAATTCGCGAAACTTAGTTGTTTTGTTAGGTGTCCTAGCCAATAGGTATAGTGTGTTACCACTCTGTTAAAATAGACACCATTCGTCAGGTTTACTGGAATCTTTAAAGTTGATCGATTATTTTATTTTAATAATCCAGTTTTGACTGAATTCGATTAAATATTAAAATTATGAATACGTATCAAGTAATGTTAATAAATAAAATATTTAATGACAAGTTATCTGATTTTACTTTCTTTTCACTCAAATAAAGAGTTTTGTAAAATGCCTATTGTTGTGGATTTTTACTGCCAGTGTTTTTAAAAACGCACCTTTTTTCCAGGTGACGGATCTAGGCACGGATGAAAGTGATGGTTGCAGCGAAGATGAAACAGAATCCGTGGTGCCATCTGAACCAAATCTTCAGTCCGAATCATTCTTGGAAGTAGTCCCATCGGAAGACTCAGACACATTCGTCGTGTCTATTAAACAGGAGTTTTTAGACGAAATGGAAAATCATGGTGATAAGACCACAATTAGTGACTATTTAGAATCAGTGCCTAAGAAACGCACAAAATATGACGAACCTAAATCTGTGGAACCTCCAAGAAGCGTAGAATCGCCTAAGACTGTTGAAATTCAAAGATTTTCTAGAAAAAGGTCCGGCAATAAAGTGGACGAATTCCAGATGTTCGCTAATAATATAGCTCACCAACTAAGAAAGTTACCTTTGAATAGGGCATTGAATTTGCAAATTGAAGTTCAATCGTTAATAGCCAAAGAACGCATTGAAATGCTCAAAAAACAGGGTGGTGGTGATAATACTGAAGAATCTTCGTAATTTAATTCAATTTTTATTCAGTATTAATTATTGTATGCATGTGATACTAAAGTACCTAACTTCTGTTATGAAAGAACTATAAAAAATAAATGATTAATTATTATTGTCTTCGTAAAATTACTATTCGTTTCCTTTAATCCTTTTTTTATAAATCAAAAAATTCAAGTTAATAGAATCCTGGTATTTGTTGGTTAATGTAAATTGCGTTAATAAAATTGATTTTATGAGTTAAAAAATTGCCGCAAATAAGTCAAGGGTTCAACTGTGTTATTAGATAATTAGAAATCAATTTACATGCATAAAGGAAGGAACAGCTGCACGAGATTGCATAACACTAGCAGTCCTCTCTACAAAGTGTGCCAAGGTGATGCCACAAGTCGCATTACTCATTCAATATGAAAAGGTAAGTATGTTCAAGTAAGTTTAAAAAACTAAATACACTCATTAGGTAAGTATCTGTTATCTACTAGGCTTCTTATAATTCTCAAGTAGTTACCAGCTTTGTTTGCACGCTTTTATCCATAATTCTTTTTCACTCCAACTTACCTGTAACAAATTAAAAAAAAATATTAAAAAATGGCTACACCACACATACACAAAAGAAACACAAAACAATGTGTAATAACGCTTAATTAAGTTAGAATCACAATTAATATCATACAATTTAATTTATTTACTCGCGTGTCTCTCGTGATATCAATAAAATGGTTTGTGTGGACTACGCCTAACAATGCCGCGGCAGCAGCGCGTCGCTTGTGTGCGAGCAGTGCATTCAAGCGTATCTTGCCATCCCTTTCGTGCGGAGAACGCAACGCCGAGTATGAACGAACGCACCGGCCACGAACGAACGGTCACCGCTCGGTTCGTGTCGGACAAACAAATTACTCCATTCATTTCATTCATTACGCATAAGCTTCTCAACTGAGAAACTACGTTTGAGTAAATAACCAATAACACCGCGTCGCCATTATTACATTTAAGAACAAACTAGACTATGATTTGGGAGTTTTGGGACACGTATTCGATACAACAACTATTAGATTTATACCTACATCAACCAGTGCTATGGGACAAGAAACATTCTGACTACGGTGACAAAAAATTACGAGAAGCAGCGCTGCAAGCAATAGTCGACCAGATGGATCGGAACTTAACCGTAGAGGACATAAATCGAAAGTACAGAAGTTTGAAAGCAGCATACCGAATTGAAGTCAGAAATATTAACACGGCTAAAGTTCGCGGGTTCTTTTACAAACCAACGTTGCATTGGTTTTCCATTTTCAAGCAATACACGAAGCAAATGGAGGATCGCAAGGTTGATACTCGTATTCAGATAACTACAGGCGTACCTACCTACTTTGAGACATTAGACTTCAAATTCGCATACAAAGTTGCATAAATCTAGAAAATTTTATTGTACGCATAAATCTAGAAATTTTTCTCAACGATTTGTGTGATTTGGATGCTTATTATTGCAATTCTAATTTTTAAAAATTATACCTAATTGAATTATATTTCCAAATTCCAATAGAAATAAACAATTTTTTTTTATTCACAGATTAAGCATTACGATGCAATGAAGAAACTTGTCCTCCAAGGATGTCTGACAGACCGTGACCAAACCGTTTATTCGCTAAAAGATGTCTATGAAAAATCTTTAGGGCCTATCAATAAGAACTTGCCTCCGCAGGTGCATTTGGTGACAGATACTGGTCAAGAAATACACTTGGATGAGGACGAGGAATCGTCAGAAGAGGAAATGTCATCAGAGGAGAGTGAGGATGAGTTCCAAAGCTTTGCTGATCACATCGCTGTGCAACTGAGGAGTATGTCAGTCCACAGGGCTGTCGTGATACAGGATCACATTCAAAAAATATTCGCGCAAGACAGAGAAATTAATGAGATAATGGTCGAAGAAAATGAAGAATGACTGTGATTTAGAGTAAGATTTAGGTTTTATTTTATATTACAGTTGTTAGAAATTTTATTAATAATACAAACATACTTAATTAAAAAGATGTTTTATTTTAACACATTCTCATCTAACATGAGCTCTAAATACCTACAATAATCAGTGTAACTTAAATTACTTATTAGGCCCGATATACCTACCTAAATTGAGATTTTTGGCTTAGGCCCGCTTGGGGCTCATTTTCTGATTAATCAAGTAGGTACGGGACTATTCCCACCTCTCGTTCCCACCACTGCAACAATTAAGTAGGTAACTATACTTTTCATAATAATTAAAGTCATCCCTGAGTAGGAAAACTTAAGGCCCAGTTTTTTGATTCATAGTTAAAATAACTAATTGTTAATATTTGCTACTAATGGTTAAATATTAACAAAATCTAAACTAATAGTTATAAAATGTAGTAAAAGTCAAGCTAACCATTGTTCGAAAAACATTTTTTTCTAATATTTAACCACTTGTCACTTGACATCTGTCAAATTTGACTATTGGTTATTTTAACTACGAATCAAAAAACTGGGCCTAGTAGAAGGTGAGCGAGCACACCAAAAAATGGGATTACCAGAGTAGATTAGATTTGCATTAAGCAGAGAACAGGAAACTTGCTTGTTTCTTATTCGTTCATTCAGTTTTCCAACTAATAATGTTAATGTTTTCTAACTAAAATAGTTTTTGCCCGGCGATCAAAACAAAATCAACAAGTTTCATATTATTTGTGACTAGCGGCCGCCTGCGACTTCGTACGCGTGGATCCCGTTTTACCCCCTTCATTTATCTTACGCGGTTTAGATTTTTTCATACAAATGTTTTTTCCCGCTTACTCCCGTTTCCGTGGGAATTTTGCAATATCCTGTTGTAACTAAGCTTTAAGTTTACTAAGGTACCTGCATGCCAAATTTCAAGCGTCTAACTTAAGCGGTTTTCATACAAAAGGATTTTCCCGCTAATTCCCGTTCCCGTGGGAATTCCTAAGTATACTATAACCTGCCCAGGAGTACGAAGAATAATTGTACCAAGTTTCGTTAAAATCCGTCGAGTAGTTTTTGTTTCTATAAGGAACAGACAGACAGACAAAAATTTTACTGATTGCATTTTTGGCATCAGTATCGATCACTAATCACCCCCTGATAGTTATTTTGAAAATATATTTCATGTACAGAATTGACCTACAGATTTATTATAAGTATAGATTAAAAAATCCTCCAGTTCTATAATTTGATTTCAATTTGTGTTAAGTTAATTATTTATTATTCATGGCGTATCTAAATTATCATTATGGTTTGTAATCAATGAATGACAAGAACAATGGTGATATATTTTAGAACTGATTTATATTAGGGCTATTTGTATGCCACAAGTGCATGATTACGTTTATCTAATGTTGATCATAATAAATGAGGTTAACAGGGTTTTATTAATGTTTTTTGCGCAGCTCGTTTGAGATTTGCGTCATATCAACAGTAGATTCCCCGTGGACTGTTTAATGGTACAGTCGAGCAAGGTTTACTTATGTGAGTAAGTACTGGCATACTTTCTGAATTGAGATTTTTGGCGTAAAAACGTGCAATATCATCAAGTATGAACTATTCACTTTAGATTAAATCCTTGAGTAGAAAAATGAAGATGAGCACGCTCAAGCTAGAAATCTTAATTCAGAGAAAGAGCCTCGTATTGTGCTGTCCTAGGGTTGCCAGGCGTCCGGCCAAATATTGCCTTGTCCGGCCTGTCCGGCTTTTGTTAGGCTTTTTATTTGGTTGCCGCGCCAGGCGAAAGTCGAGCCACAGAACACAGAATCATATGAAGCGCACGCATCAGGATGTTGGTTAGCAACCGATGATGATAGTACTCACTCATGAGCTGACACTAATTGCACCCCCCCCCCCCCATCACATGTCCGGCTTTTAGGGTAAAATGTCCGGCCAAATGAAACGCAAAGTCCGGCTTTTGTGATTTTGGACCTGGCAACCCTATGTCCACCCAAGTTAACCTTCGTCTCTGTTTTGCGTTTTACAGAACCTAGCTCTCAAGCAGATTGTAGCTTTTGATTTTCTATACCTAGTTAGACACATTTACAGGGCAAGATCTGTCATAAACTTAGATTTGAATTAGTTTTGTCCGTTGTTTTGTAATTCGAACCATAGACGGTTTTGAATTTGATTTTAAGAGACTCGTAGATTACTCTGTTAAATTGTATTTATAGTATTTTGTTCGACTATACCCTGATAGTCTACGCAGAATTGTTTTGCAACAAAATAATGTCGATAACTATGTATCAGGCTCACACACTTGACCGTATTATCGTAGGCATCCCCCCACGATAGGCGTAGACATCCCCCCCACGAACTATGAAAAATATTCGCCTGATCAAGGTCTATTAGGTTAGCCTACTTTAACTGCTCATACTAGAATTTCTGTAGTTATTATAGAAGATGAATTTTAAACCGAAAACCGAAAGTATCTTCTGGTGAAGTTCGCTCAGTTGTGGATTGCATTCATACAGTCATATTACAAGACCATAGTCGTCGGTAGTTGGTTCCTAACTTTGAAAAACATCCTGCGCCGTGGCCGGGACTATCTATTCCCAGTAATTGCCACCTCTCGTTCCCACCGGTGCAACTCCGGTGTAGCCAGGATCTACAGCTTGCCGTGGCCGCTTACAGTAAGAGCTTATTTCGAACTCCTCCTGTTCTTCTGACTAATTTCGTTGCAGGTCCAATGACAGTTTAACTTTCCCCCGGGACAAACTTGACCTTCATTGGTTGGGTTTTTATGGCAGTCCAGCTGTAGATCCTGGCTACACAGGAGTTGCAGTGGTGGAAACGAGAGGAATAGTCCCATTGCAGTAAGAACTTCTACCCTTGGTACTATTATGTACTTATTCTGTGCTTCTACTTCGAAATCGAATTCACCCATCAAGTATCTGTACCTACCACCAATAGGTAAATATTGTGAATACATCATCGTCACGTGCTAAAGCTTTCATCGTTCTGGGGTTTGCGAGCAACGGATTCTTCCTTCACTTTGTATAAACAAACTTACCGATTTTCTTACCTTACTTACTTAGATTAATAATCTAAGCTTACTTATAAGAAAACATTATCCTGTTGCGAGTTGATGCAAATGGCAATGCACTTTCGACGTAAATTTTATCATCAAGTTCCTACGATGAGGTAAAGCCTAAAGGTAACCTGAAGCAAGATAGGTAGGTATCTGGGGGCACGGCAGTGCCCCCAACAAGTCGAGTTGTTTTTACAGTAAAAAAGTATTAAGTTCATCATTCATTATCCAAAAAACGTAAGGTCAAAGCAAACTTATCTTCCTTTAACTGACTATAAGACTGTAATGTAATACCTAATTTCATGACACGTGTGTCTCATGTGTTATATGCAACGTCTTGCATGGATTACGTAAGTTCTTAATGCATTATGGTCATGACCAATTGAAGTAGTGTTGTACCTACTTTATTACTCACTGCTGCCTGAAAACCCCTTCAATTAGGTAAATGCGATAAACAACCTTAAGTACATAAACTAAACGCTCTACCTCCTCTAAATCATCTGATTTAAGAGACACTTACATGAGCCGTACGTAAGTAAGCTCTTAGTTACGTAATTATAATTAATTAATCATGAATAATGATTTATGCATATCAATCGTATTTATAGACAGCACGGATGACAGTACCAAGCTAACTAGGTAGGTTACTCTGACATAACGTACCTATGCAAAACGTATAAAGATAGGTAGGTAAGAAGGTATACCAACTTGGAATAGCGTTTTTGAATTGATCCTGTTTAAAGTACTGGTAATTTCTATAAGCTAAATATAATACATATCATAAAACCGTATCTATGCTTGGTCTTTGTACCACATGTCCCATCGTTGCGCAACTCAAATCCGGCCATGGTAACTCTTAATACCATCAACCTCATTTAGACCAGCACCTACCACATGGCGTTATCGCATTCGTAACCGAAACCCATCAAATAACACCGCAATTATAACCCAACTACCAATAACGTGTCGCACGCGTCTCGCGTGTGATACGGTCCCACACGTGACTCCAGCGTGACGTGGCTAGTGATACAAAATGCAACTCTATTACGAGATGAAATAAGTCGCAGAATTCAGCATACAATTTTCACCATAGAGCATGAGACAGACGGGTCAGAAAGTGTCAATCGTTAAGGCCGCTACACAAACAAACATTCGTTTGTAACGTAACCGTTACGACTTACCTTGTGATTGTGACTCGTCATTGAGAATCGAATGGCCTCAGTCTTTTGAAAATGGTTAAAACTGTATGTTCATTATGTTCAACCACAGAATAAGTAATAGTACCAAGGTTCAACCTCAAAATTATCGCAATTGGTGATCAACTTACCGTTTCTGTAATTTCTACCCCATGGTTGGGATTCTTTCCACATTGGCAACCACCAAATTCGCACGTTCTTATTCTTTAACACTGACAAATCATTGGAGCCATGCGACATGGTGGTTTCTTTACAATCCTACATTACATAATCTTTTGCTTTTGCCGTTTGCCCTATCAGACGAAGTGATGCTTTCTATAGATCTAGGTAGGATATCTTTTAAACATGCACTAGGAGTGTGGCTGGTGGCGTCAATAAGATATTTTAAAGAGTTTCTAGTAATAACTCATGAGATCTTCAACTCAAGTACTATCTAATAAATAGGTTTCATAGTTACGCTACTTGAGATTGTATCTTTACCAAGAACACACTAATACAGACTCTTCCTTGGAAGTCATGAGAGTGTTTGCATAATGATTATCACGACACAATTTAAATTTGGTGATGATGAATTTTGTTGTCATATTACTACAGAATGATAACTTTTGAGAGATTAAAATCTAATCTTAATTCAAGCGCAGAATTTCAATAAACAGGAAAAAATAGATTAATGAAGTTAATTAACCTCAATCGTAGCATTATTTTAACAATGAAACATATCTTTAATCTCGATCTGCCAGATGTCTATCGCTAATTGTTTTATTTATTAATGACGAACTGTGACGTTTCTTCATAATCTTTTTATTTCGCAACAGGATCAGTGTTGGTATGCCAATGAACTTACAGTAGTTTCTTGAACTGTTTCTTCTTAGACCATCAATATGACAGTTCTGGCACCCCCTTAAATATTGACCCGTCTAAACTCTAAAGCAGTTTTAAAGGAATTTTGAATAAATGTGACGAAGGTTAAACCTCAGTCGCCCCCTCAAAGGTAAGAAGTCTTTAAGTGATAAAATTGCTCTTTATTTCCTGTAACTAAAGTTCAGAATATAGTATCAACAGTAAAAACACCACCAGATAAGAGTGAAGTGAAGATTTCATGAGTTTATCTTAGCTAATTATTGGTAGTTAAAATACTTCAGAAGCCATAGTTTATCTAACATACACACTTAATTTCGATCGTGCACGTGTACATTTCAACTGTATCCAAACGTTCTTTGGCTAGTTTCTGATGTAAAAAACCATGAAGTTTGAAATCGTGGCGTGAAAAAAAGAGTTGTTAAGTTTGTACGTGTTAATAATTTTCTAGACATACCGGTGATATTAACATATTGAATGCCACCTTACAGATAACTCGTAAGCGGACATTCATGAAAGTCGTCTCCCAAAAAACTTCGGCATTGATATTAAATTATGTTACTAAATTATTTTCGAGAGGCGATTCAAGACCTCTAAAGAGTTATAATGGATCGTGATAGTTGGATATGCTATTGACTGCACCTATGACTGTGTACGCTACTGTCAGCGTCAAATATTTCGTGACTCCCAAAATAGCCATAAAGTTAGTAACACGTCTTTGATACTCTGGTAAGGTTAATAAATACCTATGTTGTCAACTTTTTGGCCACTTTGGGTGTCACGAACTATTTGATTGCCAGATGATACAGAGCATCTGTTTCTATTCTAGAAGCTAGTATTAAGATGACCAACCCCCGATTCCCTTTCACTGTGTCAAATTTTCCCAATTCCTGGTATGTTTCATAGACTGAACTACTTAAAACATTTGGGGCGTATCACAGTTTAAATGGGTGACTGAGTCAACAGCGATGAGTTAATGTGAATCATGGAAACCAGGCCGGTATTGAATAACATCCGCACATAAGTACTAACGACAGTATATCACAGACTAAACATTTTTGTTCCCGATTCACCCCTATTACAATAATATAAGAGACTAGTGTTAAGCTTGTTTGTAGTGCGGTCGTCTGTAAATGTATTTACTAATGTAATGGATTGAAACTTCACGAACCAATCGGTATTTTAACTAGACCAGTGTACCTATGTCACCATTTTAACATTTTTGTTCGTTGGTCCTTCTCCTTCGTCAAAAGTTGGTTTCGCTTTGATAACAAGGAACAAAATAGTGTTTAGTAAAAACGTGGTAATTAAAAGATCTAATCTCTACATAGTATACAAGCGAAAGGTCACTTACTGACTCATTCATCACGAAATCTCAAAAACTAACAAGTGTTAGGAGTCTCAAATTTTGCATGGGGGTTACTTTTAGAACGTAGGTGCTCACTAAGACGGGATTTTGCAAAATTCTACCCCTAATCCTCGTGTATATTATAAAGGTAAACATACTAAGCAGTAACAATGTCAACATTTGAAGTGTAGTACGATGCAAGAACGTGTAGGAATTGCCGATTGCTCAATGCTCAATGAATAAAGAATTTAATCACTGCATACTACGCCATCGGATGGCCAATGCCGTTCACAAGGTTCGTTGACGTTATCTGACAGACTTACCTAATGCGATATAACTGCGCAGTTTTACATGTTTTACGTAGTTAAGTACATAAATTAGTTTTAGTAAACTGCAGTTTAAATGAGGTGACCTTTTTAACAGACGAACTGTTAGGAAAAGGTCCTCATTTGCAAACAACTGGAAATTCGGCAGCTATTTGTGGATTCTTAAAAAGAAACATACACGAAACTAGAAACAAAACGAGAAAGTCTCAACTTCTGTACCTATCTTGAAATTCACTTAATGCATAATAGATAGGTAGACCTTCTCCGAAATCTATTTGGTTTATTACGAAACTACTATGTAGGTACATTGAGTGAGGCCGTAGCGGCCTCAATGTTAAGTTTGTCTACAAAATTCTTAGACATTTTAATAATAGCCATGACAAACCCATCACTCTAGTGAGATAAGTTGGTGATAAATGTTCAGTCAAGATTGTATCAGTAGGTATATCTCGCCTTGGCAAGATTTGTGGCGGTTTGATAAAAAAGAAAGCAAACATTTTTAGGACACGCTATCCGTTAAACATGTGGCCACAAGATATGCATTTGGAGGCTTCCGGCGACTGGGACCGCAATTAACTAGGACCGCGGTCCCAGTCGCCGGATCCATAAAATAATAATAATTTTCTTCCGGCGACTGGGACCACTCACAGATAACTTAAAAGAAAATATTATTCAATCCAAAATCGGTATAGTACTAAAATCCATGAGTGGTCCCAGTCGCCGGAAGAAAATTGTTAAATTTTTACGCATCCGGCGACTGGGACCGCGGTCCCAGTTAATTGCGGTCCCAGTTGACGGAATCCTCGCATTTGACCTTAAACATAACCATAAGGTGGAAAATTGTTTGCACCTTAGTCAACAATAAAGTCTGTAATATTTTGTTTTTTATTTCAAATACAAACCTTAATGATAATCCATTATATACCTAAACTACTGCTACGTATGATGATAAACCACCTCACCTCAATAGTTCGTTTTGATAATGATCTGACTTCCCAAAAATTCATCTGTGACCCAGTCACTAAAAGTGTGTTAACACGCACTCTTTATTTATTCAACATTTATGACGATTGCACCAAATACGTTGGCCGAATTAGGTGCAATACGCATTACTTTTGATGAACAGCGGCATTTTCCAAATCATGTTACGAAATCGTGATAACGGTATTACAATCACGATTTATTTTTTATCAGCAAGGATGACATTATGATGGAAAACCCCAAAAGGACGATTGCTCCAATTAAAATGATAAACGAAATCTCAAATTGCTCTGTTTCATTCAAAATCACTTCTAGTTTTCATTTGGCTAGACTAGGCGTTTGAGATTTAACTTACCTAGGAGGTACCTACTTTCTCACGACAAAGCTTAGTTATTTTTGGTTTTCAGCTAGCAAAAATTAGAAAAAATAACGAAATTCATGTACTTACGTCAGTGTTAACTTGTTAAGGAAAATTGTAAACATTTATTTGTACAAACATTTTTGTAACGAAATATTTTCCTGGAACAACATTAATTAAGTATTCATATTTATCTTGAAATTTCAAGAACTCCATATATTTATGTCACAAAAGTTGTTGTTGGCCTTTCCAAAACTGAATACCTAGATGGTAGTTTCTAATGTGAATCAGGAAATTCCCTAGAGTAACATTATGGCTAAATGCGAGGCTAATAATATCATAGAAAATGACTACCTACATAAATGTAGAAAATGAAAACAAACTGATTCTCAGAACACCTCTTCAATTTGCAAATAATACGAAAATGGTGTCAGTTTAACTGATTCCGCACACTTGTGTCCACCGTCAGATGACGCCAACCGGCCATTCTTCTGCCATTTACCACGGTCTCATGATGACACTATGACAGTCACAGCTGGTTGGAACGTGCCACGGGTCTACCAAATGTGGTGATGTGGAAGATTTTGTTGATAAAACAAAAGAAGACTAATTTTGCACGGATGACAAAATAGAAAATATACTACTGAATAGAAAATCTACTTGAATTGATCTATTCCTGTGAACACTCCAACAGCAAAACGATAAAATAATAGCCACAAAACAAAAAACTAGAACCTTATCAAATGACGTGCTTGGGAAGTTGACATCTTTGAACCCGCACTAAAGTATGATCACGATATCATTACATAAACAGAAGAAAAAGAAAAGTACCTCTCACACTTTCTCAGGAATTCACCAGTAATTACTTCCAGATAAAAAGATCACAATAACAAATAACTTGTCTATAGTAATACCTATACAAAGACAACGAAACGTTAAAAAGAAAAAGATATCGGCGCTTCGGCAGACAAAAAAGGAAATTATTGAATAAAACCACGTCTTTGCCATTATAATATGGCATGTAACCGAAATGCCCAGAACATGCGAGGTCAGTAACATCGGGGTTAAGGATCTATGGTTCCTTAACTGTAGTCCTTGAGTTTTTTTACAAGCCAACTGTTACTCGGAAACGGGTTTCGTCTGCTAAGCTATTTAGAACTTTATGCTGTTCGACATAACGATTAGCGTTATCGGCATCTTTATCTCGTGGGGATTCCTCGGTTCACCTACTTCAATGCTTTTGGATGGTTTGTACTTGGAAGATAATGATTTTAATTCTAATCTAATAATTACATCGGTTCTATTCTAGTAGTGTTATTAATCGGAAATTAACCATGATAACAATTAAAAGTACCGCTATCATTTAGCGGTTCTAAGAATCAAAGGTGTCATGTAACAAAGACCACAATTTTAAATACTTTCCTCTTTCCTTTGTATTCTGCAGCCAAGACGAGACATGGAAAAATGCACTGTTCAAATTCTCACGAATGAAAACAGCATTTTTATGTAAAATATATGAGTAATTCTAATAAAATAACGGGTTTAAATTTAGTGGCTGTACTTAAATGTCATTCGTGAAATGTAAAAAAACTTAAGTGCTTAGAGCAAGTTAGTAAAGTAACTAAAAATAAGAATAATTCTAATGTGAACCAGACACAGACAGTGTGGTGGTTGGAATGAAGTTATAGGACTAATAAGGAAGGCTACTTGTATGTGGGGAGATTTAGAATGGCATAACCAAAGGAAGGAATTGTTACTGATTGCATCTGGAAGCTTTATGATTAACTTTAAAAAAAAACCGACTTCAAATGCGTGAACACAAAAAAAAAACTAAAAATTAAAAAAAAGTTCTACCCTTGGGGGTGAAATATTTTCTTCAAATTCGCATGAAACCACCCTTTTGATAATACCTATTCAACAAAAAAATAATCGTTCAAATTGGTTCATAATCGGCGGAGATATTGCGTATAAAAAAGTTCATCCCCAATTTTCCACCCTTGGGGGTGAAATATTTTCTTCAAATTTGCATGAAACCACCCTTTTGATAATACCTATTGAACAAAAAAATAATCGTTCAAATTGATTTATAATCGGCGGAGATATTGCGTATAAAAAAGTTCATCCCCAATTTTCCACCCTTGGGGGTTGTTTTTTCTATTATTAAATTTAAATGGGACCACCCTTGAGGTATTACCTATACGCCGAAAAAAGATTTGTTCAAATCGGTTAGAGTTATCGCGTAACAAACATAGAAAAAAAAACATACGGGTGAAATTGAGAACCTCCTCCTTTTTTGAAATCGGTTGAAAAGAAAAGCAATTGATATAAGTTAGAAGAAGAAGAAAAAGCAAATCTGCAAGTTACAAAGATAAGTACTGCCACAGAATAGATGATAGTTGGTATTGCTTGGTGTAATCTTATAGTAATCGAGGACGAGCAATAAGAAATTTTGCTAAGCGTGGGAGTAAAGGACTCTAGACTTTACATGAACTCGAATATCTGGAAAATACCTGAACCCTATAGTTAGTGCTTAACGAAGATGATTTGATGTCATAAATAGTCATTCCGCCTTGCACGCCTGCCGCTCACGCAATAATGTAAAGCATCTGTCTGCCGGCTATCCGGTTTTTGTAGATTTGCATTTAATTTTAAATATCCTTCAACAGTTGGTATCCTGTTTTTAAATGTTTTAGCTCCGTGTTCCCCTTAAATGGTGTGAGTGATTTTAATATCTGATATACGAGTACGTAAGTAACCAGTACCAGAAATAGTAACTTGGGTATTGATCTCATCACTTATGCATAAATTTGACAAAAATATCCTGAGAAACCCCGTGAAAATAAATACTAAGGCTGACACAGTTCAAAACAGTGAGTCAATATTTAATTTTATGTAGATTAATCGAACTGAAGTCATAGTTCATATAATTATTTTAGTTTAAAACGTAGTTACTAACCCACCCAATGTAAACAAACAAGTAAGTATAACGAGTCGCGGTCATTACTCATATTTTTGTTTACATTTTGTGTGTCTGCGACAAAACATGCTGTAATGTAAACCACTTGGTTGTTATAGCAGGGAATTTTTGAATTGCCGCCAATACTAATTTTGCCAAACATACGGCCAGACACGTCTATACAACGTGTCCCAAAATTCAAGGATAAGCCGGCGCCGCAGGGTGGACCTAGTCATGACTGCTTTAGGAAAAATAAGAAAAAAAATCTATCTCAATTATTTTTTAAGTTACACAATAAATTATGAAATTCGTCGAAAATGGNTTGTGTAACTTAAAAAATAATTGAGATAGATTTTTTTTCTTATTTTTCCTAAAGCAGTCATGACTAGGTCCACCCTGCGGCGCCGGCTTATCCTTGAATTTTGGGACACGTTGTATACACCAACCTCGTTAAATTCAAATGTACAAAGTCTGGGACTATTCACGTTGCACATTTTACTTTGCATGGGACATCTGAACTCGCAGTTGTATTTCAATGCAATAAGGTCGATAATCCTTAAAAGTAATTCGTTGAGTTGTAGCGGGAGGTTGTTATGAAGCATGCAAGCCGGTCATGCATGCTGATCAAAGAAAGAAACGAAGATTGTAAGTATGCAGCTCATTATCTACATATTAGGGGATTTCACATGAAGATAACAGCAATGCTATTAGAGAGAGCATCAGAAATGAAAGTTGTCTTCGTGTTTGTATGAGTATTGATTGCGGTTGATAAAGAAAAGTTTGTATTAAAAAGTCGTTTACTATAAAAGGCAAATGTTATTGATGTCAACAAGGCAGACGTCTGGTTGGAACAAACGAGTTCATTGTCTGTTTATGCAGGCAAGTTACTTGATATACAGATCGTTGATTATTATGCCTCGATACGAAAATAGTATGCACAAAACGAAAGCAGTGTTTCAAAACATATCTAATGCTGCCATAACATTCCACTTAGAGAAGATCTATCATCAATCGTATTTGAATTAATTAATATTGTAAATCATATTACGATCGTATAAACTATCGAAAATAGCAGACACGATTGCTATAAGTATAACTAATCAAATGTTATTAATCATTTTTATTACGCAATATGTAATACCTTCTTTAAAGGTTAATGCAGTAATAACCCAATATTTTGAAGCAATGACGTCAAACAGCCAGGGGAATCCTCAAAAGAAATGGGTCAGCTTTCCAATTTCGTCAGACTTACGTCAAACATCAATCCGTAATAGATCCGTACAAATTCTTTTTGCAGCTGCCGAATTTCCCTTTGATACATTATAAGCCTTATTGACCGCTATAACAAGACCAGCGAATACGATCGGAGTTCAAAGATTTCTGAAGGTGACCTCTTTAATGCTGTATACGTTACGGGATTTGAAGTCCTTGGTGATGAGAGGATTGTACGTATTAGTAGGTCACCCCGATTTATCAGGGTTATAATAGAAGGAACTGGATATCAGAACGTGTCTTGAATGAATACGCCTCAAAAGGTGAAAGAAGTCTTAAAAGGGTGTACAGACTTCACTTCTAATGGACTTGAATTATAATGATGTGGAAAGGGGACGAGACAGGTCACAGAAGGCAATGCGTCGATTGAAAATAATGAGTGACTCATTCGATTGATTTGTGCAATCGTGATTTTAAGTAAACAGGCCAATGTCAATAAGAGTGAATGAAAATTATCAGCAGTTTATTGTAAGGCAGTATCAGTCCGGTAAGTGTAGATTGATAAAAACCGTCAGCACGGTAACAAAATTAAAAAAAACAGGTCGAAAGGTCACAAATGCAAATCATTGGGTTCTTGGGTTAAGTAAGGGTGACTGCTATCCTTGAAGATGCTTATTAACATTCTATTTTGATTCATTACCTTTGGCTGCTGCCTTAATGGAGAAAGGGCCCTTGAATGACACTCTTGAATATTAAAGATATCCATACCCATGTTTTATTTCCTTTGGATTATCATAAACATTTTTTATATAAATACATTACTTCTTGGGTATTATAGCTGGCAAGCAGCTACATACAACTTATATGCCATTTTAATCTATGCTACCCACACAATGCAAGGAGTGCCTCTAGTTCGCGATAAAATATGACCGACATAGCAAATCCCCCACTTATCGGGCCGGTATAAATATAGAAGGAACCGAAATAACCTGGTCTATTTACGGATGTTTTACTGAAACAATGGCTTAGAAAATATCTTTCTTTAAAATAAACTGTCTTGTGACTTGGATTATGGACGTAGACGTACTCAAACATTACTGCGATAAAATCTGTCTGTCCTTGCTTGCTTTCATCTGTCTTTATTTAGAGTGACATTCATGGTATGGTGCGTTTGCGTTATTATTATGACATGCTGCCAAAATCTTTTTACCCATCCAACTAGATAGACCCATTTAGATAGACAACTAATGGATTCCATCAGCTTTAAATCTATATGAGCATTCCAAATCTTTGATCTAAAGTCTAAATCAATCGATCTAAATCAGTAGAATCATTCTCTAGAAACAGAATTAGAACTGAGTCCCTCTGCCAAGTTAACTATTCAGTTGAGTACGTAATATTATCTCGACTGGTTGGTTTTATAAATATCTTGTTACTAAGGTCACTGTTAATCTCAAGAATCTTCTGTTGCCAACTCAGTTGTTAATGTATTGTGTTTTATTTCGCCTAGACTTGTTTAAACTGTTTAAATACGTTTAAAATAACTCATTAATACTCTATTGTATTCAGAAGTCAGAATGACCGAGATGTTACTAGTGTTAGGTACCTTTATAGCTTTATACAAATCCGTACAACATAAAAACTTAATGTATTTTCTCCTTTATGTTTTTACGGGTCATTGTAGCATTATTAATAGGCTCATTAAAATTCATCACAAGTCATTCACTTTTAACTCAAAAGCTCGTACGTAATTGCTTTGTCTTTGTACATATTAAGTACTTGAAACGCCATCAAACTATTGTTTTAATGTTATTTTCACCAATTACCTACATTGTATTGTGTACAACTATTAATGTAATGTAAGTGAGTTTTTAATTTTTTATTTTGAGTGTGAGATTTTTGCATAGCAACTAATTTGTAAAACAATTTCAGTTACCCAATGTTATCTCTTAGCAACAAATTAATCTGGATTTTATTAAACTTGTGATGTCAGAATTGTTTATTGAACATTGTTATTCTTCCACGTCACAGCCTGATGAAATTATAGGCATTGTCTTTCTCGGAGTTTCAATGAATGTTTGCACAAGTGTGTAAAATGTCCCGAGTAAGGTCAAAAGCGTTAAATCTTTAATAAACAGAACTCAATAGTAGCTAGTACCTTTCAATAATAATGGAGATAAGACTGCACAGTCAATTTGCGGAAATGAGAATATTTTATACACCTGCATTAATAAAATCGTTGAAGACCTCCAGCCAGAACCTGTCACTAGCAGAAAACACAAGGCTGGATGATAATACGTCAAAGTAAAATGATAAAATTAATATTAGGTACTTCTTACTCTAAAAGAGTTAAAAAAATTATTACATCGAATTACATAATCTGGAATTCTAGAAGTAAAAGTCAAACTGATATGCAATTAACATTTTATTTCATCAGCAGCCAGTTGCTATTTGCACTCATTCTTATCTGTTGTTTTAAGTATTTCACGTGTAAATTGATTTTTAAACTTATGATCTCCAGTATTTCATTTGAGTCTGTAAAGTATAGTAAAATACTAAAATAGGCATCGCCGAAATTACTTTTTGGCCTTATCTGAAAGTGTGAAGTCCAATGTGATTTTACTGAAGCACATACAAATGGAGATTACTTAAACGCAATATTTAGAGAATTTCGAAGCAATGAATCGAATTAAGAAGCAAATTGCTTTGAAACTACGGCTTACCAAATCAAACTGTTGACCAGAATTGATGTTTCCTGGAAGTTGTCTGAGCATTGGCAAAACTGGGTTTATGGACTCGCGAAATCAGGTCTGTTTAAAGTGAAAGTGAAATTGAAACTGTGCTGAATCGCTTCCGAAAAGTTCCGACGTTAGGTAAAGTCGATTTTAATGTTTTGATTTGTGCGTACCTATAGTAAATCAAACTGATTGATTGACGTCGTGGGTGGAAATGTGTGTTGCTAATACATCTCTCGATTGTGATATGATTTCTAGCAGAGTTTTTTCTATGTTTCTAGTCTACTATATCCGCGTTTTTATTTGTGGGGTAACTATGGGTGCCAGAAATCCAACGTTTACACTTTGGATATAAAGGTTACAAGCACTACCCAAACCCAAAATCTTGCTAATTGAAATCACGAAAAGGAGATAATGAACACAATATTGCATTATAATTTCAAATGCAACGGTAACACTAATACATACATTAAACCCGTAATATTATGTATTATGAATAAGTTGTGAAGAAAACAAGAGGACGTGAATGTATTTTCATAAAATCACGTTGTTTTTTCACGTGTCTGAAAGTTTTCATTAACATACACATAGGTTACGACTCCAACGGAGGTGGCGTAAATGGCTGTCACGTTTTTGATTTAATTAAGTAGAAACCCACTGTATTAATTTATCTAGCAGTTTCTATCTACCTACTCGTAACTGATTTAACATAACTGGTTGGGTGTACAAAATACTGAATTAGAAAAACGTTTTGCATTTCAATTGTCGGAACTAAGTTTTTCGTAATTTTTCTTTTTTTCCCTTCTTTCCTTATCGTTGAACATCGTGACCATCATCCATTTTGGTTATACTGCCCACGTGTATAACTGAAAAGTTTATTTTATGAAATTCTCCGAAAATAATGCCATTTATTATAATAAGAAGGACTGACATTATAGTAAGTTCTGGAAATAATAAAAATAACCGTGTCTCTAAAATCATACGATTCGTGACGTTAATCAGTTATTTATACTATACTACTATCTCTATCTAACTATTGTGTGAGATGAGGGATAGAATAACTGATGTTTATATCTGAACCCAAAGATGAATAATATGACGTCGTGTGTATTTCAGGGAGGCGTCGTTTCAGACAGTGTGGCTAACGGCTTAAATCAATTGGCAAGTACAGTAAACAGATTATCACTTTCGTCCTTATTTTTTACGATATTAAAGTGTGATTCCCAAGATATCTGCGCGGATGACTGTACCTCGTAAATGTACACTCGTTTTAATATACGACTTAATAAAATGTGCGTTCTTGAAATTATTACGTCTGGGCTTTTTGATGGTCCAGAAATTGTCAACTGCGTCACATGATTTGTAGGGACGAATTGTAGTGGTTTTTGTAATGATTTGAAATACTACTCACTAATTATTCACGAAATCTCCGCGAGGGGTAAAACGGGGTCCACGTAGGTAGTGTAGGTACGAAGTGGCGGGGCTGATTTTACCATCGTCGGATAACTTTTAACTGAAGAATAAACTTGTCATTTTGACATATTTCGCAAACCGAAACTGTCAATGTGCTAAACTTAGGCTGGGTTGCACCATCTTACTTTAACTTTGACAAACGTCAAAAATCTGTCAAACTCCATACAAAAAGCACCGGTTATCGTCATAGTTACGGTCAAAGTTAGGTGGTGCAACTCAGCTTTATTCTTTAGTTAAAACTTATCCGATGACGGTAAAATCAGCCCTTAAAAGATCACTTACGTGTCGGTCTCTCAGCTAGATTTTAGTTTACCATAAGCTATTGGCTACAGGCTACCGATGTAATTGTCATTATACCTAACCCGCTTTTCTGCAGTTATGAAATCAAAACCGGCAGTATGGAAAGCCTGTTTACGGAACACCTACTAATCCTTGTATTTAAGGAAGTGAAATCAATCGCTGCTTTTATGGAAACTATCAATAACTTGCTATTGCTAAATGGCAACATTGTACAGATAAACTGTGACAAAGATAAGTTGTGTGGTAGATCGAAGATGTATGTGTGGATTTTACCAACTTGACAGAAATATGTAACGTATTCCAGTAGATTAAGGGCTTCATTTACTTGATGTTGTTATGTTATTTCACTTTTCTGTGTTAATAGAACATTAGTTTAAACGCATGATTGAAAAAGGCCAAGGAACTATAGTAGGAAAACTGAGGTAGAGCCACAGAAAAAATAATAGTGTAGAACGTGGTTGACCCGAAAGAAGATTTAAAAAAAAATACTATCTATCTCAGGCAGGCCAGGTATAAAGGTTAGGTACACACGCTGAAAGAGTATTGTCTGTCCATTTTGAATCAGAATATTGTTTTAATTTTAGTATCTAAAGTCTTAGTGCGTCTTCAAATTAGACGCATAAGGAAGCGCTGCAGTGACGCCGCTATGCCGCGTTTGCCGCGCCACTACTAGTTTTCAACCGACTTCAAAAAAGGAGGAGGTTCTCAATTCGACCCGTATGTTTTTCATGCCATAACTAGAAGCATAACAGTCGCACTTCTTTGTCACACTATCATTGGTAGTGGCGCTGCACGCTGCTGCAACTGCGCATCTAAAATTGTATGAAAACTTTGAGTGGTGCAGTGCAGCAAGCGCGTCACAATGCTGCCACTTCAGCGCTTCCTCACGCGTCTAATTTGAAGGCGTCGTAAAGTCGACTTTACTATGATTGTAGATTTTGTTAGCAGATTTCACTGCTCATATTTTTACCTCGCTCTGATTTATTTTCTCGCAATTATAATTTAGATCTGGGGGCACGGCAGTGCCCCCACCAAGTCGAGCAAAAAAGCGGCACGGCCGTACCATCCTTTTCTCGAAGCAATTCAGGCCATTTTCGACCGCCTGTAACTTCGTTGTGGATAAAACTAGAAGGCTGAATTTTCATTAGCTATGCAGGCATTGTAAAGACACGGTATATTTAAAATTTCATTCAATTTGAACCAGTAGTTTAAGAATTATAACGGGTCAAAGTTACTTAATTTTGTCACTCACTGACTGACTCACTGACTCACTGACTCACTCACTGACTCACCGATCATCAAAACTCTAAGGCACTTCTAGCAGACCTAGAAGCTTCAAATTTGGAATATAAGTAGTGTTTGGTGTATGAATCAAGGAAAAACTAAAATATTTGGGGGCACGGTAGTGCAACCGCCAAGTCGAGTAAAATTTTTCAATTTCGGTCCAGTTTTCTAGATACATAACTGCTGTCTACAAAATACAAAAAGAAATGAGATCCCATCAAAAACAATACTTGTCAAAAAAACCAAGTCTCGCAACTCAGTTGTTCTACGGTAAAAAGTTGTGAGATCCATGTAATACCAAGTCCAGGCCAGGAAATCTTTAACGTTTTACATAAATATATTGACTTGGCCATCGCATGAAAACACGTGTAAATTAAATTATTTAGTGCGATGGCCAAGTCAATATATTTATGTAAAACGTTAAAGATTTCCTGGCCTGGACTTGGTATTACATGGATCTCACAACTTTTTACCGTAGAACAACTGAGTTGCGAGACTTGGTTTTTTTGACAAGTATTGTTTTTGATGGGATCAACTTGTCGCTAACGAAGTCCGGTTGCAGTTATTTCCAGATGTTATTTATTACAACAACGTCTGTTAAAATTGATTGCGTTAAACGGAACAGTTTCTACTAATTTTCTCATTTTTCGATCGTGGATCGTAGAAATAAAGTTTTTAGTTTGAAAATTATATAAAAATGAAAAAAATATATTTTATATGTATATTTTATTCAGCGACACATAACAACATCAGAAAAATGAAAATAAAACTAGAACTCAATAGAAGTAGGTAATGTGCGTGTCACCGAAACGGTATCCACTCAGCATCATGCCGAGGTGTCGTAAGGTCCATGTACCTATATGAGTAATAAATTGTCCAGCTGGCTAGGATTTTGGTAACCTATGTTATGTCCGAAGTCCAACGTGCATTTTAATGGATAGGCGTAAGGTAAGCGCATTTATTCCAATTTTTAACCCAATGCAAATGGGACGAAAGGGTCGTGTCGTGGGATGTCGTGACTGAACAACTCATGCACGGCACCCCACACTTATTTTGAAGGAGAACGATTCCATACCAGATGCATGACGTGGGTAGACAGACAGCTGGCTTTGTATGGAATTGATCATGCATAACAATCATGCTTTTAGATAGTAATGTATTCTTGTTTACCATTATTGTAGGAATTTTTTTACTCTAAAAATAATCTCTATTATCATGCGGTTCCGTCTAAAAGAATTCACAGAAATAATAATAATAAATAGCGATTTTGTAACATTGACAAATTATTATAATAGCAATAAATTTATCCTCAGTTATAAATAATACTTACAAAAGGCTTCAGACAGCGCGTCTGCTTCCCTGTTTATTTACAAAATCGTGTTATATCGATACTCCCGATTTATATTCGTTTTTCATTCGAATGATTCAGTTGCGAGCAAAACGATATTATAGATTGTGCAATAATTTATAACCAGCGGTACAGGCTACAGATTCAGTATTTGTTTGAATTTTGATTTATATTTTTCAATTTGAAATAGCTGATCAATTTTAACATTTTATTTGTGAAATCTTAAATGTGACAGCGGAAGCTTTGTAATATGAACCAATATTTTGTATTTTATTTTTATTCGTATTCGTCCAGAAAATAATAAATCGATCCTAAACGATGCATTTCTTTGATAAGTACTAATAATAAACAACAATAAATTGTTCTATTCTTTTCACAATCTATGCTCTCGGGGCTTATTGATTGAACAATGAATCTAATCGATATATTGCATCGTATTGCGATATATCGATATGTGTCTTGCATTGAAAAAAGGCCTTGCGACCTCACTTCTGCCTGACCTTAGATAATGTTTCACGGATGAAACAAATCGCTTTCAATTAACATCAAGGTAGATACATGACGCGAATCGAAGGATACACGCGATTCGATTTACGATAATCGCGAGACTCGATTAAGAATCGTTTTAGAGGGAATCGATTGCGGTATCGATGTGTTGCGAGTTTGTTCACCTGAGTGGTTCGGGTTCAACAACCCGAAGTAAAACGCATTTGATAATTTTGTCCTGTCTGTCTGTATGCACCTATTTGTGTATACGGTTGAGACGTCTTTGTTTTATTTGGGGCGTTAAACGGATTTATTATTATAAATAAGCAGTGCAAAGAGCTTTTCTTTGAAGAATTCTGAAAAGTTCTTTTTTTAAATTAATGACTGTCTATGTATTTTTTCAATTACTCACTAATTTAATGGAGGTATTTTGTCTGTTTTATGACATAAATAAAACACGTTTAAATAAAGCCTTATCAACCTCTTTTCAGGATTTTGCATTATTATGAGTAGGACATACCTACATTCATGAACTAGGTAGTAGGTAGGTATAATGTATGGTGACTTCTTAATATTTAACCAATGGTCGTCTACGTATTTTACAATGCTAATATAGTCCAAAACAGACGTCAGTCCAGACCCACCTGAAAATACATGAAAGTTTAGCATTATTACGCAATACATACGTTTAACCCATCAGGTCAGCGCGTCTATTGCCACATCAAAATGTCAGCTCTGACGTCAGAGGAGAGGGCGAGAACTCGGTTTAAAATAACCACCACCTTTACGTATAGCAGTATAAATAGAGGTTTAAGTTTGAGTGTAAATATAAAGGTGAAATGAGAGCAGATCCAAAATAAAGGTTTGTGCTAACTATACGATTGGATACGATGAATAACTCGCACAAAATCATTTAGCTTGCTGTTATTAGAAACATAACCCTCTTTCTGACGCAGTCGGGTAAAAAGGTTTACGAGAATAATCATTGTTTCAAGTTGGTATACGATGTTATAAAATCACAGATGATTTAGGTACCTACTATTTTCTAATTATGTAAAAATGTTTTTCAGTGCAGTGAAAGTAGGTACTGAAAAAGTATTAACATTTTATGTCCCTGTTTGGCAGTATAATATTGCTTTTTCTTAATTAATGTCTAATTAAGAACCCGAAGGCTTACAGTTTAAGCGATTTTACAGTTTTTCAAGACGTTAAACATTTTCATTCTTGTTTTTTCCTCTACATTTCCCAAGAAAATCGTAAACGATAAATGACTTGGACGTGCCAAACTTCCAGTGTATCTCGCATTTAAACGAATCGGGAAAAATAAAGAAGGAAAAGTCAGTATTTACAAGTTTAACAAACACAATAAACACGGCTTCTACCTTCATTAGACCAGAGTTATCTGAACTGAAGGTAATAAAATATTTTATACTATTTCCTAGTAAGTAACCATAAGCTTATTCTCATAATTTTAAACTACGAAATTTTGCGTATAAACGGTTTCAAATTGTTCGACTGATAATGATGATGGTATCAATCATCACATCACTCATTGTTTACTATCTCTTCTCTAATTTATGTCAACTGGAACTGCAGTATATTTGGTACTTTTTGAATTTTCAAGGCGAGATTGAATTTAATAAACACTTACGTACGTAGTACGGGGCAGGGCAGCAGGTCAAATGCCTGGTTTGTGATGTGCTTGTGCTGCATAAAAAAATCGCAAGTTCCTCGTTCGTTTCAGCCGAATGAAGTCCACTGCTGGACAAAGGTCTCCTCCAAGGTTTTCCACAATGAACGGTCCTGCGCTGTCCGCATCCAGGCTCTTTCCGCGACCTTCACCAGATCATCGGTCCACCTAGTAGGAGGCCTGCCCACGCTACGTCTTCCAGCCCTTGGTCGCAATTACCTAGATGTTAGCAAATTCTACTCGATTTATTTAGTACCGAACGACTAGTACTATTTACACCAGTTTCGTAACACCACAAGATTAGATTGCATTGGATGCGTTCTATAAAAACCCCACGAAAATAGACTAATGGTTGTTTTGTAGGGCGGCATTGACGTCATTTGTGGATGTGTGCTGCAGTGGCCCTTCACATAGTGATGTGATCATGTGATCTTCCATCGGAAATATCTATCGATAGGTGACTTCAGTCAGTTACACTGTAAATTACATTGATAATGTGCATAGAAAAGTATAGTATTGTAGATCAAGGGTGATCAAGCTCTAGTATCTTCTTAACCCACTGGCTGCCCACGAGATGGAAAATATTAGTTATGGAGGCTATGTCATTTTTATTTTTTTTATTATTCACAGTTTTTTATGGTGAACTAACAAAGAAAAATTACGCGTTATATTTCAACTTATTTAAAATATGTTGAGGTTTCCAAAATACATTTAATATAATCAACTGTTTTTATACCATTAATATACCTACAGGGGAAGATTGAAGGCTCAAGAGCGGCAGGTCCCATTGTGCTGGACCGATTAACTTATGACCGCACTCAATGG
Source organism: Ostrinia furnacalis (assembly GCF_004193835.3). Classification (NCBI taxonomy): domain Eukaryota; kingdom Metazoa; phylum Arthropoda; class Insecta; order Lepidoptera; family Crambidae; genus Ostrinia; species Ostrinia furnacalis. The sequence goes on along the minus strand of NW_021132580.1, from coordinate 232,782 downwards.
TCCACTCCATGTATGTACAATATATACAATGCAGGAGGAATGGCGACGGATTGTAAAGCTTGCTGCCAAACCAGGTGTGACGACCACGACCATTCTGCCAAGAGTGTAGCGACGATGAAGAAAAATCGACAATCGTGCTAACAATACATTTATTTCAACTTGCAACACTAGTAACAGCGTGTGTGATCCAATTCCATGTTATTGCTATTGCCAATGTTTACAACCCGGCAGACAGTTTGATTCCTCTTTTGATGTTATGTACGATACAAATATTATGTATGTATGTTTTCCGGAAACTTTGCATTGCCTGTATTCTTTGGCTCGTTTGTTTTCGATGACGTTTTTGTCACAATATTAACCACAACCGGAGGGAGATACCTATAAATTAAATTAATATTAAGCATTTGGAAAACTTAGCTACCGTTACGAGTTATTAACTTAAAAGGAAAACTTATTTTATTTTCGATTTATTCGTCGTGCAATACGAAGCTAATCGAATTTTCAGTTTTGGTACTGTAATGTAATAAAAACATACATGGATACAATCAGGGTATCGTTCCTATCGTGTTTATATTTTTTACGGCAAACAGTAGTTGTTTCAAGAGGATTCAAACGCTGAACTCTCTTTAATTTCTCTTCATAGACGAGGTAAAAGTAAAACAGCATGAAATCGCAGTAACGGCATGATTCATGACCGTTTTAGCCGCAAAATTTAATCGTCTGGAAACTTCATATAATTTGCGCACGCGCACGGGGTCGGAGATTAAATCCGTCTTCGAAAGACCAGTTTGCGTATTTTGGACGATCGCCACACGTTGCTGTCGCAGATGCAGTTACTTTTCGCCGTTTACAATAAAATCACAGAAAACCCATTGAAGTTTCATCTGTAACTCAACGAATCAGAGCTGATATTGGTTTGAGGTCTTTCCTGACGCCATAACCATAAGGGAGGCGTTCCACCACTACCTGGCTTAAATCACGGTTTTGTTGGTTTGGTTTGGGTTTTGATCTAAAGTTCTTTGATACTGGATACCAAATACCCATGCTTTTTTCACTCCCATAGTTATATTATTATTACTTTTTATAATAATAGTAATTAAACGGTCACCTTCGGTCAGACATGACTGGCGGAGTGAAAATTAGCTAGATGTTTTCGGCCTTCACTGCTAATAGCTAGTTAGACATAGCAACAAGTAGTAGTAGTAATAACCTAGCAACTAATATACTTGCCATATAGGTTCCAATATCTACATAGGCAGAATCTAAGAACTTTTCTTATAAGCCAATTGAGGAAATTAGCATCGGTAATCGAAATTAAATTGTTTTTTTTTTGTCAGTGAATCGTTAATTACTTAAAACTTTATTTGTATTGTAGGTAATAAGGCATTTATCAATAATGGAGTAATCTGATCAGTAGTTTCCTTGAAATGAAAATCAATCATTTGACTTTCGAGACATCTTAGGGATACTCCTCAGTGACAGCACCTAGCTGTCTAGTACTAAGTGTTATGAGTAATTTTTATTGCAAAACAAAACGAATTTTAATGAGGCAGTTAAATCTCTCTTTGACTCAAATTTTCTCCTAAGTAGGTACTTATAATTGACGAATTTCTATTGGCACAGACTATTATAGCTGTCTTCACAAATCGTGGAGCTTCAGCGAACGTCTGCGCAATGTCTGCCTCCAGACAACGCAAATCGAGTGACTCACTGATAAAAATGGGATGAAATCGATGGAAATTTTCACCTCTGTCTTTATTAGGCTTGGTCGGGATATATTAATAGAAGAGGTGGAGATTTAACTTATCGATGATTAATATCGATTTAAACAAAAGATTATCTTTTTTTAATTGTTGACTGCCAAAAGTAAGACAATAAAATTTCATTGTCCGAGACACGAGGTTCACGTGGCGTCCAAAGTGTTAAAACAAAACTATAATAGCATGGATTCGTTTTAAAGTCGGTACCTACTGCAGATGAAGATTTTTGTACAATAATTATTTAGCGAGTCATTTTCTTCTAGCTGCAATTTAAATTGCATTCTATCATTGTAAGAAATGTAGAGATCAATGTTCTGAAGCAAATAAATAGGTAGGTACCTAAGTAGTTGCGAATCGTAATATTTTAGCAATTAACACAAATTTAGTAGACGTATGACGTAATAAGATATAAAAGATCACTATGTTAGTAGACTGTTCAGCAGTAAAGTAGGCAAGCTACAATTTTATTATCAGTGTTTCAATGGAAAAAATTAAAGGTCATTGACGCAATTAGACTGTCTAACTTAATGTTAATTATTATGGATGTTACACACTAATAAAATTGGATTGAAATGTGTTGGGTTGAATGTTGAATCGCATGAAAAAAGATCATCACATTATTAAACTTTGCCCCAAGATAAGGACTTAATATCTAATATCTAATGGACCGACGGACGACATCATAAAGGTAGCAGGGAAGCGCTGGACGCAGGTCGCTACCATTCGATCAACAGATCAACATGGAAAGCATTGGGGGAGGCCTATGTTCAGCAGTGGACGTCCTGTGGCTGAAATGATGTAGGAATATCTAATAAGTAGGTACCTACTTAGTACACAACACTAGCAGGGTTCAAACCCGCCGTCGTCATCACCGGTGTAGTCGGGCACGCGAACCATAGGCCAGAAATCAGAATGTAGTCAATTTGACGCATTTGAACTACTCGTAGGATTTAATTAACTTTACAACTCCAGTAAGTAGTTACCACCTGTTTGGAATTTCTGTTGTATTTTGTAAACAACTGTTTCAAAAACATGGCGTATTTTTCTCTTTGTAAACAAATAATCACGTGGATCGAGTTCACAATCGTTCAACAACAAAAACAGTTTAAGATTTTTTAGATAATTAGGTTAGTAGGTAAATCGACAGCAATTAGTTGTTTTATTGTAAAATCGCCTCTAATAAAACTGCGTAAGATATCAGTGTTTTTATATTGATGTGTCAAATGCGTCTTATATTGTCCATACCTACAAACAACAAAATATGAAGTCATAGATAAGAGTTTTGTGAATCAATTCATTATCTAAACGATTAATTGGATAAGCAAAATCTTTTCACTTAAGAAAGTCGATAAAATCTGCGAATAACAAATAATACGAAAGTTACTGATATTAAAGAAGATAATGATTACTTACTAAAAACAATAACAGAAAATGTGTGTTTGTTTAAGACATAGTTTAAGATTATTTTTATCGTTCATCATAATAAAATAACTTTGTTTGCGTTGTAAATTTCGTTGTAAATGGAAGAGTACCTGATACTATTATCATTTGTTTATGTCATTGATAAAATAGAAGATAAAAATATCACAGTATTGTGAAATAGGAAATTCCAGAAGAAAATTTCACAATTGGTGAACTTGGCGATGCCCCAGTCAGTCATCATACTTTTACTAATGTTGCTAATGTTTGAATTTTAAAAGATAGTATTAAATATCTAGATTCTAAATCCGTTATAATGTTTTCAAGTGACGTTGAAAACATTGAAGCAAAGAGGCAGGTAAACAAAAATTTAAATGACCTTAATAAAGCAACTGATATCAGTTGAATTTCAAAGGAGGCAGTTAGTGCAGATGCTTCAAACTGTATTTTCATAAAGATTGCAAGTTATAAAAGTAGGCAGCAAAAGGTACCGTATGTCCCTCGTAATTAAGTCCTGTCTGGTGATCTGTATGCATTGGCAATCACTGTCGCCCTAAACAACGGTAGCAGTTGAGTATTTCTCAAAAAAGTGTACATTTTGAAAAAAAAAAGTGTGCTTCGAAACAGTTCAAAAGTTTTATATTTATAAATCATCACACAAAAAAAACACACACACAATTTTGAAGGATGAATATTAATCTTTAAGATAACGAAGAATTATAGNCAAAAATATATGAAACGTGGATGATGTCCTTTAAGATCTTTAGACTGAGTTGCACCATCATACTTTAACTTTGACAAACGTCAAAAATCTGTCAAACTCCAAACAAAAAGCACCGGTTATCGTTATTGTTACGGTTAGAATAAGGTGGTGCACTTAGGCTGAGTTGCACCACCCAATTTTGACCGTAACTATAACGATAACCGGTGTTTTTTGTATGGAGTTTGACAGATTTTTGACGTTTGTCAAAGTTAAAATAAGATGGTGCAGCCCAGAACCCAGCCTTAGAATTTGCAACTCACAAATTGAAGATAAACTAAGTCGATCGAAAAGTTTAACCTTTTGGACAGTCGTATTGTTAGATTTTGGTATAAATAGACGGTAAATGTCTCATTCTAGAATTTAAACGTTTCCACTTCCAGACTAACAATTCCTTTTGTTTACAGGTGACGTGTCGACCGACGACCTCGAGTTTAGTCTATTTGGGTCCAACAACTGCGATTGACGATTACTCAACTGTTACACAACATTCTAATTTTGAATCGATACGTTACAAAATGGCCATTTACTGATGTGCAAAACCACGTTTTGTGGCAAAACTGTGATAGGTACCTGACGGTGTGACGCGCCAAGTAGGTAATTAAAAAAAAAGCTTATTAAAACATCGACAAATTATTAAACGAACAAATTGTAACTGGCAGTTGTTATTATTGAAAAAAAAAAGTAATGATTTTGACTACACTTTCTACGAAGACAAATACTTTCATAAAACGATGTTTTTAAGGTAAGTATTTCTTGGTTGAAGATGCTGCACTTCACATCCAAGTTAAAAGGGTTATTTTTCGTATTATTATCCGTCTTCTCCACAAATACTGTTAGTCAAAATATACCTACCTACATGACAATCTTTACTTTGCATTGGCACGCAATGATTTTATAGGTGTTATGCAAGAGTTAACTAGGAATAGTTGTTTGTTTTGGATTTCCCGCCTCGTGTAGCTTGTGTCCAAAACAAACCGCTGGTGATACCAGGTATTTATAGTTTGCTGCCACAGTTGCCAACCTTAAAAATGTCTGTGACTTACTATCCCGAAATTAAATTAGATAAGATTTTTTAAAGGATTATCAAGAAAATTTGATTACACAGGTTTTTCTCTGGAGCACTTTTTTATGTTCTTCGAGGTGGTACACGTAACTGGTAGTAAGACTAGTAAGTAAGTAATGTAAGTAAGCTTAGATTAATAAAGCCTAGATAGATATAGTCGGTGCACGAAAGGTGAGGCAGTTTTTAGTGAGCCGGAATGGCTCACCCGTAAACGTCANAACCGTTTACGCAGCGTCAGCTCTCAAAAGGAAAAAAAATCACTGATTTGAAACATTCTTCATTGGTGCTCCGCTCCTAGTGGTCTTAGCGTGACGATATATAGCCTAAAGCCTTCAGGGATTAACGGACTATCCAACACAAAAAGAATTTTTCAAATTGGTCCAGTAGTTCCTGAGATTAGCGCGTTCAACCAAATAAACAAACTGTGATTAATAAATTGCGCCACTACAAACCGTACCAACAGATGGCGCTGTTACGATCTTACTATGGCAAACTCCACCGCGCATACAATCCTGCATCGCGGTGACGAAGTTTTTTACCCTGCCCAGTATATATAGACAAACTAACATTGTGTAAATTAAATGCTCTAACTCCTTATGGTGGTTGAGCGTCATGTTCCACAACTTCAGCTTTATAATATTAGTATAGATAGATTGGGAAATATTTAATTAGATATCCCGAAGGTCCAGAATTGCGTCACTAACGGCCAAGCTCTGGGTCAACTCCCGGCTCCGGACTAAAATAAACTTGTAATTCTGTCTCATGTCAATCAAAGTACGGGAAAATAGAGCAGTATCATTGGAACACCTTGGGCTATTTATAAATAATCTGATGTAGACATCAAACAAGAAAGTTACTTTTGCGTTTCAAGGAAGTGTTATCGTTATATCAAAAGGATTGATCGAATTGATTATATTTTTCAAGATTGTGGGGCTATTCTTAGCATGAATTTAGTAATTTACATATAATTTAGCAAATTACATGAGTTGTCACAATGACAACCTATTAGTTATTCTGTGATATTATTATTAGTAGTTGCTAAGCTAGGTCCTGTTTTATGATTAAAATATTCAAAATGGTGATGCTTGCGATTGATGATGTAAGACATGTACCTATTTAAATTGTAAATCTTTTATTCTTTGTTAGTGGCTGAAAACGTTTTAAAAACCAACTGTAACATAGGTTTCGCGTTAACCAATTTCCTACCTAGAATCATGGTATCAGCCTCACACTAAAAGATATCTACCATGTTTGATCTGTATGCTTTTTATGATGAGATATGAGTGTGGATATTATTATTACTATCTCGCATAGCAACGTGTTTCGGAAATTTGTTGTATATCTCGCTGTGTCGGGGTCAGGGTCATCTCAAGTCAAGGTTGGGTTTACTACGCTGACGTCACTCCCGTTTATTGATCCGTCTAGCCCGAACACGTCTGATCCCCGTGGCCGATGAATATATTATGACGCATATGTCGAGTTCACGGAGTTTTTTATGGCACCCATCATTTCAAAGTTGGAGGAATATCTTCCAATATTGGGAGATGGTAACCAAAATTTGGATTACCTAGTTACTGGAAAGAATTTGAACCAAGTATAGTTGGACACTGGTGGAGATTGAAAAGCAATCGGATGCAAATGATGCAATGTTTTTCGCCTTTGAAGTAGTCTTATTAATGTCATTGAAGAGGACGTTCATAGACTATCCGAAACGATTGACCATTTTGTAGATGTCGCCATGGTAAAATTGTTTGTATAAAATGGGAAGCTTATTCGAGAACTTAATTTAGACAGAAAGCTTTCTTGAAAAAGAAACGAATATTTACTAAACTAGCTCATTAATAATTCAAATTAATAGAGTGTAGACCAAAGCAAATGAATTTTAACAGTTTTATTTGTGTTGAACTTTACGACAACAAGATTATCGTAGAGTTGAAAACTGAAATATGTTTTGCTGTTTTTGAATAAATTTTAATGAAAAATTCTACTTCGTTTGAAGTAGATTAGTTGAAAAATGATGTTTAAAGTTTAAGAATTTTATTGCGATTTATTACCTTATGACATTTTTGGGTTGTTTAGAGTTTGATGTTATTTTCATAGGTGTAAATAAGAGCAGTTTTGTTTTGATGTATGAAATCAAAGAAAGATTACCACTAGATTATGGGTTTAGTAGTTAAACGACATGAAAACATAAAACTTACAGTACTGTCTAGCCAATCAGACTTTTTCTTTTTTTATAAATTAGGTACCATGAGGAGCTTCAGGATCTCAGTGTTTACCTTGATCTGCCCCCGTAATTGTAGAGCACGTTGTTTGTTTTTATAGACGATGTTTTTGTTTGTAACAGCTGTGTCTTTGAGGTGTGCCTCAACTTGGCGAATTTATTGCGTTTCCGAAAATCCATTATGACGCAAGTCCGCAAAATACAGTATCCGCGTAAACAAGGAACATACGTTTCGTTGATACGTCACGGTTTTTTTGTTCGCAACGACAAACATCGAGTGTATCTCAAGTGGCGAAAATTGCGCATTGGCAATTAGTGGTTATCAAAAATTGTAATTAAACGTTTTAGGCATAAGGTGCAGTTTCAGTTGGTAGGGTTTCAATGACATGACGGAGAAAAGCGTCTAATTGCGTAGCGTCGCGTGACACCGTCTGACATTGTTGCTCGAATGTTGACACCTACGCTGTCTGCTCGCATTCGAGATTGACATTTCTGTATGTATGTATGAACAAACTTTCAAGGAACCTATGTAACACCAGTATAATGACTCTAATGTACAAATCCAGATAGCTGCCAATTTCTATAAAATCATCAATGTTACTGTCGCTGTTCACATCTATTTGACAGAAATCATTCTCTATATCAATATAATTTCACCTGAAATATCTCTCACTTTGTTATTCAAACGTAAACAAGTCTTAACACTTGCACTTTGCTCGCTGTGCTAAATAAACCGAAAATAAACTGCTTTTATAAAAACGTCTGTCTTATGTTCTCAATTAATTGGGTTTTCTATTTCCATGATCAGATAAGCGCTCTTTTCGGCGTAGTTTATCCAGAATAATCCATATATTGGCAATTTATGTATAGGCAATTAGAGAATAGGTTATCTTAAGTATTGGTATATTATATTTAGAAACTTGTTTATTTCTTTGACCAATGTGAGTAGTATATTTATCTCAGTCATCCTTTGTTAAAGTGGTTTATTCTTTCGAGTGGTGAACGTGAGGAGTCCACGTCAAACGCTTTCACGCCTTTTAGCTTCGGTGATAAATATAATTACGACTTAAATAAGATATAACGACGTCTGGCAAGTCCACAAAGACTACGCTACCGCATCAAAAGGCGATTGGCGTCAGTTTCCATCATTTGTTATGGAAATTCAATAGAAATTGACGACCTTAAAAGCAAGTCATCAATATTATTATGGTACATTGAGGATAGGTAAGTCCCAGCTAATCGTTTTCCTGTAGAAAACGTCTTGAACACTGCGCATAATCTATGCCACCTACGTAGTACATACAATCCTACACAAGAAAGGGCGAGAAATGAATCATGTGAAAACTTAAACATTTTGTTTGATTCATCTGTAGGGAAAACCAAAGACGTACTATGTTAAAATGTTCTTCCATGTAAACTTAAATTTCATAAAGAATACATAGTCAAGTAGATACGCAAGAGAAAAGAAACAATGCTTAGTCATGCGCAACTTGTGCAACAACATTAAAATTTTCAATGACTTGTTTGTATCTATTAATTTTTTTCAAAGAGTCACTAACCAATCTTGAAGGCGTGAAGGAAACGTCACTGCTACGTCACAGGCTATATCTACAAACTTTTTCCAAGCGCACAAATGTCGCTGCAAAAACGACGCAAAAGTCACGCCCCTCCGTCGATATAAATAGTGCACTATTCAAGTCTGCTAGTCTTCCTGGTCACCTGATGAGCCAGCCTTGGCAGCCAACGATGTGTATATTGCAAACAAATGTGAGTAAAGATTGTTGCACACTGCCTAGTGGTCTACCGCAAGGGGCTCGCTGGTCACGTGGGGAGTCAGATGGAAATATAAAACTCATGCGCACGCCACCAAAAGCATCGTTCGCGGTAAATAGATGGGAAATAAATGTAAAAAGGTGGGTAATTTCGTTTTAGACTAACGTTTTGTGGGAATTCGAAGAACTCGAGTTTTTTTGAGATTACAGTTGATAGCTAGATGCAAATCAATTGATCACGAAGCTCCCTATAATACGATGGATGCTCTATTTAATATACTTATCTCAGTACTATTATATACTTCAATTAAATCATTAGTGGGCATACTGATCTAATTGTATTCAAAGAATGCAGTAGGTAAGTCTTGGGGATATTACATCATATCAGATCAAGGTCAATTTACCGTAGTCCGTATTGGAAAACAGGCCCAACCTTGTGATTGTGACTTACATTTTATTTGTTTGAGAATCTCTGAAACAAATGAACCAGAATTTCAAGATAATGAATAATGATAATTTATGAACACTACTTATGGATTAAAACATATAAATGAAATATTCAGCTTCCATCGATGAACTTGTTTACAAATCAGTTCGGCCACTTCAGGAAATCAGCGGTTTGTTGAAGTAAACATCCAACACACTAGGAAGAGATTGAAGGTTACCCGGCTAATGATGGACAGACAGACAAACACTATTACGTAAGTACTACACGCAAAAATCGTGTTTCGGAAGATGAAAGCTGTTACGACAAGCAAAATTGATGCGGTCATTTCGTTCGACACTTGGCTTCGAATATTCTTGAAAATGTGAGGAAAACAAGCGAAAGCTTGCGAAAATAATGTTGAAATGTTTCAAACTCTGACTAAAGTATTCATCTTCTTATGATATTTACTAGATTCTGAGCTGATTTTGTATGTTCAGCATCTTTTCACTGAAGAAGAATTAAATTACTTAACTGGCGCTGAGAAAAACGGCTCTTTGTGCCCAAGAAAATAGAAATCTATTTAAAAGTAGAACGGCAAAGAGTCCAAAATAAAAGTTAGAATACAAAGAAAATATTCAGACGGCAATTAGTTTTAGTTGGAACTGCGTGTAACACGACAATGGAAGCAAACATGAATGATTTGGCCTATATTAATGTAAAGCGACCAAATTATAAAGTTCCATGAACATTTGGGTTACTGGGTCGACAAGCTGCGTCACAACATGACCAGTAAGTAATGCAATCTCAATTTTCCGATAAACTCATTGGATTCTGAACTCTAGCTCTTTGGGATACGGGAGCAAGTGTTGTATTAAAATTCCAAGCCTTGGGTGATGGAAAATAAAAATAATTCTTTACCAGGTAGGTGGGAGTGATGTGTGACGAACTGAGCTGACCTCCTTCGTCATATTGCGTAATTTTCTGGGTCAAATGACTGCACGATATAAGTGAACTATATTTTATAATAGCATATTAAGTATGCAATTTAAAAATGACCTAGATATAAATAGATTAATATCGACAGTGCCGTGATCTACATGCATTGAATTTGAAATATCGATCCGTTCTAATAGAAGTTCTAGTTATTTTTTCTGACTCTCTTAGATATTCTTGATATCTGTGTAGGTACTTATTAAATTACTTCTTAAATGACGTAAGACAAGCCTTGGTTTTATTAGCTAGCTTCAGAAATATTGGTCTTCAGAAACAGAAACCTGCCTTAAAAGTCTTTAGTCATGTTACATCTAAAATACCTACCTAACAAAAACGCCTATTGAAGTCGCGCGCATTCCTCGAAGTAATTTAATTATCATAATCACTAATTCAGAGGCTCTCGAATATTTTTCCGTCAGTTCTAACAATGATTATGGTAAGAGGTTAGTACCTAATGATTGGATTCAATTCCAAGAAGTTCCAATACTTGCAATACAACAAGGACTATGAATAAAGCGACTGAATTCAGTCATCGTAAAACAAAAACACACCGAAAATTCTAGATGGTTCAGGCGTCTTTGTCCAAGACAAATAATGAAGCTGTTAATTGTTCATTTACTGCTCTCTGGACAAGATCAGGCGAGACCAACTGCGCACCAGGAAATTAAAAATAGGCCCGCAAAACACATGCGTGCTCTTTTACCGAATTGATTACAACTAGCCAGTTAGCTTTTTGTTTTTAATTACAACAACGTAGGAAGCCACAGTTTACGGCCTCTTTTTTGGGCCAATAACATTTGCTTGAAACAAAACAAGAGCTAGATTCTTCTGCGGAAGCCGTTAAATTATCTAGGCAAGGTCAGGGTTTGTTTTTTGTTGTGTTCTGTTTATTTAGTCAATTAAATCTTAAATAAAATAAATAGCTCGCATCATCTTAACATAAAAAATACATTGCAGATGGTACAAAGTAGTTACCGATCACGACTTGATGACCTTACCACTAGTAGGAGGTAAGTTTAGGTTTTTTGTAAGCTGACACGGATTAAATATCAATTGATAATATTGCAGAGAGTGATCAGATTGACTGTAATGTTTGCTACTGATCACTTATGGCTGAGGTTTCTTCTTTGCCCGAATACTGCAAAGTGACTGTTGATGATATTATTAGAAAAAAACGAAGTTCAAAACAATACAAAGGTACAGACGCCTAATTCATATCACAATGCTTGCACTAAACAAGCCCCTAGCAATACTGCTGACACAATTGAAAGCGACAACCGTCCGTCTTCTCCAATTAAGAATAATTCCCTCGTTCATGCTGAAGTAACAGCAATTAATGTAATTGTAAAATAAAAACAAGACTATTTACACAAATTAGCCGCATGTGTAACGACTGGAGCTAAAAGTAACACAGCATGCGATGAGCAACGTGACTGCAGTGATACTAATTAATAACCATTCATTCCATGTGTAAATTAATACGGCTAAATACCGGGAACTTTTTAATAAAGGATATTGTGACATCCGTACTGTTTATATAATTTATTTTAATTGAAATAATGTGATACTTTTGATTATCAACAACACAGATGCAGGAGGTCTAGGGTCTACAAACGCAACGCATTCAAGTCTCTTCGACAAATAAGTATTCACCAAAATTGGTCGATTTATTTATTTTAAAATGTATTTAGTATTTTAGAAGCTGCATAAGACACTGCACAGTGGTTTCAATAGATTTATTTTTAAAACTGCAAATCACTGTTTTATTTATGTACACTAGTCTTAATTTATTTAGACGTTTACAAGAAACTAGGAAATCTACTCGGTTTATTGATAAACATACATTAATTTTCTACCGCATTCAGACTTCTGGATAAACGCCCGATTCCAGCTGTTTTTGTTCTCAGTCCAAAGTGCAACTGAAGTTTACGTAAAACCATTGCATTTAGGTAGATTGCCTAAAGCCGAAAGATCAGTTGATTCTTAAAAGCGGAGACCACATTATTGATTTGTCAAAAGAAATTTTTATACCTACGACTTTCAGCAGTTCCAGCAAGATCCAACAACTATATTATAGGGAGCATAGATTGGAGTATCCTTTATGTATTAACAAGATTAATTTTAAATTACGTCTTCATTTTTTTTCTTTCAAATACGGGAACTAATTTTAATGCCACTTATGTCGTCTAATCGTTTGCCAAGCGACTCATAATACTTATAGCAAAACAAATAAACAATATGACTACATAACGCAAGTAGGTAGTTAAATATTTAGCGGCGACTGAACTTTTGGCAATTTGCCAGGGACAGCTTACGTATTAACCATTCAATTAAAAAGAACTAATAAACTTATAAAAATATTCATGCCATTATGAACTGCAAAAAAGAAAAGAAAAAAGGAATTAGGTACCTTATTATAATAAAATATGTGCTTTAGATTCAAATACGGAAGATCCAAATAACCGGTTAACTGATGAAAAGAAAAAAAAAATTATATGGGGTAAAGATTTGAGGTATTTAATGGCTTATCCGATTGGTGATTCACCTCGTGGTGGTGTATTTACTTTCAAGAAATAAAAAAAGTTATTAATTTTTTTTAGAACAAGAAGAGTCGCATCTGAAAAAAAAGTCTTGGCCTAAAATTATTTACTACTGGCAACTTAACACTTTTACTATAACATCATTGTTAATTGCCTAATTAAATAGATTAGGTATACGAATTGATTGAGTGATTTCTTAAAACCAGTAATTGTAACTTTAGTGTGATGCTCTACTTAAAGATGTAGATCTCTAAACTCTGAATAGGTTAAATTAGTTGCAACGAATCATGAAAAAAAGATAAAAGAACCACATATATTATTTTCAATTCACATTTAATTTTATTTTTATGTTGTCGTGACACTCGTGTTGTAAAATTGAAGCGAGTACAAAATGGGCCAAGTTTTGATCAGAAATGGTTATTTATTTATTTTTATTGAAACTAAATAAGTGATTTTATACATTAACCGTGACTCATCAATTTTAAGTTGCTTAGTTGCATCACACTATATCTACAACCGGTGTTTTTGTATAGTTTTGATTGTATAGATAGACGGTGCAACCCAGGTTATTGGACAGGTTTGAGATTTTTTTTGATAATTAAAACCTTTTTTTTCTTTACCCATATTTAAGGAAGGTCGACAGTGTTACGGTTGGCATCTAAACATGAAATTATCGTCAAAAAGTGGCAACACAGTTCAATATCGATTCTTTCCACACCATTCTAGTAATATCAGTTACAGCAGCGGTTCCCAAACTTATTTAGTCTACTACCCACTTTGAGAATAAATTATTTTTAGCGCCCCACTATGGATCGAAATTGAGATTTATGGACATAGCGAACTTTTTCACAATTTCTATTTGAAAAAAACACCTATCGATAGGTTACGTTATTCTGATGAATAAATGCTGCACAAGTTTTTCTCTAAAACCAATAGTTTGGCTGGAAAAAAACATTTTCCATTTTCGTTGTATGGAATGAAACATAAAGTGGTCGATTTCTACTAAGCCTTGACAGAACCTGCTTTGAAACTACTTGAGCCTTGTTTTATGGCTTATTGACTATAATCCTACACTATGAGCGCGCGCCCAAAGTTGCCCGTTCACAAGTTATGAGGTTCTGAAAAATTAAAAAAAAGCAAGTAAAAGTGACTTTTTTTTGGAATATCTTTAAAGATTTAACGAAAATATAAAGATTCTATACGTTAGTAATGTAAATTAACCTTAAATTACTGATAAAAACACATTTTAATAAAATTATTAGTAATAAAACAAGCGACTTTTTTTTCACAATTTCTGTTTAAAAAAATACCTATCGATAGGGTATGTTATTCTGATGAATAAATATCATTAAACGTTTTTCTCTAAAACCAATAGTTTGGCTGGAAAAAAACATTTTCCATTTTTGTTGTATGGAATGAAACATAAAGTGGTCGATTTCGACAAAGCCTTGACAGATTTTGCTTTGAAACTACTTGAGCCTTGTTTTATGGCTTGTTGACTATAATCCTACACTATCAGCACGCGCCCAAATTTGCCCGTTCAGAAGTTATGAGGTTCCAAAAATAAAATAAAAAAGTAAGTAGTAAGTATAAAATAAAAAAGTAACTGTAAGAGTCCTCCTAGTAGATGACGCCTCCCAAGCCTCTACACAACGTCCCGATTTTTTTTCTGGGTCTCTTACCGCCCCCCTTTAAGCCTGCAGCGCCCACAAGGGAGCGTTATCGCCCACTTTGGGAAAGACTGAATTACAGCCATCAACCTTAATTGAAACGCACTAGTAACGATAGTCGCCCCACCTATCACGGAGCAATTCGTACATATTAATCGATGAGGATCTAACGAACTGTCTGGCCATTGTATTAATTTGGTACAATATGAGTGTTGTGAGAAGTGATGTTCTTAAGAACCATTATGGATGCTAATGGGAAACGAATAACTAGGTTATCATAAAAACTAGAAAGGCAAAGAAAAGATATCAAAGTGACAATTTGTTGTAATTTTTGTATTATATTTTTGTATTATATCAAAATATATTGTTTTACAAAACCACAATGTTGTTTTGTATTTATTGTTGTAATGAACGTTTACTAAGTATATTTTTTACCTACTCCTGATAGAGCAATGACACTTGAGTATAGTAAAGGCTGGGTTGCACCATCTTACTTTAACTTTGACAAACGTCAAAAATCTGTGAAACTCCATACAAAAACACTGGTTATCGTTAAAGTTACGGTCAAAGTTAGGTGGTACAACTCAACCTAAGTATTTAAAAATACATTGTAATAGTCTCTACTAATACGTTTGAGAAAACGTGAATTATGTTGTTTATTTACTACGAAATCCAGTCTTAACATCTGAAACTTAACTGACAGACAAGGTTATGATGTGAGCGAACAGTTAAAATAATCAAGTCAATATCTGCTATACTCGTAGCGTCAAAACTTGTATGTTATTTCAACATATAAACATTTCGACTGCGAAGGACGCTAGTAAACTTTGTATTTGCTAATGTAAAATCAGTGTCAGTTTCGTTTGAAATTTCAAGAGAAAAATCTTGTTGATTTGATTCTGACCTAATGGAAAAACAGTGGGATCAAATCTTAAGGGAGACGTCACCTGCATCTTTCAGTGTCTCTGACTTTGAAGCAACAAAACTTGCAGAAATTGACTTCCGCAAGCTGGCACCACTGTGTAAATCTTGCAGAAGTTGGCTAGTTGGGTAAACAGCTTGTTGATGTCAACTTCTGCAAGTTTTATTGCTNGCGTTTGTATGAGACTATCCATCTAGGTTTTATTAATCTAAGTAAGTAAGTAATATAATATTTATTTGTCCTCTACTTATTTTTGTGTAAACTTATATTAATGCCGAATAGTAGTAGCTACCTATTGTACCTTATTTTCTTTCCCAAAAGGGTTTAAGGTTTGCAAAATATTCCATTATCTTTCTTTATTGTGAATGAACAGATGGTACGAGTATGATGTTTATGGTATACCTACACATTATCTACCTATAATATTTGTGATAAATACAAATAATTTATACGTTTATCAGTCACGTCTTGTTTATCACGATGTTTTTATTGTAATTTAACTAAGTAATAGTTTCTGAGATTGCATCAGGAAATCATTTGAATTAATTAAAAAATAAGGTAACAAATCCATAGAAAACTACAGTAAAATTGGCCGCCAAAGAAGCTTAGAATTAATTAGTGCTAAATTGAGAAAACAGGAAGTCCTTTTATACATATTATGTAACAAAACAAACATTACTGAGTAAACTAGAGATCAATGTTTTTCAGAAATAAACTAAAATACAGTTCTCGAAATATCTAATGTTTCTTAGTAATTACCAGCCACCTTGAAACAAAATAAGAATGCAAATAGATGTAAAGTATGTTGCAGCTAGACTGTGAATTCAGCATTCTTAGATTATTTACGTAATTAACAGAATATACATAGTTAGATAATTTTTTATTTAATTTTATTAAATATCTGTCTGAGTCTTTAACGTCTCAAAACAAAACAACATTTTTTACTTCCCACTGTAAAATTATACTATTATTATTGTTATGCTCGATTTCACAGTATAACCATGACAAATAAAAAATGGTCCACTTACCAACATGCGATAAACTGGTGAGATCTGACTCTGAAATGAAAAAAACAATAATGTGTGAAAAAATGCAATGAAGTGCGTGCAAAAAACAAGGCCTCCACATTATGAAACATCTAAAATTACTAGGGATGATTACGACAAGTTTTCTTAAATAACTCAAGAGAAAAAAAAACACGTTACATAATTTTTACGCGTGCAATCAAAAGCGAAAAAGAAACAATGATCTAAAATAATAAATTGAATAAAGTCAAAGTTAAGAAAAAATCGTAACGTGATCATCAAATAAATTGATTGCACCTCTTAAATTGTTAAATTGTTTCATATAAAAGAATTACTTTATATTATTATTGTTGCAACATAGAAAATTGGAATATTTTTAACGAAACACCTACTTGTGACGTTTTGCGTCACGATTTTAGATTGTAGAAAAACTAAAATGTAGTACGGTAGAGGAATACGGTCCAGGCGCCATATTTAAATGCATAATACCATCATTAGCCAACTGCATTACCATAGATAACTCGAGTGTCATTACGTAAAAGGGAATAACGGTAAAGCCAAGTCAATAATTCCATTTTATAAGAACACAACAGCGCTTGCGCAGGAGTCTTCAATTGTTTCCTCGTTCTATACGTTTCCGCGGTTATTGGTATTCTCCCATTGTATGCTTTGTTGTCTTACCGTATCTGAGATCTGATCGTTTTTAATTGTTGTTTTATTGCCTACAGAATTGAAATTTGCAAGATGCCGCGTGCAGTGTGTACTAATATCTACAATCGTTTTACTCTAAGCTCTTAATCTTCAAAATCTGTACAGTAAAACTAAAAAGGAAAATACAAACTGACCTTAACGCATCTAAAACGGGTTGTTTACGTTAAAACGTTAGTAATGTTTTTGATCAGCCTTTGTGTCATTTAGATTACCGAAATCACAAACACGCTATGACGTAGATGCGTATTTGCTCAACGCGTTACAATTTGGTCACAGCTGATGAAAAAGGCCAAATATGACGTCCACACGTGATTAACACGAACCAAACAATGATTAAAATTATGATATGCACGAAAAATAACGTATTGCACCATCTGATTCTGAAAACAGTGTTACTTGACAACAATAGAAATATTTTTATCTCGAAATGTTATGACAATTCTGTAATATGTATGAAAACAATAAGTTGTTAGTAGGAAATTGAATGTTATTATCATGTATCATTGAATGTATTTAATAGGTGTGGTATTGGTGTCGCTGTAAGGGACAGACTGTATTCACAGTCATAGTAAATAATATAAAAGGGGATTTAACACGATTTGTGTAGGTATCTAATGCAATTGAATAACTTACTGATCAGCCGCATAAAATGTAACAGCTCAAGATTTTACTCCAGGTTTCATTAAGTTAATTTAAAATACAACAAGACAGAAGAAGAAGGATGAGCTATATTTAGCTCAAGTTGTGTAAATAACTATAAAATTTGCTTTATTTAGGTGGATGGTAATTGTACCAAATAATAAAAGTAATAAAAAAAGTTTCACTCTGCCCTTTAACTGACCATTACTCTCATATTGATCTCCCTTGGGGATATTATGATAATCCTCGACAAATACGTGTAATGTTAGTATTATGTTGCTACTGACACTGACCTGCCACGCAAAGACGTCAAGCATTCGGATAAAAATAAATATAACTACAATACTGTGGAATTATTCTCGTCTCCAGGGGGCCTGATAACGTTATCTTGCAATTATAATTATAGCTCGTTAATCTGTTTCTTCTGTAATCTCAGCTCATTATGAAATCAGCCGCTCTCTGTGTGTCTGTCTGTTACCTTAATTAAACGTCTTTTATGTACAATTTAACCGTTGTCGTTTATTAGATAGGTAAACAATAAAAATCTAAAGCAAACTTGCACATAAGGAGAAAGTTCTCAAACATTCTGAACTTTGTCTTGATTTTCGTTTACCTGGTCCCAAAATAAGTAAGGATCCATTCTGCACCTGGACAGATGGGACTCAAGCATCTACATGACAAATATCTGTGATAAGAGATATCAAAAGTGTTATGACGAACACTAGAGAGTTGTGAGAGTCAAACCAATTCGCTAAGTAAGAAAACAAGATTGTTATCGATGGAATAGACCCGTGCCCTCGGATCAGAGTTCCTTGATACTTGATAAGCCTGAGAACGGGCTGATTGTATGCAATTTGCCGCTGTATTTCGTCACGGAGACAAATTATCAAGATAATGAAGCGGTAATTAAGACATGAAGATGCAAAAACGTTTGTTCTCACAGATCTTGTGATGAGAAAGTTACTGACTGACACTAAGTAGTTAACCACTAAATTAACATGACACAGCATATTGTTGGTAAATGGGATCAGGTTATCTGGATTGCCTACATAATGTTAGAAAGTGTTTATCACATTAAAAAATCTTCTGCATAAAGGTTAAGACTGACTAAGGCTTAACATTATACATTTAAGAACAATAAATCTGACCATAGCCACTGTGGTAAGAGCAGTCGCCTTGGAGCGGAAAGGTCATGGATTCGAACCCTTTAATCCTACTAACCAGTTAGTAAGTAATAACTTCTGGACATTGAACTGGTGCTGGCTTCATGTTGACATTCAGTGAGATCTCACTCAGGTCACCCATGTGATTTGTGTGGTTATCGATATTTATAACATACAATAATGAGGTCAAACTGATCCGGCCCCCGGTAAATGATCATATTAATCTTGATCATTACATTTAAATGAAAGCATTCAAATATCGAAATTCTCCTCAGAACATTAAAAAAGTCATGGAATTTTACATAAAGTCGTTTCAAGAAAAGTCTGATTTAATAATTTGTCTGCAACATTTTGAAAAATTTATGTATTTTTGTTGAGAAAATTGTTTAGCTACCACCTAAAATACAAATAGTTTTACCTATATTTTCAATTTCAGCATTTTCTATAGCTTTTAGCTTTTACTTACAATGACGTGGCTCACACGGCACTGCACCAAGTAGGTAGGTACCATCTAATCCTCTCGAATTCTCTGAATTATGTAATGATGTTTCATACAAAGACTTTATTTGACAGCTGACTGACAAATAAACATTCGAGCAGTTGGGTAAAAACTGCGTAGATTTCGCTGCGTATTTATACCGGTTAAAAGTCAAAACATTTACTTTAACTATCTAGTAAACAAGTAGTAATAAATCGTGTTTTTAAGTATCGAAAAACATAACAATTCAGTTGTATTTTTTCAGGCTTCAAAACAAACGTTATTTGGAAGTTTTATGCACCAAACTGAGAGATTGTTAATAATAATTAAATTACTTTATCATTCAGAAGTCTTATGTTATAAGCTGAAAAGCAGTTATCTTAGTAGGTAGGTAGGTACGAGGGTATTTTACATAGAACCACCCTTGTGTGGATTTAAATTATTTTCACATGACTGTGTTCTCTTCATGCAAATAAATGGCTGTCATAATCACAAAAACAAACAACATTCTTCTATCTATAGGATATTGTGACATATTCTCGTGATAATTAATTTTCATTGGTGATCACGATGCATAGAGCAAGACAAAGACTACGGAACCCTGCGCGTGACCATTGGCAAAATAAATAAGCCTTTAATTGTAAACTCTTGCTTGAGCCTCTTAACTGCGATCTCTATAGATAACACAGAATTTCTAAAGTTAGCTGACTTAGTTCTGAGAACTCCTCAATTTTCTAAACTAATTAATTAAAATAACTTGTTTCTTCCGTAAAAAACAAATGTGTGATCATTTGACGCAAAACGAAATGGATTAATCATGTTAATGCTAGGAGTAGTGTCGTTAATTTTCTGTAAAATACGCGGAAAAACAAAAATAGTGAAGAAGAAATAAGAAAATCCACGTGCGCCTGCGCTTTGTTTTGGAGAAGAGAGCCGAATACAGGGTTGTTAAACTTTATTTAGTTTTGTAAAAATTTAATTAGCATACCTATATTTTTTTGATAAAAGGAAGTGCTTTTTAATCCCGAAGCAGCAAGTTCAAGTGCTGTCAAATATGAAACTATTTCTTATCTATCTTACATTACATACGTAACCCATTGATTCTTTATTTGGTCACCAGTGTTAGAAGAAAAGATTAATAACTGCAAAAGACCTTTTTATGATAACCCTGGCCCCATACAAACGTGACGGCGGCGCGGCGCCACGTTAAGG
This sequence comes from Ostrinia furnacalis, assembly GCF_004193835.3. Classification (NCBI taxonomy): domain Eukaryota; kingdom Metazoa; phylum Arthropoda; class Insecta; order Lepidoptera; family Crambidae; genus Ostrinia; species Ostrinia furnacalis. The sequence goes on along the minus strand of NW_021132580.1, from coordinate 212,001 downwards.
TTTCTGAAACCGCAAACATTGTCGAAGGGGGTCACATGTATACTAGAGATGAAACGGATAGTTGTTTGGCCGGATACCGGATACCGGATATCCGGCCAGCTGCTAGGCCGGATAGCCGGATATCCGGCGGCCGGATAGTTGGCCCATTGTCTCGTTGCATGTCGTGACGAGTTTAGGTGCTTCGAACGCGATCAGTGGGTCTATTAGTAGACTAGACTAGTCACACTTTTCGAAAATCGAATCAGTCCGAATAGAATGACAGATTTTGCCACTTGTCTAGGGGGCAGATCAATTCGGGCGATTTCGGTTGCCATCGTGAGTGTGTGATTGAATAGCGAAAAGGACATCATCCATACATTTTTGGTCCAAAATAAAAATTGCCGACCAACAAAAAAAAGTGCTGTATTCTGACAGAACACGTCCGCCTTAGCATTTAGCTGTATTTGAGAGAATACTACGATGCACAGTCGTGCTACAGCTTTGGTGCCATAGTAACAAATACTAAGGCGGACATGTTCTATCAGAATACAGCACTTTTATTTTTTGGCCGGCACTTTTGATTTTGGACCAAAATGGATGATGTCCTAAAAATTAGTTTACTTGCTGCGTAATCTGACTGAATTGTATCATGACATCAGACCATCATCAGTGAAAAAAAGATCACCTATTTTATTTGGCAATATTTATTTCGACTTAACAGATATTTACTATTTATGTATTCGTCATTAGAGTGAATAGCCCAGAAAAAGAAATTAGTTTTTTTAAAGGCATTTGTAACTTTTTGGACTTTAAATAAAAGCCGTCATTATTATAAGCCATTTTATTGATGTTTACCTAAAAGATTAATGTATTTCATTTTATTAATAGGAAATTGTCGTAGTTTTTTAATATCCGGTATCCGGCCGGATAGTGAGTTACTATCCGGTATCCGGCCGGATAGTAAATTTAGGCCGGATATCCGGCCTACCGGATAGTTACCGGATATCCGTTTCATCTCTAATGTATACGTTACAACTGCACAGCACACCAAGTGTGACATTTGTACTGCAAAAGTCGCTCTTACATCGTTGCTGATAAGGGCAACCTTAAGATCAACGAGTTGTCGAGTTATCTACGTGTGGATTTGCTCTTGTAAGTTACAATGACAGTAGAGAACCGGTGATTAAGCAATAATAAATCCTCCTTGGACTTTTCCTTCTCCGCAGTAAACTTATCCTAGATGGTCTACGTCATCTGTAATGCAATATCGCCACTGACGTCACGATCCTGACCACATCGAATCAACTTTGATGTTCTTTACCTGATAATAACAAATTAAAAACTTCATTCTTCGAGCAAGGAGTTACCCGAAAACACGTTTTATGACGTTCAGTAAAATAAATCTGTTATTGGGTAATTTGGAAATATTTATCGTTTTAAAAATTCGACAAGCATTCATTATGATGAGGGGAATACCTAACCTGCCTCAACTTGGTTTGTTAGGTATTAAATTATCAATTTTAATCCGCATCTAGATTCCAGGTGCTTCCCGCGTCCATCACCAGACCGTGTAGGTAGGGTTGCCAGGCGTCCGGCTTTAGCCGGACATGTTAGGCTTTTTAGGGAGTTGTCCGGCCAAATATTGCCTTGTCCGGCCTGTCCGGCTTTTGTTAGGCTTTTTATTTGGTTGCCGCGCCAGGCGAAACTCGAGCCACAGAATCATATGAAGCGCACGCATCAGGATGTTCGTTAGCAACCGATGATGATAGTAGGTACTCACTCTGAGTTGACACTAATTGCACCCCCCCCCCCCTTCCTCCCCGTCACATGTCCGGCTTTTAGGGTAAAATGACTGGCCAAATGAAGCACAAAGTCCGGCTTTTGTGATTTTGGACCTGGCAAACCTACGTGTAGGTCCATCGAGTAAGGTCTGCTTTACACAGATAGGTAGAACGTCATCAATGAATGAAAAACAAAGTTTACATTTGAACAAACTTAAGAAATGAGATGGTTCATTTTCATTAGATCAGCCTCTGATAATGGAATCTCTGGGAAATCGGTATTGTTCCATCAAAATTTTTAAGTATACTTTTCTTCTCGTATTCCTTGTTTAAGAATAGCATGCCCTATGGTTAAACATTCTTAATGGGNAAATACCCTAATACGGGTCTTAAACCCGATTGTTAGTCTGAACGGTACAAAAATCATTCGTTAAATTAAATAAATCTCATTTCTTTCTAGTTATTTTATTACATTAAGTGCTCAGGGCAGGGTCATAAAGAGTGAATTATGGCCGTTGTAAATATCCATACTTCATAGTTACAATTTAGATAAAAATCTTTACACGATTTAACTATGTTTCCATAGGAATCACACGAAGTATGCGCGCGGAAATAAAAGAAAGATTACCATGTTGATATAACTATAGTGAATTGCAGTAGGCTCTTTAAAATACACTGTAGAGCTCTCATCTTTTTTCCACGTATTCCATTAAGATCTTTTGTTAACCCATTAGTGGTAAATAAGTCAAGGTTTGCAGCAAAACTATTGTAACCTCCAATCCAATCTTACTTTTGGAAAGTTCAGTTCATCAAAAAAGCTGAGGTAGAAAAGTACTTGAGTGGCATGGCGATCACGAGTTGAAAGACGGAGTGTGTGGGCAGTCTGGGCAGGCCTCCCACTAGGTGGACCGACGTCTGGTGAAGGTCGCGGGAAGCACCTGGATGCAGGGGGTGCAACTGTGCAAGACCGGTCGTTGCGGAAATTCTCGGGGTAGGCTTTTGTCATTTGGGTAAAACGAAGTGACTCTACTGGGCTTATTTATCTTATGTAATAACAAAGAAATACAAGTTATGTAATAAATTGATACAGTTGCGCAAAACTATTTCGTTTTCCATTCCACGGACTTTGTTTCCTGGATTTGTCATTCCATATTAAGTTTCCACTGGAAAATCAAATATGACTCAAGTGTTTATGTTTATTTACAGTGTTGTTACTTGTTAATCAAGTTGTGTTATTTTATATCCGTAATTGTTACCAACATAAGTTAAAAAATATCATACAAGCATGCGGAAAAACTAGAGCCAACTCTGATTTATTTTGACTCATTGAGAAATACGTAAAGTACTATACATAATGTAACAAATAGCTTAGTTAGTAAAATAGATCACACAACCCATTCTTACGTTTAAATTAGTATTTCAATAGGTGTAAGCTGTTGAGTATGAGTTGTTTGAACTTTATTCTTTTCTGTGACTGTTAAAGTTTATGTACTTAGAGGCCTAAGTAATATTGATCGTTCAAACAAATCCTTCGTTTCAACCAAATGACGTCCACTGCTGGTCAAAGTCCTCCCCCAAGGTTTTCCACAATGAACGGTCCTGGCTCCTGCGCTGCCCTTGTCAATTACAAATTAATTATAAATTAACAAATCCTTACAATCAAATTATTTTATCATTTTATGTTAAAGAATTCTTGGTAGTAACTCAGGTATTTTCCTTTACTTAACCAATAAACTTACCTACATTGTTAGGTATTTTATCTACTTTTTGTCATTGTAAAGATTGGTTTTTCCAATACTTACCTACCTCTGTGCATAAAAACAAGCTACCTTCATTACAGCAACAATCGTCAACGCCAAATCTTATATCACAAAAACCCCACGTAAGAAAACCATACTGGAAATCAATGTTGCATCATAGTCTTGACGTCACGGCTTACATCTATGTATGGTGATCAGATTTCCCAGCCAATTCATCAATGAATGAATTAAAATTCATTGACTCATTCATTTACTAGTTAGTAGGTAGGAACCTACTTTACTTACTACTCTACTTATTGATGACCGACCTTTAGGTAGTGATGTGATATATTTTTTATTTTAAAGTTATTAATCACGAAGAGGTGTTAAAAATAAAAGATATTTAATTTGCAGGACAAAAACACGGACAATATATCTAATTGCACGCACGCACGTGAGTGTGTGATGATCATGCACATTATTAAATACCTAAGTAGGTACCTACCTACATGTAACTAAGTTCATAATAATACGTGTTGCAAGGTTCCGACACCATAATAAGCAGTTACTTGTTGTTATTATGTCATTTGTTATCAAAATTAAATGTAATGTTTATTAGAGAAACATAATGTTGTATTTTTAAAAATTACAAGAGAAATTAAGAAGAAACTGTTATTGAGATTAAAGTATTTAAGATATAGGTACCTATACCTACTTTCATTTATCGATATATCGACATGAATAACCACCTATCGATAACCACAGTCATGTTGACATAACTATCACGGTGTCATGCTAATTGGCTTTGCCTCCATAATACGACAGATGGCGCACAGTGGTCCCGATTTAATAAAACATGGACATTGATGCTAGAGGCACGAAAATTTTTTTGATGGTTACTGCTATGTTAACTAATAAGGCAAAAAAATATTACAATCCTACGACGTCTATTTCGTAGTAAAAAAAAATATATAGATATTTTTTGTATGGAAGAAATTACGTTTCTGTCAATTTTTCGAAATTCTTTAACGATGTNGAGAGATGATGTTTGTGTGAGTTATCAATGATGGACATATTGTAAATTGGGCAACCTCTCGTATAAGCTACTTTTTGACGGCCAGCGGACCTATACATACAACGTTGTATTAAGTATTTCCCTTAATTTTTTATTTTATTTTATTAAAAGCTGATGCATACGAGCGCGCGCGAGTGCGAGTCGTTGTTATGTGTCATCAAAGGTGTCCCTTATACACCATATTGTAATTTTGGCAATTTTTCGTGGAAATATTTAATATAAAAAAATCGATTTTTCAACCCTCGATAACTCAAAAGTACGCAGAGATAAGTGACAAGTATCTTCGCATGAAATACTCAGAATCACTTGTTTTATAACATGTGTGATCGGCATCTTGACATCGTATAAGAATTTCGAAAAATTTACAGAAACGTAATTTCTTCCATACAAAAAATATCTATATATTTTTTTTTACTACGAAATAGACGTCGCAGGATTGTAATATTTTTTTGCCTTATTAGTTATCATAGCAGTAACCATCAAAAAAAAATTCGTGCTTCTAGCATCAATGTCCATGTTTTATTAAATCGGGACCACCGTGTGGCGTCACAGTGACGCGAGGTCTCGTTCTGAACATGAAATCCTGTTATGGATTGATTGAATTTCTTACAGGTTTTATTTACAGTCGCCTGATTATCTACTTCCATGTAGAATTTTTTAAATTAAAATAAGAATAAGAATGAATTTTTGTGGATTTATGATGAGAAAACAACGGTTAACTATCAAATGTTAATTACATTTCAACAAATTTTATTGTGGCTAGGAGCCTAGGAATATCATAATCAACGAGGATTTTAAATTTTTGCTTGGATGTCTTTTTCATAGTCATACTAATTTAGTTGACTGCGAGCGACATCTATTTCGTTAAACTGAAAACAGCAATTCAACTTAAAGTTGTGTGCTGTTTAGCTCCTAGCGCCATCTAACGTTATTTCTAGTAACTACAGATACGCGCCATCTACCGAGTACTTTTAGCACTACTAAGCTATCGTTACGGAGATACGTCACCACTAGATAGTTACGAAGTTTTCCGATAGGTGGCGCAAAATAACGCCATCTGTTATAAAATTCCTGAACTGAGTAAATGCAAGCGTGATTTTTGAAGGGAATTTTTCACAGAGTACATAGTGCAGCAGTATACCAATAGATGTCAGGTTTTGTGCATAACATATAAAGGTGAGTTACAATACAAAGTAAAAGCATTATGCAGCCAACCGAGTAACTAAATAATAAATATGTTAATTATTAAAATAAAATAAATAAATAAATAAAATGTTTTACCGGTATCGTTGAGCAGCACATTGATATCTGTCGTCGACCCATCGGCCGACATCGCTGTAACAAAACAAAATTACAATTTAGCAATATTTTTTTTATCTTAATAATACTAGGTTAACGGACGACTTTTAACTGAGTGTAGAAGTAGCTGCAAGTAGTATTTAATTTAATTTTATAGCGATCACCTACCTAATTATTTTGCATTTGAGCTTCATCTCTATAATTATTATAAAACATTCCTGGAGGTCGAAGGCTGCAGGCCAACCATGACGGTAGTGATTTGATATTTACTTCGAGTCGCCATTCGTCATCTTCTTAGCTAGTATAAATTTTTCAGTGCAAAGTAGACAGTAGTAACAGAAAATTCCGCTTTGCACTAGAGAGAAGCCGAACCTTAACTTCGAACTCCTACGTTCTTTTGATCAATTTTGCTACGGGTCCAATGACGGTTTAACTTTCCCCCGGGACAAACTTGACCTTCACTGGTTGGGTTTATACAAGTTTTTGGCTGTAGATCCCAGGATCGCTGCAACCATCTGGTACCCATCCCAGGATCGCTGTGTAGCCAACTCTTGAAACGAGAGGTGGGAATAGTCCTCAATAACAGAAAATATGTAACTAATATAGTTTCTGTCTTTTATTTTCCCTTCCCTAATAACCCATAAAAACTTTCATGGATCTTCAAGTTATTTTTGGCAGAAGGTAGCGTTTTCTTTCGCACTTACTATTAGTCTGGGTATCATTAACTTGATTTAAGTGATGTGCTCTACCTATATTTAGCAAAACACTACCTGTTTGGTTGTCGACGAGCATGGTTTTTGCTCGGTTATTTACTTAAAAAACGGCTTAATTCATATTGAACCCTATTCAGTTGTTATAAAGAATATCTCTACCTCATACTATGTTGGTTCAAACTTCAATGTGTCGTAGCGGAGAGCTCTGAGGGTCATTAGTATGAGATTCCGTTTCAATAAGTTTTTTGAATGACGGTAGGTAATATTACTTTTTGTGAGCCAAAGGGAACATTGACTTCTTGTCCAGTTTTGAGATATAAATCTTGGCTCTACAGATCAAGTAGGCACGTTAAAGTGTCATCTAAGTAAAGTAAATAAAATAAGTAGGTATGCATTGGTGGTAGAAGAGTCCTCGGTTGTACATTGAACTTTTTAAAATAGTAATTGAAGTAGTTACATAGGTGGTAAAACTGCTAAATATGGTAAGAAGGAGCAACATAGATTTTATTATTTGTTTTGTAGCAGACTTATTAAATTACAAAATACAAAATAAATAGATGAATACGGAAATGACGTAGACTAGTCCCATTGTGCAAAACAGGAGGTTAGTGTTGCCATTTAAAACAAGTTAATAGAGTATTAAAAAACCATAATTATTACCACCGACGAACAGATGTGGGCTGATTATGATAATGAGTCTATTAAAACATGCAGTTTTCTGCGTCAGGTACTAATTGTGTATTGTTTTGTTACATAATTTGTTCAAGCGCTATCATAGTTGATGATTGATCGGTCGTCGGTCTGTGTGGCCTGTAGGCGAATATTCAAGGTTGATAATCTATTTTGGTCTTGTCATATCACAAAATGAGAAAATATTTAGTTACCGTGGTAGGAAAATGATTTTCAAGATCATTCTTTTAATAGGATTATTATAGAGTCATTGAACATTTGAGGAAGATGTATGTACCTACTTAGTGGAATTATTGGAGAGCATTTTTATTGTACTGAAATGTAAATATTATTGAGTTCGAGGGGTTACCGATAGATGAAGTAACCGCCGCTTTGGTAGGTAATACTAGCTACCTACTTATCTCAGACCCAGAGAGGTTCGATTCTCGGGCGCAAAACGTTTGTAGTTGTGAAGTTAATGTAGTTTGGTAGACCATAGCAAAAAGTCTTACTACGGCAGGCATGTGAAGTTAACTATTTTGAAGACCATGACCACAAAAAACTTTTGCTATTATCTTTGAAGACTTAAATATCTTTCCGAGGCTTATAGCCGACGTAATGTAATTTCTTGTAACCCATTGTATTCTTCGTTTCATTACACTCAACTATAATTGGCCAATCCATCACTTCCATCAGAGATGGCGTTCGAAGACAATGCCATATATCACAATAGCATGAAGAAGACAGTGCGCTGGTTGGGAAAGTTCTAACAAAACTTAGTAGGTGGCGCAACGGTCGACGTAAGACAAATAACAACAAAATGGGTAATAGCTATCTTGATAACGAGAACATAGTATTAGGTTACATACTAATAAACGTGGGTAAGTATTATTAGTTTTTAGTTCAATGTACATTACTAAACATTTTAATACAAACGTTAGATATTTTTTCACTTGGAAAAAAAATACTTAGTTGTAGTTTAGAATTAAATAAGGCAAAGAAGATGATAACATTCTTCTATTAATACAGGAACACGTTTGGAAATAAGCAATAACTTAGTTCAGTTTACAACAATCCTATCTCATTTCAAGACACGTTCTCAAATAAATTAGCGTTTTAAAACGTTTTTTCAAACGTTTGTTGCTGAGACACGTTCCATGATACGGACTTAATAGGTATGATCTCAAAATAAGTTACTCCTATCACTAGGGATAAAGACATTGGATACCAGTCGGCCTTACTCGTGTTAGATTCTATTTATCATCGTCATTCCATAATGATTTCCAGATTGGCCGGTTGGTAGCGGCTAGGGATTTCCAGGTCGAAAAACACAAAAGCCGGACTCTGTGCTTCATTTGGCCGGACATTTTACCCTAAAAGCTGGACATGTCACGGGGTCATCATCGGTTGCCCAACATTCTGATGCGTGCGTTTGATACCTATATTATTCTGTAGCTCGATTTTCACCTGGCGCGGCAGCCACATAAAAAGCCTAACAAAAGCCGCCAGACAATATTTGGCCGGACAAGACCGTAAAAAGCCAAACATGGACTCCTGGCAACCCTAGTAGCGGCCTGCATCCAGCCCCTTCCTGGAACTTTTAAAAGATACTTCTACGATTCTATTGGCTATCTAAATACTTAAAACTGTTTCTGAAGATAAGATAGGCTATATAGTGCTAAAAATAGCCTGTTGTCTTCTCTGATCGACTCATGAACGTATATCGTAAGTTGTTTCTAAACATATAAAAGAAGAAACAACAATATGGTGCTGCAATATGCAATATTCCTTTACGAGGAGAAAGAATGGCCAATTGTCACACGTTGCTCCATGAGTTATGATGAAAGGATAAAGTACCTTCAGAATAGGGTTGCCACTTGCCATGTAGTTTCTTTATTTACTTAACTAGCTTTTGCCCGCGGCTTCACCCGCGTAAAGTTTAGTTTGTTACAGATCGTCATAAACTATAGCCCATATGTTATTCTGTGTTATAAAAAATAATACTGTAAAGTTTCATCAAAATCCGTTCAATAGTTTTTGCGTGAAATAGTAACAAACATGTTCACATCCAGACATCCATCCAAACTTTCGCATTTATAATATTAGTAAGATAGTTTAATAAGCTAGAAAATAACGTTTGTTTAATAAATCAATGTTTAATTAAGCGTGAAAGTGAAACTTGAGACATAGGCGAACAAGATTATGATTTTTTGTGCCTAATAATAATATTTGCTTTCAGCCTGTGTATCTGAGCTTTCCTGTCTTTATTTTGTTGGCCGGGAGATTAAGTTCTATTATTTTGTTTGGAACTGAACTGGTGGCTGGTTTCAAACTTGTCATTTTTGTCAATGAAAGTGTTCTGAAAATTTATTTCAGAAGGATTAGATTCGGCTTGATAACTGCATTTTTTTCCATAATCGCTTTCCTGATGCGTGTTTGTTAATTATTGCTTGTAAAAATATATTTCACTACATCACACATTCCTCTTGACAAAAAATGCCTTCAGTTTCACGCAATTTTAACTAGAAGTTAAAAACCAGGTGAGATTGAATTGATAAACATAAATTGTTATAAAAACGAGATTCTTCACACTTCGTCACTGATTTCATTTAGAGAGATTATTATATTAATAAACAATAAAATTTCTTTATTATTTGTTGGTGGCAACCCTAATTCATCTGAAAGGAACCAATTTTATTGCTTAAGCGCATACGAATATATATAATACCTGTAGAGAATAGATATTTGTTAGATTTGTCCATTCTTAACTTGGAAGTATAGTTTTATTTAACAAAAACTTTTACCTAAAAAAGTATATTTTCTGAAACGAAATTATGTAAGCATTTTCATATTACATGTTTTTGGAAGATCTAATAAGGCATCGACAACAAGTCTGGCATATACATAGATTCTACATACAATGAGAAAAAACACCGAGCCAAAAAACTTCATCCCTACCAATTTACGTGCAATTCGAAGCTGCGAGCAATATTGAGTAACCTACAAACCTATTTATATTCCTAAGATCATTACATAACAATACAATGCGGTTAAGATTAAGTTTTTTTCCCTCTAAAATAAACAACATAAATGGCGGAACGCTTGCGGTCAGCCACCAGACGATTGGTTTGTGGTTTATTATTGGCATAAATAAAATACAATGGTAACGCGCTGGGAAGAAATTAACTGATTTCTGATCTAAATAACTGATAACTTACAAAAATGAACTTACAAATCTTCTTGTGTAAGGTAATTAATAGTAAAGGATATTATTATTAATTAGTACCATATTTTTTAAGCCGGTAGTCCTACCAACTTTACTTTTAGAATCCTGCCTATGAAGTTGGATTAGATTAGATATCAAATCTAAACCAACGACTACCATTAAATGTAACAAAAACTTAATCTTGAATCGGCCAACGGATATCATTCTCATATTAATAATTTTAATCCGCTCATCTTTTCCAGGCCTATTGTTAAAAGTCATTAAAAAATCTGGATTCATCGCGAAATGGGCCATAAAACTAATTAGGATAATCACGACTTACACGTGGCTGTTGGCCTTGATCTATCTTGGGAACTGTTTTTGTGTACATAAAAACATACATAGAGTATACATTTGATTGTATAAGTTGTATATAGGCCTCATAAAGGTTGCGGGAGGCGCTGGACGCAGGCCGCTGCTAACCGGCCAATCTGGAAAGCATTGGGGAAGGCCTATGTTCAGCTGTGGACGGCCTATGGCTAAAATGATGATGACGACAGACCTCGGGCCACAGATACTTAACTTAAGAAAGATTCGATTTATTTTTTCTTCAGGAACTTAAAAAACTGATTACTTATACTCCGTTAGTCTGTTTGTTATGTTAATTTTATTATGTTGTAACATAAAACTCTACACAGAATATGCTGTTCGACGATTCATACTTATTTTAAAACAATAGAAGTAAGATATTACATTTTGTATTGTATCTGTTACAACAGTCTTTATGATATCAGAAATGTTACAAACAAGATACTGGAATAACTCAATGTACCTATCTGTTAATTACATTAAGGATTAATAAATAGTGGTCGTTAAAACAATGTTTTCCTCATATTTGGAGTAGAACGAAGTGGAAAATGTTAAGTGTTCCGTAAAACGATATTCTTTGAGATACATACGAGTATAATATCATGTTTTACATTCCAATTTAGGCTTTTTTTGGTAGTTTAATAACCAACTTAATTTTGATTGATATCTATAGTCTATAAATAACAGCAAAATATACAGCGAAAGTGTTTCTTTTGTTTGAACGCGAACGAACGAATTAATCTCAGGAACTACGGTCCCATTTGAAAAAATAATTTTGTGTTGGATAGTCCATTTATCGAGGAAGGCTTTAGGTTAAACATCACCCTACACCAATGGCGGCGGAGCATTAAAGAAAATACTGCAAAAACGGGAAATATTATTTAAACTATTTTCACGCATACGAAGTCGCAGGCACAACTAGTATATTAATAAACTAGGTACTAGTAATTGCTGCTTTTGTTTCATCGGTAAAAGGCGATATTAAAAGATGTATGACCTCGAAAACTATCCCAGGACGGTGAATGGATAATAATAAGGCTATTTTTAGACAAACGCGGAAAAAATATGATACAGGTACAGTTTTTGCCTTATTCTGTATGCATACAATACTTTTTGTTCATTCTCTTGTTCATCATACAACACATCATGTGGAAATGGAACCGCAACCGCAAATGGCAGTATCAATGAACATCTGGAGAAAATTTTTAGAAGAGGCTGAAAAATTACTGAACAATAGGATGCTCGAGCACTTTCACAAGTAACCAGGATCGTACTTCAGCTAAACAATCTATAAATTAGTTACTGCCTTCAACCCATGCCATTGGTAAGTTAGGTAAAGTAAGCCTTAGATGTGTAAAAGTGCCTTAATAAAAAAAGCAATCACGGCGTTGAATAGAGCTCTGCGATTGGTTCATGTGTGCCTCCTCGTGCTCTGTGAGACCTCATAGTAAAATTTGTGAATACGGGCGTATTTTGGTAGAGCTTGTTAACGAAATCTTTTGTAATGTCGTACATGATGTCAACTAGGTACGACATATTCGCCGCTTACTTACTACCAATGTTACAATGGATTATGTTGTCACGCGTGACAACTCTGTCACACAGACACATGAGGTAAAACAAATCTGATCGGAAGTGAGTACCTCATTCGTATTCCTCACCAGGTCTGGACCTTCCAAATACGGGTACCTACAGGTGAGGTCGGCCATTGTTCTTGAACTTTTGGTTCGAGTAAGTTGAGCCGTCAATTGTCTTGGGAACACTGGAGTCAGTCAATAGGATTATTTGTTAACAAGCTGACTCGGCGAACTTTGTACCACCTTTTTTGACCCAGGAAAATGAGAGAGATGATGTAGAATTGTAATGGTGAAAGATTTTTTTGAATCGGTAAAGTAAAGTAGTTTCGGAGCCTAATCAATACAAATAAACAATATAATCTTTTATATTTATAATTGGAGTAAGATGTAGTTTAAGTGCTCCACAAAATACTTATTGTAACATACTGTTGGTTTGTGAAGGAAAGAAATAAATGCTTTTATGATTATTTTTTTTATTATTACTGGAGTATGTGAAAGTTCCACAAAAGAGCCAAGGTTTTACCTTAAGATAAGATACTTTATAATAATAATAAATAATAAATAAATTTATTCAGTTAAACATTTGGATCTAACAAGGGGTGAACCCTGACACCGAAACTAGTAAAAATACTGTATTTTCAGTGTCAGTGATTCCTCGACATTTGTAGGCTAACATAGAAATATTTAAGTTTTACATGCTAGGACTATAACATGGAAATTTCCTATTTACTTTCCTATTCAACAAAGACAAGTGGATTTGGCGTACACTCCCCATATTTAGAGGGCAAATAAGAAATAATTATTTGCTGTTATAGATAAAAAATAACAAGGATCCAAATTTTCATTTAATGCTAACTCATTAGTGGTCTCTAATAGTCTCTATACACAAAACAGGATATAACTTAGAAACGATTTAGTTTAGTTTAAGATTATGATTAGCAATACATTTTTCAGCATTTGAATCGGAAGTCGGAAATTCGGAATCAAATCTGGTTATGTCATCGACCTCGCCAATCAGAGGGAAGTAGTTTTTATTTTAGTTTATTAATAACTAAAGTATTTTTTAGAAAGTCAGATCATGTCAAAATAAGGAATCGTTCGAGGTGACTCTGTATGATAACAGCAATTCGATTATAGATTCCTTTTAACTAAGTAAAGTGGCAGGAAGTAATAAATATATTATTAATAATTAGCCGGATTTATCAAAAGATAAAATGTGACTCTCGTAAGTAAATATTTTAAACAAATAAATAATATGGAAACTCACTAGCACGTGCATTATGACTAAAATAATACGTAAAGATTACAAAATGGTATTTATTGTAAGCACGTGTCATCATTAAAATAAAATACTCATGTAATACAGGGTGTAGCTCCTAACAGGAAAACTTAAAACGTGAACACGGATTTTCCGATTTTCCAATTGTTGTCACTGTTGTAGAGAATTAAAATTCTTATTTTAAAATAATTAAACCATTTATATCACTTGACTCATTCAACATAAATATTCTAAACGATGTTCAAAATTGGTTTACACTCGAGCAGCAGGCTTGAAACTATTTTTTTAGTATTCGCTCTGGCTAGAGCATCGAATTTGAATTCATCTGACTTCACTGTTAATTTTTTTCTTGTCGCTTACACCGATCACCCTGTATCAAGAATGTCACACGACGCCAGACGTCTCATACTACGTAAAGTATGTAAGAGATGTATTTAATTATGTGAATCTATCACACATTACATAATGTGACATTTAATCATTAAAATATCCTTACATGCAATGTTTTCCGCATTTTCACGACTATGGTTAACGTTGTCCATAATTAAAATACGTAATATTAATCAATGAGTATTTGTTATTAATTAAAACTTACAGCATATATTGAAAATGTTCAATTACGAAGATACGTAATCTTGGGTAGATTTAAGTTAGTAAATTAAATGAGATAACTTCTATTAAAAAATAACTTCTTAAATATTATTAAATGTGGGTATATTTGAGTATAAAAACATGCCAATCACATTGCAAAATATAGGGCAATAAACTTATATTTATTTGTGAAACAGTGATACGTAAAATTCCCAATCAATAAAACCCCTCAAAATTTTCGCCCGAGAAAGAAAAAATACCCTGGATTGGTAGAGAATCCCCTCGTGAGCATTGTAACAATCTGTTTTTAATCCAGGGTGTACAAAAGATGTGTTACAAAGAACGAGGTTTGTTTCCTAAAAATTGTGTGACAAGAAAACATAATGAAGATGGTGGAAGAAACTTTCCATTACTTAGTATTTCAATAAACATTTTTTTTCTATACAGTATTACACTTTTTACCGCTCAGCTGTTTTTATAATCGCTGGCATTGTTCTTAAACTGGCGCTTAATCTAAAAACAATAGTAATTAGTGGCTTGATGGATATTAATTATGTAGTATTTCTGTTGCATTGTTTAAATGACTAAGTATATTTTGCTAGACTCATTAGATTCTGTACTTTGGAAGGGTGGGTGACAAGACAATTAAATATTGTACATAATGATAATGATTAAAATATTAGTTTAATTTATATTATTATAATTTTGATAGTATAGCCCACATTAGATCGATTCTATTTTAATGTAATGATAAATTATAAAAATGTAAGTAAATCATTTATTGTGTTTAGAGGTTTCTCGGCAGTTTTTTAGTCAATTACAAAGTTAAGTAGCGTCTACTACACGGTCATTAGGTGGACCGTGGGTCATATTTGGCACATTTCCTGATTTATTTTAACTTAACTCATTTTACCTGTAATGAAATACACAGAGTAAGAAAATGCGATATAGAGATAACTTAGGTAAGTTTTTGAGGTTTACTTCTTATCACAGTAAAGGTCATAGCACACTTATCAACTCGGAAAGGAATCAATACCTTATCGCCTTTGGCGCGCTGTCAACCGCGAGGTATTTACGTTACGGTGCGGATAAGTGTGCGTTGAATTACGGAGTTTTTTATACAAATAATACTGACCACCTTGAGTTGATACGGTTACGATCCCTTTCCGGGTTGATAAGTGTGCTGAGGCCTTAAAACAGCAAGACATACAGGTTTTACTGATAGTGCGTCTGCATTAGGAATATGCCGTCTGAACTAGTCATCACAAGATTATGAAATTTTCATTAATTAGTATTTAGGTAGGTATAGCTCATGTAAAACAGTCACTTGTAAAAGTAGGTTAGAGTTATATTTTGAAACGGATTTACTTGATGTATTGTTAACTGGTTATGATTCTTTCATATTAAATACTAGCAGCCCGCCCCGACTTCGCACGGTTGCAATGGAATTTTCCGGCTTTTACCTTCAATAATATCTTTTATACATATAAACCTTACTCTTGAATCACTCTCTCTATTTAAAAAAAACCCATCAAAATCCGTTGTGTAGTTTCAAAGATAGATCTTAACATACATAGGGACAGATACAGGAAAGCGATTTTTTTTTATAAATAATGTAATCACTACATGTTATAACATGTAGTGATTACATTATTTTTAAGTTTCTCTAGCAAAATTCGACTCCAAATATAATTTCCACTCCCTCTGGTGATAGCTTTTCTAGTTTGCCGCAAAATTGATTACTTTTCGTAAAAGCGCTTTTTAAAATAAATGACTTTTAGAAACTGGCTGATCATACTCCTTAGATTAGGTGTGACGGCGTTTCTAGTTCGCCGCCAAATTAATAGCCTTTTTTAGAAACCGGCTGGCGGTTCTTTTTAGACTATAGACGGGTTTAATGATCAGATCGCAGAATCTAATGGCATCGTAAGATGTCAATCTTGCTTATGTAACGGAAAACTGGTCTCTATGTGCCAATACCAGAGCCTGGTCGTGAAACCAATTAAATATATAGATTTGCAAGGAAAATTACGCACAGCTACGGCATTTCTACAAAGTTCTTGGAACAGATGTTAATTTAAAACACTTTAATATTGCAGTAGTAATCACATATTTAATGTAAACTAGCGGCCGCCCGCGACTTCGTACGCGTGGATCCCGTTTTACCCCCTTTTCCCGAATTTCCTTTGCTATAAACCTCACGGAGCCCGAGACCTTTCCAACGAATGCAAAACCGTGGAAATCGGTTCGTGCGTTCTGGAGTTATAGCGTCAGGGAGGAAAACCCGACTTATTTTTATATAGTAGATTACGTCTCTACATAGTGAATCTTTTTATAAATTTATTACATTTAATTTATTCTGCTCCTACAATTTAAATTATTGGCCTAAAAAACGAAATCAAATTAAGAGTATTAAATCCCAGTGACTGATGTTCAACGGGTTTTAGTTTTTGAATTCGTAAACCAGTATTTTATTTATGCTCGTGCGACTATGGTCGACTGATTCTTGATTTGTATGGAAATAAAGCGAATAAATGAGTCTAAGGTTTATTCGTGATACTAGACTGAGTTGCACCACCTAACTTTAACAGTAACTATAACGATAACCGGTGTTTTTGTATGGAGTTTGACAGACTTTTGACGTTTGTCGAAGTTAAAGTAAGATGGCACAACCCAGCCATAATTTATATCGCCATAAGGGAGAAGAAGTCTGACAACAGAATTATGACGTCAGTTAATACGGTACAAGAGTACTGCATACTCGTATGTTTTCGCTCTAAAAGAAGAACGGTCACGCCCCATACAAAAAAAACCCAGACCCGACAGAAACGAGACATACCGCAGTTTTTTTGTCATGTCTTAATGAGTTAAATTATATATTTTTTATATTCGAAATCTATGTATAACACCAAAATATTACCCTTTGATTTTGTTCAGAATCAGTAACTAGTTTTTCGATATCTTGTATAGTTTAGAAATAATCGAGTGAGATCACTTATCGTTTCCACCCTGTGTAATCCGGGTGTATCTCCAGGTCACCTAGATACATTCCATAGCAGCTGTAATAGACATTTAGGTACATACATTTACCAATTTTGGTGATAAATAGGCATTTTGTATTAGTTTTTGTATGACGCCTGAACAAAAACCAAGGGTAATATTTTGGTGTTATACATATATTTCGAAATTAAAAAATATATAATTTAACTAATTAAGACATGACAAAAAAACTGTGGTATGTCTCGTTTCTGTCGGGCCTGGGTCACAGATGACCGTTCTTCTTTGTTTATTTATAAATCTATCGAATTTGTAAAAAATAATATATAAAACAGATGTCAGTTCTTTTTTATCTTATCTAGCAATCGAGAACAAAGAAAACAAATAGGACAATCGAGCAAACGACTTTCTTTATCAGTATCATTTTGTTGCTATCTGAATAACATTCCTGACATATCTTGGACTGTTGACACTGATATTTACACATGTTATATTGATATGTATACTAATGTGCGAGTATAGTCTACAGCAGGGTTTTCCAAACTATGGGTCGCGACCCAGTGGTGGGTCGCGAGCGAACATTGAGTGGGCCCTGCCTGTAGAACGACACACCACTCTACAGATCCTAGCCTTTATTTAGGTATATTGGTAACGGTTAAATTTCCATAGGTGGGTCCCCAGTGTGGGAACTTGTATTAGATGAGTCGTAGCCCAGACAACTTTGGGAACCACTGGTCTACAGCATCATATCTTTATGGCAACATTCTAGGTTTTATTTTCCACATCGTCCGTTTAAGCCAAATGACGTCCACTCTAGGACAAAGGCCTCCCCCAAGGATTTCCATAATGACCGGTCCTGCGTTGCCCGCATCCAG
The DNA here is from genome assembly GCF_004193835.3 of Ostrinia furnacalis. Classification (NCBI taxonomy): domain Eukaryota; kingdom Metazoa; phylum Arthropoda; class Insecta; order Lepidoptera; family Crambidae; genus Ostrinia; species Ostrinia furnacalis. The sequence goes on along the minus strand of NW_021132580.1, from coordinate 193,853 downwards.
CCTCTTCCCGTGACATTCACCAGATCGTCAGTCTACCTAGTGTGAGGCCTGAGACCTCTTCCAGTTCGGTATTATTTATGATTTCCACAAAAGAAACTTGGTATCTAGGATGATGGGCATATTGGGCGTTAAACCAACAGAAACAAAAAGCATACTAAATTAAAGCTTAATACTAATAGTTCATTTCATAGTATGACAACAATCCTGAAATACGCGGGGATACGGAGATAGAGGTCGTTGAATATGCAAAGTTTCCATAGTATTTCACATCACATTAGGGTAATAAAAATAGCATTAGGTCAATTAGATTGCTTTTATCGATCATATTGAGAGTCTTACTATCGATTCTATCGATTTAGTAAGTATGTATACCGAATAAATAATAATCGATTATTCGATTGCAATAATCGATTGTATTGCTGAAAATAAAGAATGGAATTAACAATCAAATGATAGTAATGATGGTAATCAATAAAATCGATGAATCGAATTGTTAATCGATAAATCGTTATTTGGCAATATCGATTAATAATCGATCCGTGATCGATTATGCGACAACACTACAACTTAACTGGTAGAAACCCATTGAAACATGACTGTGTTCATGTCATTTCTCTAAATGGTACCTAGGTATGGTCCTACGCTTAGGTATAATGTAGAACATGGTTTAAATATATCATTTGTTGGCCCCACTCCTGAACTGTTGGACATAATAATAGATAAATAACTTAATGTATTTAAAATGTAAGTAGATAAGTGTAATACTTAATAATATTTTTTGTTTGCGCAATAAAGCACCCATTACTATTTTCACATTATGTCAATTTCCAAGCAAACCCGAGAGTTTTTGGTAGTTATTTATATGACAATATATTTCTGATATTATGTCCTAACAAATAATAGTAGTTACATTTCTGTTGGTTTTACGCCCAGATTCCATAGAAAAGTGCCCATCATCCTTTGTCGCACCGCTTTGTGAGAAGTAAACGCATCACGCCGCAGTATTTCTAAACAAATTAGCAACAAAATTAAAGCGACGTAATAAAGCATTTTTTTTTAAATAAATAAATATTGATTAAGCTGTGAAACTCGATCACGTTTATTTTTAGCGATGAGTAATATGCATTTAGTTTTTTTCCAAATTTTAATGTCTTTTTGAAAAGTAAAGTACCTACCTATTTATTTATATTACTTGACCAAAGATAATTTCTGTGGTTAACTAGTAAACTAATAAAGCATATAATACTAGAGCCGCCCGCGACTTCGTACGCGGATCTCGTTTTACCCCCTTCATCTATCTTACGCGGTTTAGATTTTTTCATACAAATGTTTTTTCCCGCTAACTCTCGATCCCGTGGGAATTTTGCAATATCCTGTTGTAACTAAGCTTTAGGTTTACTAAGGTACCTGCATACCAAATACTAAGGTACCTGCATGCTAAATACTAAGGTACCTGCATGCCAAATTTCAAGCGTCTAACTTAAGTGGTTTAGATTTTTCATACAAAAGGATTTTCCCGCTAATTCCCGTTCCCGTGGGAATTTCACTTAGCTTTAAGTTTACTAAGGTACCTGCATGCTAAATTTCAATCGTCTATCTTACGTGGTGAAGATTTTTTCATACAAATGTTTTTTCCCGCTCACTCCCGTTCCCGTGGAAATTTTGCAATATCCTATTGTAACTACGCTTTAAGTTTACTAAGGTACCTGCATGCCAAATTTCAAGCGTCTAACTTTAGCGGTTTAGATTTTTCACACAAAAGGATTTTCCCGTTATTTCCCGTTCCCGTGGGAAATTCACTAAGCTTTAAGTTTATTAAGGTACCTGCATGCTAAATTTCAAGCGTCTATCTTACGTGGTTTAGATCTATATTTTTTAAAAATTCACTTCAACATTTATTTCAATATCTTAACAACTTAGGTAATATTTTTGTAAACAATGTTCAGTAACTTTCCAATGTTTACCTACATATTTATTGTTTGCTAATTGTATTGTACTTTTAATTTGGAAAACAAGTTAGTTAAAAACTAACTATTTTTTTTACAGTTTGGGTAATGGTCATCTGTCTGTCATTGGTTTATTTAGCCTTTGTTTTGTTATCTTAACGTATTATACATAAGGTATTATACTAGTATTCCGGCAATAGGTATGTTCCATAGAAAAAGCAAGCAAGAAATTCATAGAACAGCTTCACATAAAATTATGAGATCCTCGAGTCACATTTTTGTATTATGATTAGTACAAATACTTGCCACAGTATACGTTAGTGCATTCACTACATTGTAAGCATTTTTTATTATTATCTAAGAGGTCACAATTAGATTAAAATCTGTTATTATAAAAAAAACAAGATTTTAAGTTAACATACTGGCATGGAAGAAAAAACAAATGAAGCAATCAGTTCAAAAATGGAATAGTCTGGACCCCGAAACAGTCACGATACTTTTGTTTTTTATTATGAATATGTTTTTTTCTTTTTATTATTTATCGGATCGTTTAACTTAATGCCTTTTTCTCAATGCAAAACGTCAAAGCCCATAACTATTTATTTTCTTTTGTTTACAATCATATGTTACAGTATTTAAATAGCTCTACATAAGTTACTGATTTCATTCTAGACTATGTGAACCTCGCGTGTGCATGCCAAGACTTTATTATCTAATTCCTAAAGATCTTTATTATCAAGTGATGGTTACACAATTATTCGTGACGCCAAACAACGTAATCCTATTCACAAAAGACATTTCCATATAACTATGTAATTTCAGAGGAACGTGCAGTTAATGATGGTATTACGAACAAAATAGCATTAAGATACATAGCGTCATATACGGGTATATGACGTCTGTATCAGTCTTTTGGTTTAAAACAAAACATATAAGAATATTATCAAACTTAGATCTCAGCCATTAATAGTACATTACAAATAAATAGGTATTTAAAGTTTTTCAGTCGATATTAGAGCGATTCCAAAATCGATTACCTGAACAATGTGCGAATGTTAAATGAGCGTACACAGTTCTCACTCATGCTTATCGATTGAGACTAATTATACTTAGTGGTCTCCGAGATTAGTAATACTTATGCGTATGCGTAGTATACGCATTACACATACTATAGGTGACAATAACTAAACGGTGTCGGTATTGGACAGCCCAGGCGCGGATCCACCATTGTGAGCACTGTGGGCATGCCCACAACCCTAATTTGCTTGTTTTAATTATGATCTATTGATAAGATCGACCGGCTGATGATAAAAACGGCCTTTAAAAAATCGAGCGTGATTTGGAATTGAAACACAGCCGTTCATTTGATGATGTAATAAATATCAAATTAAAAAATTGTTCAAAACAGCTGGATTATTGTAGTAAACCTACTCCTTACACAAGCTTTCTATATTTGTTAACTGGGGTGTTACCAGTAGGCCTAGGATGCGCGCCACGACAAACTTTTATCGATTTTGCACTATAAGCCCATACATTTATTGTATAAAATTGTCGATAAGATTTTATCATGGCGCGCATTCTACTCCGGCTGGGATATAATTTCTAAAATTTTTTTAGGACTCGCACAGCAAATTCGCAACCAATTTACGTGCTTGTTTAATCATTTAATCATCTCGTCGCAATTTAATCTGGCGTCTGAAAACTGGATCCACTGGATACAGCCTTGCGACGTGATTGCCGCGATGATAAGTATAAGGCCCGCCGCACATCTGTCTTATCAACCGACTTCAAAAAAGGAGGAGGTTCTCAATTCGACCCGTATGTTTTTTTTTCTATGTTTGTTACGCGATAACTCCGCCAATTATGAACCGATTTGAAAAAATCTTTTTTCGGCGTATAGGTAATACTTCAAGGGTGGTCCCATTTAAATTTAATAATAGAAAAAACCACCCCCAAGGGTGGAAAATTGGGGATGAACTTTTTTATACGCAATATCTCCGCCGATTATAAATCAATTTGAACGATTCTTTTTTTGTTGAATAGGTATTATCAACCGTGTGGTGACGGCAGAGTAGAATACATTTGTCACCAACCCCTACTCTTCCCGCGGGTGTCGTAAGAGGCGACTTAGGGACTACACAACAAACAGAGAATGGGCAGCAGCGCTCTCTGAAAAACATCAATATTTTAAACTGCGATCTCCAACCCGCCTGCCAAGCGTGGAGATTATGGCAAATCCCTCCACCATAGTCGAGGAGGCTCATAGTCCAGCAGTGGACTGTAAAGGGCTGTTAATGATTGATGATGAGGTATTATCAAAAGGGTGGTTTCATGCGAATTTGAAGAAAATATTTCACCCCCAAGGGTGGAAAATTGGGGATGAACTTTTTTATACGCAATATTTTAATTTTTAGTTTTTTTTTGTGTTCACGCATTTGAAGTCGGTTTTATTTTTTAAAAAAGTTAATTATCTTTGAACAAGCTTTCAAGATGTTATTAAGCCGTCATATGGTTAAGGACGAGTTTTCATTAGGTGCATTTGCTTTGAGAGTTCCTTCGTTGCGCGTATGTATGTTGTGCAGAGAACATGACGTTAGAGAATACGTGAATTTTCCATAAGCAACTTAAAACTTATGGGTGATGTCTATTGTCTAGTTAAAAGGTAGAAGCTGATTTTCTACATGTGTGAGTTTAGATTAAGGTGCTCAGCTTAAGTAATGTTGAATTCGCAAAATAATGTAACGAATATTTGATGACTGCCATAGGCTAAAATGGTGAAGTAGATTAAGCTAACTTGGCACATAACATAATGTAAGAGCAAGATAAAATGAAACAAGTGTACATAATTGTATTTAAAGGCTTCTGGAATCTGGATAATGATGTAAAGATTAACTCAAGACTCGTTATTCGCATAATCAGCATAAAACTGAATAAAAACTCGTCCAGTCAGTGGCGAGCCTACAGCGCATAGTCGCCAGTCACGGGTGACTTTTGTCGCTGTGACAGTATGTCACTCCATAGATAAGAATTAGCACACATAGTCTCTCTTTTTCTCTTTATAAAAGTGTAAAAGAGCAAGACTTACTGTCACGGTGAGAAAGTCACAAGTTTTTTGTCGCCGTGACGGTATTATCCGTGATAGTATAATTTATCTGTTTCTTTTACACCTTTTTAAAGAGAAAAAGGGAGACGTACTGTCACGATGACTAAAATCATCTGTGTGTACATAGCCTAAATCTTGATAACACAACAATAGAATGCCGTGAACGGGTAACTCGTTGATTATTTGCACGGATCACCGCGACGCCACTCCGTGCAAATCCGTCGATGAATGAAGAAAAAACAAACGAAGGTCGAAGAGAAATAATAACAGCGCGACATTCTTTTGTTTTAGAACAACTCAATTTTAAAATATTAGCGAGGAATGTCAATAAAGGTGAATTCATCAACCATTTAAAGCGAAATAGGGAAAATAAGCGAACGAAAAAAAAAAACAAGCGTTTTAGAGAGTTCAACAACCATGTAATTGTTAAGATTTAACTTGCAATTAATCAAATATAATTGATAAATGATTTGTCGCTGATGTAATATCAATCAAAGGAACATTTTGAACCGCAAAAAATATGGCAGAATGATTTTGAAGGCGAACAAGATTTTTTATGAAGCTGTAAAACAACCGTATTATTATACTGGTACATATTTATAACCATTATGTAATTTTAAACCAAAATGCATTCATACAATAACAACATAGTAAACGTTATTATCACTTCGTTGGAACTGCAATGTTTTTAGAGCTACACGAGAACAACTAAATGTTTTCAGTTTGACAGGTTTTTTGTACCTTATTTATTTGTTCTTTTAGCTACAAGTATTTTTTCAAATACGACCTCTAAAAGTCCGTAGACTTCTAACTAATATCGTATCAATTGCTGTTTTATTAACCTAACGTCGTAATATTATTTATGTGGGGTAATTATTAATAAGCTATTTAGTCCAATATAAAGTATTAGGCATGTATCACTTTTTGCGTTATAAATGGATCTTTTCTGATAAAATAGGTAGGTACGAACTTCAAAATAAAAAACTTGATCTCGGTTGTCAGATAAGATTTATAAATTAATCTAAAAACAAAATAAAAAGCAGTATCATGACGTTATTTTATATGTTTCGGAATTAATGACCTCGTCCTGCCTGACTTGATATTTTTAGAACTTTTTATGCAACGTGATATTTAAATAATAGAGCATAAAACGTGTTAAATGATTCCAAGACATTAATAATTATAAATGCTAAGTAGTGAGGATAATTCGTTCGTTTCATCCTAATATCGTCCACTGTTGGACAAATGCCTCGCCAAGAATTTCTTCTTTCTACAGGTGCTACCCGCGATCTCTACCAGATCGTCAATCGTCAATCACGGTGGTCGCCATTCGTGAACTTTTCTGCCCCTGATTCTGTGATGTTCACTTGTTTTACTATTTTTTAGCAGCGTATGTGTGCTACGTCATCAAGTAATCTCTCGTATTCTATGCTAAGATAATTTGCAACGTGTCGCCTCTAGGTGTCGTTATTCCCACTTATCTCGATGACATTGTGTTTAATTTGATTAAGCACTTGACACTCGTGTTGCGTGAGTGAGTACGTTCAGTATGAGTGAGACTGAGTACTCATCACGAGAGTTGAAGGCGCGAACAATGGGGTATAACAACACCGTAGAAAAAGGGTTATGATGACTGTCAGTCATCACTATCATTACAATAGTTTACTGCTTGTTCAATTGTTCTCAGTTCGTTTAAGAAATCATACATTGAATCCAGAGATAGAATAAAAATAAATATAGGTACTATTGCCAATCTAACATTTATGTAGTTCTTCCGATGCTACCTATATGGATACAGTTTTTAATCAATAGTGATCTTTATCATGATTTTTTAAGATATACTATGTAAACATGGTACACGATCAATTGCCATATGGTTTACGCGAAATTAAATATGCCAAAATGTAAGCACATTGGAATACTCGTACACGTTTTTGTTGGAAAATAGCATCTATCACAACAAAATAAGAGCCACAGAGTTAAACTTGATGTGCTGTCGTCTGTTCATACACACAATTTGTAATAACATGGACAGCTACCTGTCAAAGTACAATGACCTACGAAGACGGGTTTCAATCTTTGAAGTGCGGGTCAAGGAGCCATAGCCATATCGATAACGTGCTATAAATATTTTATCGACTTCTCATCGAACTGTTAATAGAATGTCCCTGCTAATTTTAGGAATTTTGGTATATAATACCTAATGATGACATGAATTAGTCAAACTTTTACGAGATTTACGAATTTTATTCTGTTGTGTAAAGAAAATACGTACATCATTTAGTTTTCCCACTACACAAACAATTTTTTTGTAATTTATTATTGAAAATGCAACGTCAATCAAATCAAATTGATTGTTTGATTTTGGGAACGACTTTCAAAGACTGATTTTAATGTGAATTATCCATCAACATTCAATTTTCCTTTAAATTATTTGCCACACTTATCGAGTTTTCCGCAGCTCATGCCCAACACCAGTATGAGTGCGGAATTTAAGTAATTACAAGGGATCAACTCCGCAAAACGTTTTGGACGTATCGATTCTATCTCTCACATTCGTGCGGGCATATCTAATGGAGAGAAAGAGATGACAGAACTGAAATATGGGGTTCGATGTGCAGTGTAGGAACCAGGTTCGTATTGACGTCGCTACGTCTGGAAGGGTGGTCTGGAACCCTTCAATTATGAACCCCTCCAAATGAAACGGCCGTAAATGGTTAACAAATACTCCAGCCGTGTGTCACACGCTTTTCCTAGATATAAACCTGCAGACGAAATTAGAATGTGTGGGTTTATCGATTTGCATGACGAAAGTGTAATTTGCGTCTTTTTATAAAGCTGTAATGCCCTGCCCTTTTTGGGGAAGTATGAGTAATTGAGTATCTTTTTTAACGTGTTAATTATGTTGTACCTACCTATTGTTTTTTTGTTCAGAATTTCTACACTTAGGCTGAGTTGCACCATCTTATTTTAACTTTAGCAAACGTTCAAAATTTGTCAGCATCCATACATAAAACGCCGTTATCGTTAAAGTTACGGTAAAAATTTGATGGTGGAACTCAGCCTTAGACTTTTCCATCAAAACCTCAAAGAATCGTGTATAACATTCAAGACGCTCCGTTTTCAATTCAATTTCAAAAATCCAATTTTTTTTTAGAAAGCCTGCACCATATTTTGATATAGGTATATAGTACATAATCCATTTCTATCCATCCTCTTTTATTTTGTGGATTGTAACCACTTTCAGTCCTTGTTTTAGACAAGTTTAGACTTATCGAACTGCCAATAAACTTATACAGTGTGAGTCACGTTAAAGTGTACATATGAATTAAGGTAAAACTAGACCTATTTTTATCGACAAAAAAGAGGTCAAAAATTTTTTGAGATTTAAAAAAAAAATTATAGATTTTTTTTCTTTTAATTACTTATTGTAAAGAAAAGTGACTCACACTGTATAATTAACATTTTAAGAGCATTAAAATGTTACAGGCATGTCTTTTTTGAATCATCAATAGTACAGTCAGCGTCAAATAGTACTAGTACCCAAAGTAGCCAATAAGTTCGCAACACGTCTTTGTTACAGTTGGAATAAGGTTGTTGTCAACTTTCTGGACACTTTGGGTGTCACGAACTATTTGACGCTGACTGTGACCTACGGCTTCGCCAAAACCAATCAAAATAAACGTTAATGTCACACAGGAACGAGCGCTTGAGTTTAATTAATAGTTCTTTCACACGAAACTATTTTAGTGCTCTATTATATTAGTAAGCGACACTAGTAAGGTATTTAAGTTATGGTTGGCAGCGTTTTCATTAGTTCTTATAACATCTTAATTAGATCATTTAGCTCTATTGCAGGAGCACGAACGTCTCCAGGGATAAATTATAAAATTATAAGCCCTTTAAAAAAAGTACACTGTTGAATCTAACTTACACCACAAAACTTTAAAATTAATCAATTAAAAAGACGACTACGAGTAACATACTTTGTTGAACTACTTATGCCAATTAGATAACGGGTATTCATAAGGAAACATCGATATGAATACGTACATACATAAACAATATTTAAACTTTAATCTCCCATGATAATTATAATAACATTTGTATCTCTCAGGATACGCATCTGCAAACACACAGGAGCCGTCTCTACATTCACTCAAAAAGTCTATTTAAAAAGCTTGCAACTTAACCCACGAGATAACACGCAATGACCACGACCTTCCGACCTTGGTGGCTTTTTGGCAGATTGGTCATTACTGAACAATGTCAGCCGACAGATTTAACCGCGGTTATGTTGCTACGAACCACTGAATATGGATTATTATGATCTAGCGGTCCAATTGTAGGTTTAATAACGCCGATATACAGGGTGTCCCAAAATGTGTACGTCACACTGACACTAGAGGTAAATGAGCTTAAGACGCATCTAACAAGTATTTTAAGTCCATTATAAAAATAACTAATATGAGTCATATTTCAAAACTCATCAAAATTGTCTATGGAAATAAATAAATAAAATTGGTCATAATTCTTAAAACTTATGACACTTTTCTATGGACATATTAAGCTTGTTCTATGCGTCTAAGACTCAGCTACCTCCAGTGTCAGTGTGACGTGCTAATTTTGGGACAGCCTGTATGACTGTTGGAATAAATCATGCAGATTATTACACAGTATTGGTAAGGATATGTATTGTGGTGGTGGTACTGGCGTATGATTGATTATTCATAAAATTAGTTACTAGGCAAAGTTAGCTCCGCGTTCATTACTTGGTAGAGGTAGTACCGTAGTACTTATTATTATTCTATGGTAAGTAGTACTAGTATCTATTCTGTGGTAGAGGGAAGTCGATTCGTAATTGGAACTCTTCCTAATGTTTCATATCTTAACATGTGGAACCATAACAGGTTTCTCATTTTAGCATTGAGCCCACTGAAAACCAGGGTCACTGAAATAGGGCCCCTTTATGATGCACACTGATTGTGACAATTTTGGTGGTATTGCTTTGTTTCTCTATTTCGCTTATCGTTCTCTCTATTTTCTTCTGACTTTAGTAAAGTTTAAATTTTTTGAAGTCGCTCAACTTGTAGATATTAAGTAGATATGTACATTGTACGTACATGGGACATGTAGTATTGCAAAATAATCAACATTTAAAGTGATGCCTAAACATAAAAATGCTTTGACTAAATGTTTAAGTCAAAGGACATAACAGTACATGGATAGTTGTTGAGCAATTATCTTCTTTGTCATAGACATGGTTGTATGGACGACTGTATAATCAAGCTAAACATGCATCTTATGTGGTCGTAATAAAAGCTATTTTGCATTACAAATGTGTAGTATATTAACGACCATACGATGTATAATAACTTCAGGTAGAAACACTGTTTAATTAACATACAATACATAAAACTTTAGAGTTCATAGTCACGAGTGTTATAGTTTATGATGTTAAACTGTTGTCTATGTAAACACAATAACTGTAGAGCTAAAATTTATCTTAGAACGATTCCTTTGAAGATTTTAGTTGTTCATACATCTTGCGGGCTGCGTTCACTCACTTTGATGACCTGCCCCTAGAACGCATTCAGTGTGGGAATTCCGTAATGTATTATCATTATCACGCAAGAAGGTTTTTTTAAATTAAAGTGTAATACTGTTTTAGTGCTTGAGTTATAGATAAGGAAGAATCAGGGTTGAAATACGCAGACGATCGTATCTTTTGTAAGTATGTAGTCATAGAATAAAATCTAAACTATCTAAATGACAGTCAAGACCGAAGCGATATTCAATTACAGTCAACAGCACATAAGACTATACATTTTTGTTTCAAAATAATACCTATTAAAACTACACAAGATTGCTCAGTGTTAACATTGATGTGCCGGTCTGTATCTAAAAAGTTATGTGGCATAGTACAATTCGAAATGATATCAATTAAGATTTTTTTGAGTTCTGAACAGAAGGCCATATTTTACTATACATACTTTTAATTGGCAACATATTCTTGTTAATATTGCTTAAGCAATATAGTTTATTATTTTTAATATTAAAAAAATAGGTATTTAATTACAAATTCCGATCAATTTGTGACGATAACCGTAGTCGCCAGATACTTTTGTGTTTTATTATACAACGATGCCGTTACGATCATAAAAGAAGTTAAGTATAGTCTTGGTTGCTGTATAGCAATATATAATCCATGGCAGATCTTACGATTTGCATAAATGCATTTCTTTACTATATTTTATGAAGTGTACTCCAGACAATTTAGCCTTATAGACGCCTCGGTGTATAGAAGTCTAGAGTTCCACATACCAACCCAGTCGGATTTTCAGGCAATTTTTTTTAAATCCACAATGAAGAAGCTTTTCTTCTCTCGAGTTTCTCTCTTCATAGGAAGTAATGATAAGGCCGAAGGTGTCTTTTTCTTTGTCACTGTCGCTCATGCTAATAGGATAGGTACCTTGCTTGGAGTAAGAGGAATGGATGGATTTTTACAAAGTACCTATATTATGTTACGAGTACTTTTCCCTAGGTCTCAGTTACATTAACTTTGTCCTTCTTAATAAACTTAGTGTGCATAAATGTTACAACAACTTGTTTAAAGGCTTTACAAATTATTTTTGGGCCACTGTAGTTCCCTCAGCATTTCCCTGTAAAATATTTAGCTACAGTTTCAAGAGTATAAATTTTTTTGCATCGTCATGCGGCGTCTATGTAATAATTGTTTGTGGCGGCAATAGTACTCACGCGCAGCGCTGGCTAAATATCTGTATCGCTGATGCTTACCTGTAACAAAAAACAGAACATTAATAAATATGCGTCACGATAATACATAAGACGATATACGTCTAGGAATTTTTAACGATTAATCATTTTCATCTTTAGTAGGTAGTAGATGAAAATTATTATTTCAGAGACGTCAATAAGTATATCTTTTAACTAAATGAAGATAGATGGGATCATTAAATTATACTTATTACATCTAATCACATGCATTACAAGTAATTGAATATTCAATGCGTAAAATCACTCTTTATAAGTTTTAATACTAAGCATTAAAAGTTAATAAACAAAATTCAATGTCGAACTTTAATAGCCGTGTTTGTTTACGACCAATCCGCTATTTTTAATTCATGAATTGCCGATTTTATTAATCTCTTATCAAAAATAGCGATGTTTGCGCGTACGCATAGAATGCGGTACACACGTGAGGCGCATATTTCGCGCGATGTCACGTGACCAGCGGGGCTATACCGAAACACCGTTTACGTAGTTTCGGGTCTATCTGTTACCGTCGCTCGCGCTGGCATCTCGCTTTGCGTAAGAGGGATAGCAACATTCGAATCGAAAGTTCGGATAAAGTTTTTCGGAGTAACCCCGCAGACCGTGGGCTGCTACGAATAGTTTTCGAGCAATGCTACGCGTAGCCGTAGCAAATATTTAATTATGCAATTCCAATATTACTACCTGATAGGATTTGCTACAGTGGATGCGTTCTGCGGGCAGGGGTCAGGTTAGAGTGAACGCAGTCCGCATCATGTATGAACGACATTGTCGGGGTCTATAAATTTTGTGTTGATGCGATCTGACCACATGGGATGAGCAAAGAACGCAAACGGCACCGCTGACAGATTGCCTTACGATTGCTGACAGATTGTATTGCCCGGACCGCTGACCGTTGCCCTAATCTGTTGTTATAAATTAAAGCACTGATTTAGATAAATACAGACTTTTATTACAACTTATAATTAAATTACAAATCATTTAACCGATACCGAGTAAGAGACAAAAGTGCCAAAGAGCGAGCATGGTGATGAGGGCTAGCGGCTATTGAAGCTAGTGTTGTGTAAGTAAAGTAACACAATAAACGTCATAGTGAGCTTCTAGGGGGCGCTGCTGTTTGCGTTCACTCCAACATAAACGACAATGTTGTTCATACATGCGGACTGCGTTCACTTTGAACTGAACGCTGCCTGTAAAACGCATTCAGTGTGGCAAATCCTTATTACTTCTATTGATTTTTATTTCCTTAGGTTCTATTAATATGGATCTATGTATGGTACAAGAGACTGACCTACCCTTGGCCTGTTACACCTCATATTAGTAGCCCAAGGGTGTGTCAATCGTATGAATGATGATGCCACTTATTTAAAGTAAATAAGCTTAAATCAATTTAATAAGCTGTAAGTGGGGCAAAGTTGTTGTTCTACTCGTAATGACATTCCTAATCAAAGGTAGATTATTCTTGAAAGATTTGTTGTTTGAAGAAGAATGTAAAACATATTGAACGTTACTTAAAAATCTATGGGCAATGTACTATTCCCAAATATTTTAAAGTCAAGTTGTATGTAATAATGTGTAACATACCTAATAATAAATTACACTGTTACTATGAATAGATATCATTGACATTGTTACAGAACTCATTGTTGATCATTATGTTCAATCTCATTATTTTTTCCAATGAAATGAAATCATTTCAAAAATGTCACACGTAATTTTCTTTGTCCGTCTCCTGAGTGACACAAAAATTCGTGTGAAAATCGCACGGGGGTTAATGACCCGATGTTTTCTTCGTTTGTTTAACTGCCGTGTCCAAGTTTTGAAATAATCGAGCATTTCCATCTACAAGTAATTTTTGATTTTGACACTTACCCAAAACGTATTAGGAGTAGTATTTCTTTGTACTGCTAGAAAATGTTTCAGTGCAACATAGTGCATTCATTTGAGCATCAATTGTGATATGTGTCAAACGCTTCGTTTGAATTATACCTTGGTACCTTCGCTTCGGGTGCACGAAAAGTGCAGGTGTTACTAAATTGTATCTTGAAGTCAAACAAGAAGAGCCTATTTAGTTATTTACTTAAAGCGTGCGGAAAATACAGCGGTAAATGTGTGCTTGACATAGCAAAGCAAGGTGTCATGGTTTGTCAAATGAATCGCGTCACCGTCAATCAATTTAATCATTCTAATTTTTGCGTCAAATTCAGAAGAAGAAGAAGCAACAGAAGATTTGGATTCATTTGTAATCCCAGCCAGTCAAATAATAAAAGTTCTTTCATGACAATGTTACTCGCTATCTTTCCTTGCTTGCAAGCATTCCTTTTATTTTCATCTGTTGCCGTTATGCCTGTTCCCCTGCACATGGCCGATTTTTGGGTGGCTGTGATGTGATTTGCCTACTATTTTTTTAAAGGCTGGACTTCACACGGCTACAGTTTCGATAAACGGATCCAAGTTCGCTGTGGTGTAGTTACCGGTCAAGCGAGCGAGCATTTCGATATCGCTAACATTGACCTTTCCGCCGCCAGCGAAGCGGGTAATCGCTCAGATGGTATTGATAAGTTTATACGAGCCGATCCAAATCTTATTGAGTAACGTGCCGGTATATTTTTGAAGCACGATATTTTTTGTTAGCTTGAAAGTACTAAAGGAACAGTTTATAAATCACTACTAAGTTAAGCCAACTGATGTTTATTTTGATTTATTACATTCTAGGACTAAAAAAGTGTAGGTATTTAGCACCAGTTTGAACAGAAACCAAAAACTTTACAAATTCCGACATTCCGCAAGGGCATTGCATCCGAATCCTAATGTATACCTAAAGGTAATTTGTGTAAGCTTTAAAGCTAGAGTCATAATCTCAAAAAAAGTTATTATCAGGTCATATAGAGGGTTGCACGGACCAGAAGACGTGGTGTAATCAGGCCTCTTACTCGGTAGACCGATGTTCATTGGAACCACCTGGATGTGGACATCCTTGGAGAGGTCATTGTCCGCAGACTATATTGTATAGGATGAAACGAACACCCTTGAGGAAGCCTTTTGTTTTCTTTTGGTTGTAATGATATCGTGTTTTCATGTAAATGGATTAATGACTACAATGCGGGTACTGTACGAGAGACGTCATACATATTTAATGAGATAGAAATGCATGTGTATTATAACAAACATTCGACTGAAATTTCGTATTCCCTCTCCATTTGACTTAAAATCCAAAATATCTATAGCATAAAAAAGGGTAGTGAATTCTTGCGACCTTGTGGACAGTACTGCTTCTACAAAAAGTCGTCAGATGTAAAGGCTTAATATTCATTAACGTTTTAAATATATGATAGAGTGGCGATCAGATCGGCTGTTTATTTTTGATAACGTCTTTAACGACCTCACGAGGTTTCGCGCCATTGACATTGTTGTTCATAGCATTAGTAGCTTTTGCACGGGGCTTTTCCTCATGTTTTTGGTTTGACACGGATTTTTCAGCACCAGGCTTTTCTTTTTTATTTTAATAAAATTAGCTATAGCCTAAGACTTCTTACTATCAGGTCTTTTAATCTCTACTGCAGGAGTACGATTCTCTAATTCACTAGAGGCAAATGGAGGGTTCGACTTACACTCCCCATGCTGACCAGACGAGTTGGGAAGGCCTGACCTTTTTTTATAGATATATTTCGGTAGCTTGGCTTGGCTTGGTTGTTGATAGTACTAGTATAACAATAAAGGTATTAGGCTGTATAGTTATTTATTTTTTAGATATGTGTATCTTGGAATAAATGGTTTGTCTCTTGTTTTACTTTAGTTTATTAAATTTGCAACCAGCTACTTTTGCTCAATTCATGTAACAGACATAACGACACCTAGCTGTAACACGTTGTAGCCGGCACGTGGTCCCAGAAGGTCGATGCTAATTGAGTAATCGACCTCTTCCCTCCTCCCCGGGTCGAACGATGTGCGAAAACGCTGTAAAGTTTATGACTAAATTGCTGATAGCCAGAGTTGTTTAGGCCCGGTTTCCACCAAGCGGAGCGAGCGGAGAAGTGTTTTGAATAACCAGTCAGATTTCATTATTTCCACTTCTCTTTTCCGCGCTTTTAAGCGATTTTTTGAAAAATATTATTGGCAGGTAGCCAATATAAGATAGGCCCCCTTAATTGATATTTATTGTCCGTGGTGCATATCTTTTCTTAACTTTATTAAACCTTGTTTGTCACCTGTCATCCGCTTTGCAATGGAGGGAAGCCGTCCCTTAATTTCGAACTCCTCCTATGTTCTTCTGATTAATTTCGTTGCGGGTCCAATGACAGTTTAACTTTCCCCCGGGACAAACTTGACCTTCATTGGTTGGGTTTTTATGGCGGTCAAGCTGTAGATCCTGGCTACACAGGAGTAGCAGTGGTGGGCACGGGAGGTGGGAATAGTCCCGTTTTTTCTCTTCTCCGCTCCGCGCCGCGCCGCCACCATTGTTAATTTCCATAGAACATTTTTATACCTCGACACTTCTCCTCGGCGGAATTGTGGAAACCGGGTCTTGCAATGAAACGTGTAACATTCATCGTAAATCGGAATCGGTAAGGTAACCTAAATCATCAATGAAGGCTAAGCTGTAACCTAAAATTTAATTTGCTAAGTAGAATCTCACATTAAAGGTCATGGCATCAAATTAAATCTAACTACGAGTATATTATTATGCTTGTATTTTGAAGTAAATCTTAACGCAAGCTAAACTTGAATCTTCTGAAACCAACCAAGCAAGAATCTGATTTTGAATCTACTTTCATATGCAGACATGGTTTTAGAATATGGGCGCTAAGATGTGTGTAGGTGTTTTGGATCTTAGTTAACTGCACTAACAGTCAGATTTTGTAACTTTTAAACAATATTTAAAAGGAAAAATTTACAAGCGAGTCATTTGAAGCTTGCCAGTGCCAGGTGTTATTCGGCAGTGTTAATGAGCTATTTATTTTAAATCACAAAGATAAGAAACAAATTAGCATGTCTATTAGCTTAATATCTTCTTGCATTAGGATTTTAACATAACTAGAAAAGATTGACATAATACAAATGCTAAACTTAAGCATGCTTACAATTTCCAGCAAATCCCCATCAGTTATGGCGACCAATTCATAATTATTAGTTGTATTCTAGTCATAATTCATTTAGTCGGTAAATCAGGCATCCATCACAAGACATTGGTAAAGGCTTTACTTATTTAGTCGTTACTCAAATGCAATTTTCAATTGTAATATCTTGAACCTTGTGAAGTGAAGATTAAGATTGAAAATCGCAATGTCTTTAAAAATCGTCTGCTAATGTGAGTTTGTGGTATTGCATTGTATTCAGGACGTTGTCCATTGAGACAAAAAAGTTGTTACAGTCCACAACACAGTTTCGATGCAAAATGGCACTTATCTCAAGTACATAAGTGCTTCGCTAGAAGTGCTGTCGTCTGTACATAGTCGAGTCGTTGAATCGTTTGCCAAAATAGTATTTGAGATTTGGGATCTTAAAGCAATATTCATTGTAATAAATAATTTATGCATTCTTTGTAGAAAATTCGTAAGATCCTAGTTGCCAATTGATAAGGTACACGGGTAGAATAGAATAGAAAAACCTTTATTTGACACGAAAACACAAATGAAAATGAACAAATAAAAGAAGAGAAAACACAAAAAATAAAAACACACAACATTACATTAAACATAATATCTCGAATAGAGTTCAAATGATGGGGAATTATTGCCTACCACGTTAACGTTGTATTAGTGAAAATTAATGGTTAGAAGTTTGTAAATATCTACTCGAAACGAAACAAGTGCACGCCAGTGTAGCGTATTATTATAGCAACATAAAATACTGATAGTTCAACCTTTTTGGAACTTGATTTATATAAAAAAGTTTGAATAGACCTACTTAGTACTGATTTTTGTTTTTCACTTTTCTAGCCACTTTTCTTTGCCATAGCTCTACTATAAAGTATTCTCTGGCCATAGCAAAGAATAGTAATTACTGTAGCATGCAAAAGGTCGTACACCCAGACACGACATTTTTACATACATAGGTCAGAGAGGTCAAGCTTAAGTTTTTACCTAGTATTTATTAGAACCATTAGGAGCTAAATGGAGCAGTTTATGTGCTGATATTTTTCAAGCCGGTTTCTTTAATTTAGTTCCAAGATTTTGTGTAATAATAATCTTGGAAATGGACTGTATCTAGGGGAATACTAATACCTCTATAGAACAGTGGTTAGAAAGTGGGATTTGATCCTGTGGTTTAATTCCCAGGTGGGACACAAAAATTGAAAAATTAGAACATTTAAGACACCTGTGGTGGTTTATAAAGTCTAGGTTTTTAAGTCCTAAAATTAATGGTCACAAATATGTCTGCGATGTTCTTTAAGTGTTATTTCCAAGATGTTTCGTTGTCAAATACGAATAACTAAATATTATCTTTAGTGTCTTTCAAATAAGCCGTGCACTGCATACTAATGTCA
Source organism: Ostrinia furnacalis (assembly GCF_004193835.3). Taxonomy (NCBI): domain Eukaryota; kingdom Metazoa; phylum Arthropoda; class Insecta; order Lepidoptera; family Crambidae; genus Ostrinia; species Ostrinia furnacalis. The sequence continues at coordinate 175,522 of NW_021132580.1, read as the reverse complement.
TCAGTGCTATGATTTTTATATCCGTGGGTTTCACCCCACACCAACTTAAAATACTACAAACATTTTTACCAATTCCTTAAGTAGTAAAATCATGAACAAACATTGTCTATGTCAATGTTGTTTCGGGTTTTGTTCTAAAATAGAGGCAGAATTAAATTTTTTGTTCGCAAAAAAGCGGCATGCCGACCGATCCGGTTTGCCAAGTGGACGCCAGAAGAAATTTTCAACGCTCGTGACGCAGATGAGCTTTGAGAGGTGAAATTATTTTTGAATTTACATGAAATTGAGAATAAAACCTGTATTGTGAACTTTGATTTATAAGTACTGGCGAACGCACTTTAGAATATTCATCTTTGATGCAAAATCACTCTTAAGATAACTACTTTAGATGTCATAATGCTATAAATATGCCATCCTCCGTCTAAAACAGTTGTTTTTATGGCTATAACGTTTATAAGTTGCTAAAAATATTTACACACATAAATCCAGTTGACACTTGATTTGAATAAAAATCAAGTGTTGATTTCTAAGCAAACATGGTAAAGGATAATTTGTGTTTGTTTATGTTAAGAGGCTGCTTGTAGACTGGTAAATATTTTGTCGATTGAGGATCTACAGTTTGGGTGGTAACGACGCCCAGTAAAGCCTTGATCACACGTACCGAGTAAACGGGCGAGACAGTCTGTGCTCTCGTAGTAGTAGACGTATGAACATACGCACCGAGTACTCGGAGAGCACTGTCTCGCCCGTTTTCTCGGTACGTGTGATCAAGGCTTTAGGGTAGAGTACCTACCTACACATCATCAGGTGATTCAGTCTCCACTGCAGGAGCACGAGCCTACTAATTTACCATAGGCAAATGGAGGATTTGGTTCTGGTAAGTCACTCTCTCCCCACGCTGCAAACGGAGGATTTGAATTTAGGGCTACACTCTCCAGACTGTAAGCACAGAATAAGTAATAGTACAGGTACAGAAGGATTACTCCGCAAGACGATTTAAATAAATGCGAGTCTTATTACGACGCGATACAGTGGAATTCAGCTTGCACAGCACTACGTACCTACAATTTTATTCACCTACAAGTTTTATCTCTTTCTATCGCTTGCCTCTGAACTCTTCTTACGCTGTTAGGGTTGCTGTCTAGTGAAAAATTAATTAATCTACTTATAATATGTAATGAGGTACGTATGTAGGTAAGTACGCATTCATTATGGAAAACCTTGGGAGAGGGCTTTGTCCAGCAGTGGACGTCATTTGGCTGTAACGAACGAACGCATTCTGAGCAGTAGTCATGGTAGGTTAGGTTCCTATACTACTATCCTAAGAATTATTGATTACCTACATGGCCAACATACCTTTCAGCATCTTTGGGAAGCGAAAAAAAATATAAATCCGGTGTAGATTTCTTTTCGAATTTAAACACCCGAACGCCGCACAATATTTATTTCTATTTATGTCCATTTTTAAATAATACTTCGATCATAGAATTAGGTACATACTACAACGCACGCCAGCGTCCTGACGGGCGCGCGCGTGACACTCGACTGATATAATACCCGCCGGCGGGGCGCTTCGCTGTAGGTAATTATCGGATGTACCGCGCGGAGTGAGCCAGGCCTGCTGTAAGTAAAGTGACGGCTATCCGGTCAACTTATCTTACTGATCCATACTTATCTACATTATTTTGTATTTTAACACGTTTTACATTCAAAGTGTTAGAAGTAACTCCTTTCAAAGCCTAAGCTATTTAGGTTTCGACCAACGTCCCGGTTTTTCCTGGTACAGACTGAATACCGGACCGGAGCCTGGTGGCTGTCGGCACCTTGCCAAAACGCAGGACCCGTATTTGGTACGATTAAATATTATTATGCAATACAAAGGGCCAGGTTTTCAATAAAACAATGCAGCTGATGCTCGATTGTATTTGTGTCAGTCGGCAAGTGGTGAAACATCAGAATAATTTTATAGCCGTGCCTCTAGAATGCAACTTTTTGTTTTTTGATTCGATAGACGTCTACAGTAGATGTGTCCGCAATTTGAGAACGTAAGCGATCATGAATTGAATCGAAATCGAATACTGCGGATGGTTTGTGTACAGAAACAGGCGTTTTGTAAGGACAGATTTTTTTCTGAGTTTTTTTTTATCCACAACCAAGAAGCTCTTGGCCTGTATCTCACTCACCTGATGTAATTCTGAGAAATTAATAAGTTGGATAAGTTCTAGCGACGATTGTAATAATAGGACTTATAATACACTTAAACACTTCGAAAAATAAGCCTAGTACGCCGAGTACTTATGCCTACAATAATGTTGTCTCACCCAAATAATGAAAAAAAAATCGCTGAAACGAGTGATAGAGTTCATTAGTGGAGACAATAGGTAATCATCATCTGTCAAAAAATAGCAGACAAAGACTTTCCTGGAGATTTCTGCTTAAATCGAGTCCTAAGTACCTCCCAGTTCTTTATTAAGTATGTGCCCAGCGTTTTTGTCACCGTATTATTCACTTTGCACTGAATTGACGTCAGGCCAAACGAATTATTCTACAAACATAATGTCGACCACAAAAAGTCAATTATTGAAGCATGTAGACAAAAAATCTTAGGCGTGTTATGGTTTTTTGTTGCTAGATAGAGGTCAGTGAGATAATGTTTTTATGTGATGTATCATTAAGCTGTAAATAGAATATTTTTAAGCATAACATTCAAACAGAACTCATGAATGAATTCTGAAGGTAGTATAAAAAAATGAGTTTTCTTTTTGGGGTAGTTGTAACTTGTATGCAACTAAGAATTAAGTAGAATCATAATATCCTTGATTAAAAAAACATAATAAGTAATCTACGGGTTACAAGTTATGTAACAATAGTATTGTACTGGGAAACTAACTAACATTCAACTTATTACAAAAACTAGCGGCCGCCCGCGACTTCGTGCGCGTGGATCTCGTTTTACCCCCCCTTCATCTATCTTACGCGGTTCAGATTTTTTCATACAAATGTTTTTTTTGAATATCCTGTTGTAACTAAGCTTTAAGTTTACTAAGGTACCTGCATGCCAAATTTCAAGAGTCTATCTTACGCGGTTTAGATTTTTTCATACAAATGTTTTTTCCCACTAACTTCCGTTCCCGTGGGAATTTTGCAATATCCTGTTGTAACTGAGCTTTAAGTTTACTAAGGTACCTGCATGCCAAATTTCAAGCGTCTAACTTAAGCGGTTTAGATTTTTCGTACAAAAGGATTTTCCCGCTAATTCCCGTTCCCGTGGGAATTCCTAAGGATCCTATAACCTGCCCAGGAGTATGAAGAATAATTGTACCAAGTTTCGTTAAAATCCGTCAAGTAGTTTTTGTTTCTATAAGGAACATACAGACAGACAGACAGACAGACAGACAGACAGACAGACAGACAGACAGACAGACAAAAATTTTACTGATTGCATTTTTGGCATCAGTATCGATCACTAATCACCCCCTGATAGTTATTTTGAAAATATATTTCATGTACAGAATTGACCTCTCTACAGATTTATTATAAGTATAGATATAGATATTTACTTGTATTAAAAATAACATTTTATTGAGACCTGTAAACATTTATATTTATTTGTTTTGACCAAATCCCTTGCATTTATGATCGTCCTGATAGGCAGCAAGCAGGGTCAAGGTTTACAAGTTCATTTCCCGTTGAGAACCAAAAACTGGTGCCATAATAATATACTGCCGAAGCGTCTTGAGCCGCCATTTTGGTTCTTAGGCCCACTATACACGGACAGCTTGAAACAACTATTTAGTACCGACTGTATTCTACGTACACATCGCGTCCTCTTGCGACGACAGTGTGACATCTCCTATGTTAATCTAATTGAAGATGTCACACTGCCTTCGCAAATGGACGAATTACATAGAACTGCTCGAGCAGTTGTGACTGCTCTGGGCGACTGGTAGCACGGGAAATTAATCATGCGGTCAAACACTCGTTAGGCATACATGTCCGCATGCGCTCTGCATGTTATGCACGCATGTGACTTAAGCAGTTAATACCAACTGCTCCAACAATGGAACAACAGCTATGCTGCAAAAGCGGCCTACTTATGTATGTTGGTCATTGGCTTACTGCTCGAGCTGTCCGTGTACGTCGGGCCTTACCTTCTTCATGATTCACGTAACCACAAGGTGCTTCCTGGCTTCCGAAAGCTGTTTGTTTGCATTCCTTTAGGATATAAGATGTATTGTTTACATTTCGATATATTTTTATTCCTTTTTTGTGAACTTTCCGGTTGGGATCCAAGTGGACCTTACCGAGTAATCGAATAAAACGTATACAACAGACCCGTTGGGTTAGTAAAATGATTTGGATTTCAAACATTAACTCACTTATTAAGGAAAATTTTACGTGAAACATATTCATGACGATTATAAATACAGATAAAAAGATTTTTTGCTCACTTTAGTTCCTCGTTCTTTATCTAAAGTAGACAATCAGTCCCTACCATAAAAACAAAAAAGAAAAACATCTTAACATCGACATTGTCCTTGACAATATACTGTTGTATTATCACTAGAAATAAATATGCCATGTTCCTTTTTTTATCGATTTATTTGCCATGACGAATTTATGATGAAATATAAAAAAATAAATAAATAATAAACATCAATAAGTAGGTATGATATAAATCTCGATATAGGTGATTCAATAGTCCTTGACAGTTTCTATAGAACCGTCGGAATATTTTTTATTTTAAAGCAATAAAATAATAAGATCCCAGTAATTTTATTGTTTTAATAATTTCCTCGTCACAGATATTAAGATTAAAGTCTGATAAAGACTGTAGTCACTAATTAAAATTAGCGTAACCGTAACCATTAATAAACCTGTTTTGCATAAAAACGCTATTTATGGAATAAAGTTGCAATCTTATTAAGGTTTGAATGAAAGAAAATTAGCAAAATCTTACTAATTTTGTGATAATGTTTTTTAATTAGGGACCGCTTTTATTACTTTGGTCCTGACTCCTGGTACAATAAGAACCTATAATTATGGGGCCTGACATACATTCTATATTTTTTCGTTCGTTTTAGTCAAATACTGTCCACTATAGGACAAAGACCCTTAGACATAGGTCGTATTTCATGGGGGGCCTGACTTCTGACATGCCATTATACGATTGGTATCACTATCATTATCATCTTGGAATCGGTAGCCCAACATCCTGGGGTGACCACCCGGTTACCAGACCATTCTGGGGTGGACACCCGGCCATTCTAGGGTTAGGGATTCCGGCCCCCGCTATACATATACGCGCATGGACTTCCACAACTACCGGACTGCGCTCCTTGCATCCAGGTGCTTTCCGCGACCTTCACCAGTACGTCGGTCCACCAAGTAATAGACCTGCCTGCACTACGTTTCCCGATCCGTGGTCGCCACTCAGGAACTTTTCTGCCTCAACACAGATTTTATACTTCTTAGTATAAGTTATTCAACCTTGACCATAATGTAAAAACATTTTTTAACAAAATTTAAAGTCTCAGGGTCACAGATGAGCACGTGTTCGATGTTATCAGTAGGAAAGTGTCAACCGTTTTTCCTCAGTGTTATCGTTTTTCTTCACAATAGCTAGACGTTTTCCTCGCACGTGATTAGACTTATCTTTCTTTATGTAATAATGTTGCTTATTACAAAAATGAGCAGAAGGTCCATTTTAGCGGATATTATGTAGAAAAATGTAGAAATTATTTTAATATAGGAGGCTTTAATGTAGGACAGCACACTTTTTACAATTCTAAGCTGAGGGGTGCCAATGATACTAGCTTTCATAGCCTAGAGCTTATTTCATCCTTATTAGTCTGAAAAAGTTTAAAAACTTATTCGTTGCTATAGATACAGTAAAGATGGTAACCCAAACACAACATGGAGTTAAACTGTTTAGTTTAATCAACAATCTGTTTATTTGACGATGGAAAGGGTCAATGAAAGCCTCACCTATGTGCACATTATAAATTGATTGAGTTTACCAAAAACAGATGAGTGAAGAGGTCTAACAACCTCATAATTTATGCAACGTCCCAATAAAACTTATTAGTTTGCATCACATTTAATATTTTAAGGCTGAGTTGCACCACCTAACTTTGACCGGAACTATGACTATGACGGTAACCGGTGTTTTTTGTATGGAGTTTGACAGATTTTTGACGTTTGTCAAAGTTAAAGTAAGATGGTGCAACCCAGCCTAAGAATGAAGGTACTCTATGTTAGGGTTGCCATAAGTGTGGGGATTCAGACGGGGACATTTAAAGAAAAACTATTAAAGGTAGAAAAAAGGAGCTTTTATTACAACAATAGGTATTAATCAACATTAAACAAAGTATTAAGTATCTGTCAACATTTTTTAATTAGCACACGTTCCCCCTTAGTCTTACTAATAATGGTTGTATAGCGGTGGTATAGCTATACAATCTTTTGACCTTATCTGTCATTGTGACATTTGAATTTGACAGATAAGGACAAAACATTGTATAGCTATACCGCCACTATACAACCATTATTAGTAAGGGGGTATGTAATCAACAAACATAAAATTATCACAATGTTATTTTTTTAATAAACACAAAATATAATCAACAATAAAATAAATATAACATTCTCAACTATGCATGGCATTGTTATTTTTTAAATTAACACAAAATATAATCATCAAATATTATATCCTCGTTTATGCATGGCATTTTTTTTTATTAATACAAATTATAATAAATTAATCAACAAATTCATACTTGTCAGATGTTCCCGCTTTACGGAGCAACTCTTTTTGGGACTTCACGTACTTGTAAAACTCAATGCATGTCATCTTGTAGTTGTATATGCACTGAATTATACTCTCAACTGTCTCCACAGCGAGCTGGTTCCTCTCTTTAGTCCACTGCGAGGTTATCAATGAAAATACCCGCTCCACATGTGCATTATGGCCAGGGATTGCAAAGAGATATTGGCATACTTTGAGTAAATTAGTTTTTCTTTCTCTTTCCTCTGTCATTTGAAAAAAAAAATCCATCTATCTTGTACGTTTTTACATTTCCATTCATCAGACATTTCAGTTTGTAGGAACGATTGTAAGTACATAAATTCCTCATACATTGAATCACTAATTTAATTAAAACAGACTAAGTGTCAGCGCTTACGTCGTTCTATCAACGTACGATTAGTCTCATTAGCCTAGCTAGTTAGTTGCGTTTATTTCTACGTAGGTATATTACTGTTTACCAAGTCCAGCCCTCTATTAAATAACTATGATTTTTAAACGGGGACAAATTGCTTATCGGCCGGGACGCCAGGACACCATGCTTCAAACGGGGACATGTCCCGGCGTACGGGGACGTATGGCAACCCTACTCTATGTTCATCCATTACTTTGAGACAAGAGCGTTGGTGTCACGCAAACCGAGTTATCAATGACAAGCAGTTTCATATCAGAATCCGTAATTTGCAATAAATGTATCTAGTCTAGCCTATAATTTTTGATGCAAGTCATTTCATAAAATGCTAGCCTTCGCTTTCGAGGTAATAAACAGCATGAGCACTGAGTTAATGTAACATGCATAGTTAACAAGAAATAAGAGATCCTATAACTTTCTTTCATATTTCTAGCAGAAGTTAAACTGTATAATGAGAAAATTGCCAATAGAACATCACTAAACATCGGTTGTGGTTTCTAAATTATGTGTTCGACCACAAGGTTTTGTAGTTAAAAAACTATGATTGAGCTAGTTTTATAGTAAAAATAAAAACATATTTCTTGTTTACTAATATTGTATTGACCACTTCAATATGTTATCAATTAGTAGCATGCGGTAATATATTATCTTAATAGCATTAAACATTAAAATTATAACAAGTGCCTAGAAAAGATATTGTAAAAGCAATTAAATTGTATAACATACGAATGTAAATTATAAACCAAAGATTTCGTTTAGTTGAATGCGCTAATCTTAGCTATTTTGTGCTACTGGCTCGATTTGAAAAAAAAAAAAAAAATATTGGATAGCCCAATGTATCGAGAAAGGTCATAATTACCATCACGCTCCAACCAATAGAAGCAGAGCATCAACGAAAAATAATGTAAAAACTGAAAAAAATAATATTTTCACGCTTACCCGAAATCGCGGGCACATCTAGTGTATCATAAAATGCATGTTTTATTATATTTAAATAATAAAATAACTCGTGTTTGAACACGAGGCCATTTTTTTTTAATAAAAAGTCTATCTCATTCAATTCAATCGTTGTTTTGTGACATTCCACTTTTAATGAAACGTGTACGTACACTAATGGTATTAGCTGATAAGGCAAACAAAACACATTGGAAACAAGTTTTCAATGAAACTGATAAAGGAGTGAACACTACGCTTAACCTTATATCCGATCTGACACTTGGGTCCTGACGTGGAACATTATTATAGCACAAATAGAACGGTATGTTACATATTTATTGACACACATGTACCAGATAATATGTTTCACAACAATAGTTTAATCATTTTATGTTTACTCGTGGACAGAGTGAACTGTTTGTTTCCATTTTAATTAACGTTGATTTGTAGTCTTTCAAATATTTACGCATTGGAATTTTTTTGGCAATGCATTTGCAATGCCTTGTTAAACATTTACAATTTACGATATTAAAATACAACGCTCCTTGTTTTCATTAGCTTCAAAATCCTTTCTACAGTCTAATAAATACAGTCTACTCCGTAAAATGGAGTTTCACTTTTTGCTCATTCATTTTATTTCCACAGTAATTTTTAGTGCACTGTTTGTTTTTATTTTTACTATACTCCGTCTCATTAGTATGCTAGCCGGTGGTGTCCAACCAATATTTCTGCAATAAATTGTCCAGTTAGAAGCTCTATAATATTTATGCGCCTCCCAAGCCCCTCGTTAATCTTGCCTGATATATTGACCGTTTTTATTGTCTAGGCGCTACATTATACAGCGATGAATTATCAGCTCTTCCATATCACTATGTAATATTTATTCAAATTATGTAAGAAAAAAGTAGTGTTGGATGTAGGTAAGCAAAAATATTTTCTTGTTTTTTAAAGCGTCTATCTAGTAAATCACTACTGTAAAATTATAGTAGTATGTAGCCGTCTCTACATTCCCAGACCCGATTCAAATTAGAAAAGAATTTCTATTGCTCCAAACAGGAACAGAACTTGGAACTCACATCTTTCCCTCGCTACTTCTCGGTACATGAACCAATGAAGTAATTTTAAAGACATTTTTCCAAGAAACTGATAACAAGCTATTCATCATCGTCATTATTGGAGTAAATCCCAACTAATATTATAAATGCGAAAGTAACTCTGTCTGTCTGTCTGTCTGTCTGTCTGTCTGTCTGTCTGTCTGTCTGTCTGTCTGTCTGTCTGTCTGTTACGCTTTCCCGCTTAAACCTCGCAACCGATTTTGATGAAATTTGGCATAGAGATAGTTTGAGTCCCGGGAAAGAACATAGGATAGTTTTTATCCCGGTTTTTGAAACAGGGACGCGCGCGATAAAGTTTTTCTGTGACAGACAAAATTCCACGCGGGCGAAGCCGCGGGCGGAAAGCTAGTGATATATAATTATCACCTTCAAAACATCTCGTTCTAACTGCTAAGGTTCGTGATCATTGTCATTATGTTATTAGGTCTGGAAGATTCAGGGGCCCAAAAACGTAATAACAATATACTGCATTTGTTGAACGCAAAATAATTTCATTTTGACAAGTGATGGAGTAAACGGGACTATTCCCACCTCTCGTTCCCACCGCTGCAAGTCCTGTGTAGCCAGGATCTACAGCTTGACCGCCATTAAAAACTCAACCAGTGAAGGTCAAGTTTGTCCCGGGGGAAAGTTAAACTGTCATTGGACCCGCAACGAAATTAACCAGAAGAACATAGGTGGATGGAGTAAACGGATTCTTGGTTAGAAATCAAGTCTCAGCAAACGTAGTGTAGAACACTGCTCATTTCCATGGATTGGAGACCTTATGGTGTCTTCACTGGATGAAAAAGTGGGGGATTGTGTTATTCATTCCTTACTGTTCCACCTCATAAATACCAATACTTCTACGTGTAAAAAGTTGCGAGCGTAGCTGTGATATCAACAAGTCCACTAGTATAATAACCTTAAAACAAAGTACGATCGTATCCAGGCCCCAGACCTCCAGACCCCCCTATGAGTCAGTGATAAGGGGTCGGGGATCAAGGCCGCGGTAATCAAGCCATCCTGATTATCTTCGCTAAACATGCGCCTGCGACGCTACAGAGTGCGTACCTTAACAAGGTTGGTACATAGAGTAAGTTGTTAGTTATAAGTTCATAATTTCCAAAGACCTGAGGTGGAATTGTGTAAAGCAAATCGTAATCATTTGACAGTTCATAACGTACGATAAAGTCAGTTTTAAACAAAGCGTTTGACAGAATAATCGTACGTTATGAACTGTCAATCGATAACGATTGCTTTACACAATTCCACCTCAGATCTATGAAAATTCTTTTCTTTTTAGGAATCTTTTCTTTTTTATTCTAAGGAATAATGACACTACAGCAAAAATTAATGAATGTGTCAAATTCAGGCTTCTACTCGTATAGTTCAAGCGCCCGTAAGTGTACAAAGTTGACAAGTCAACTGTACAAAAGTAATTGACAGCCCTGAAGAGGATTTTTCCAACTAACAAGGTCAAAGGACACGGCGCGACATCGAAAATTAAACTGCGCAAAAGCGAACCGTGTTATCATAGCCATAAAGATCATCTGCTCTTGCGCATCACGTGGACCTTGCGCGAACATTTCGATGCCGTCCACGTACCAAATTATAGCAATCATATCGAATTATTCGCTTCCATAAGTATTAATAAATGGTTCATTATTGTCCGGTAGGTTTGGGTATGTCATTGGAGCCATGTTTAAGATATAAGGATGAATTACAGTCACGCGATGTCCTTAGCGCGAAAGTTAATGAGGACATATTTAAAAATAGCTCTGTTTGAATTGATGTTTTTTTTATAATTAAAAAAAGTTTCCTTCAAACGATCAATTGATTCCTAAACTGCAACCCACTTAACACCAGGTGCGATTGTGGTCAAATACATGCCTTGTTATGCATAAAAAAAGATTCGAATTCGATTGCGACCTTTAAATTTACAGAGGTCAATTTATTTCGAGAGATTTTAATTCATTAAAATTCATCTGTAAAATTAATTGCATATGAAAATCACTCAGGTTATCAGCGAACTTACTAATTATAAAAACTATGTTCACACCAGTTCACACCTATTGGTCAACTAATTATAAATGTGAATAGAAATGATTAAGAAACTAAATCCATCTAGATTGCAGCAACACGAAAAGATTAGGAGTATCTGAAATATGTCCAAGCGTGCAAGAAACATCATGAATAACTAAGCCTACGCATTTCTTCAGCAATATATTCTTTGCCTTGTAAGGGATTCGAGTGGAAGGGTAAAAGCACAAAAGCAGTCTTACATTCAAATACATTTTAAGTTTTCTCAAGTCGAAGATTGCCTAAATTATTTAGATGTCACTATCAAAAATAGATTAGCAGACGAAATTATCATACCTAATTGTGATGCGTTTCTGTGTCGTCGATCCAGTTTTATTTTGTGTTGAATTGGCCACAGATCAAACTTTATGCTGTCTGTGTGCCTAGTCTCATATAATTATGTTGCTGCTAGTCTGTGGCCGTGTATATTAGTTACTATCCGTGTACGTGATAGATGGGGTTACGCAGATGCGGTTAGCTAGTGCCTATTGCCAATTATTATCTAAGCAGTGTGGTAGGGTTTAGCTAGGACGTGTAAAATCACTTTTGAGTCTTTTAGTCTTAAGACATTATCTGTCAGTTTTTGAAGTGAGATTTTAAGCTTGAGAATACTCAATATATTCTCTACTTACGTAAGAATGTTTGCTTTTATAAATTCATGATGAAATCTTAATTTCAATCAGAAACCGGGGGTTTAGATACCTTTTACGCTTTATTCGTGCACCAGTCCCATGTCATAAAGTTGTTTTGCGCGCTTTGCTTTTGCAACGCAACAAATAAATTGCACGGAGATAGTGTTTAAGCGGAGTCACGAGCACTTAGAAATAAAATGCAAACATTGATTGCAGATGGAAGAACAATACGAGTTGTGTTATTATTGTCTAGCCAAGAAATTTTCCTATTGCTTCATTACTTCATTTTGTCCAAGTTTTTTCTGATCGCTGTTCGGGTGAATTTACAATGTCTTGCGGAAAATAACGTTCTACCGAAATCTCAAAGCTGCCAAAACAAATACGATTAGCGTTAAGTTAAAAGAATAGAACTTATTTATTCTTACTAAATTATGGCTTTATACATGTAGATAACAAATAAAGAAATTATCTAATTAATAACTTTAGAGAAAAGTAGGAAAAATTCATCAATCAAACGCCTTTTGTGACCACAAAAAGATAATCTTCATTCTTCGGACCATAATAATAACGTTGGACTTCAAACTCTTGTTCATTTCAATAGCTTTTCATAATTGTCTTTACTTCTTTCAAATTACATTCCCCCATAATTACAAATTGTATTTTACTGAATGTTCTCAACGGTACTATCTATGGCACTTAAATTACCCGGCAAAGATGTATGAAGATTGCATATAGGATTTGTTGAAGTGCATACTTATGTAGATTACGTTTAATCAGGCTCATTACAGCCTGCATGTTGATTACACGTGTCTTATTAGATGTTATAGGTTGTAGCTCACATGTAGGGCATCGATTTTCTTTTGAAAAAAGCCTATCAAAATCTCAATATAAAATATGACTTGCATACCTAGCGGGCGGTTGTTAGAGTCTGAAGCTTCTGTTGTTTGAGTCATTTTAGATGTGAAAAATATCAAAGAAACAGACAAGTAAAATTAGTTTTTCGAATTTCGGGTAAATAATCCAGTCATCTTACTTTTGTGTTTTTATGAGTAGTCCAAAAAAATTAATGAATAGACAAATATGAGGAATTTTCCTGTTATTTTGGACACATTTTTTTGAGAATGGATGGAATTAATCTAGTATTTACATAACTGCTCTTTGAAACGAATGTTTTAAATATTAAACATGTATGCTGATTCTAAATACGGATACAAAATTAGAACTAATTAACAAGGAGTTTAACTCTAGCCAGTGATGTCATGAAGACACTGAATTGCTTGTGTAAAAAGATGCTATTTGCATGTCACACCAATTTGCGGTCTGTGCTCAAAGATGTGGTCCGAGTAACTTGCTAATGAGTGTGTAAAATCAATACTATTTTAACAATAATACTTAGTTGGTTAAATGATCTTTTGGTCAGCAGAAGTCAAGAAACTCAATGTTAGAAGTAGACGGGGAGCCGAAAATATAAGTGGCATTTATCACAATGATCTTCGTTTGTAAGCAACGTCAAAAGTTAGTCTCAATTTATATCTTTTAAGGTCAGTTATCGGGTCAGCTACCTTACATCAATCACTAAAGGTGTAATGGCCCAAGCCATAAGTTATTTTGGGCGCATCTTTTAATAAATAAGTTTCATTTACTCTTAACTTAAAATATCAAATATTCTGGATTTTTAGACACCTTCGGTTCGTTTCCTAACTGCTAAGTCATTTACAAACAAAGCTTCGCATCAATAAAAACAAAAGACGATTCAATTATAAAGATGACAAACATTGTAATTCGATACCTGATATGCTAAGCAGAGTTTTGTCCTGTCACTCACAATTTGTTATGTTTGTTTTGCTTTATTTTCTCGGGCTAATAAAAAATAAGCCAAAGACGTCAGTCTGTAGTTTGTAATCGAAACTCTTGTATCTATTTTTATTTTGTTTTGTAATCTAATCAGATGTCATGTTATCATGTAAGAAGGCATCATCTTGATGAGAATCATAAAAATAAGACTCATACATCTGTTAGCATATTTTTAAAATTGTATACTTCGCCCTTTTTCGTCATGCAAACTTATAAGCTTTTAAAGTTTATTATTTTACATCGAATTCATATTTACGTGGAGTCTTCCTGATCCAAGGACACAACTATCCTATCACTATCACTATCCTAGCTGTCGCTATTTCTCAAATTAGCCAAAATTTTTCCAACTTATATTGAGCATACATCCACGTAGCACTGTCGGTCACTCACTACGTAAGTTTGCTTTTCGCGTCAACATAATGTGTCATTATTACACTTTTGAACTTTAGATAATACACTGGAACATTCCCACCGGTCAAGGAACATCGAGAGTGAACAATACGATAAAAATAATAGCTGTTAAAAGATTTATTGCCTAGGAAAATTCCTTGAGGGCTGACAGGTGACGTCACACGTCGCTGACTCGTAAAATGATCCATCACGCATGCGCGACTAAACAAATTCGCATGTGTGACATGTAGGGTTGACATCTTTACAAAAATGTATCATTCTCATCATCAATATACCCGAAGGACGTCACTGCTATAACAAAACCCTCTCCTATTCTATCTCCATATTATCAATATCTTACTTTGATCACTCTGCCTACTCGTAAATTTATATGTAGTCAAAATAATTTAGTGGGGCGCTTAGGAACTCGTTTAAATATAAATACACTCGCGAGCAAAAGTATGGAATCACTTACATGAAGTTGTTTCCACGCGATCTTGTGTACTAACGAATTTGTTAGTAACAAAAAAAGTAGCACCATTTTAAAGATTAAACTTTTAACTTGAAATTGATACCAAATTTATTTAAATCACATCAGTATTTAAAGAGATATCCCGGTTAATGTGAAGAAGTAAGGAAAAAGACATGTATCAACTCTTTGATACGTCTCGCGTTGCGGCCTATTTACTCCCATATAAAAGCACGTGTTTTCGGATTTTGCTTTCACACGTTGATCTTTACACATCTCCGCTTCTTTTGACACTTTACCTGGGATTCTACACCTTCAGAAGCAGCACAAATCGTTGCACTATTGCAAGAAGAGCTCAGCCAGCGGGCTGTCGCACGTCAGCTCCACATAAGCCAGTCCTGGGTTTCAAAAGTTTTAACACGCTTTCGGGAGACTGGTGGCTTTATCCCGAGACCAAGTTCTGAACAGCGCCGGTGCACATCGCAGAGGGATGACCGTTTTTTCACGTCAACCTCTCTATAAAATCGTCATTTGACTGGTATCGACGTCCAGCAAGAGCTCAGAAATGTTCGTAGGATAGCTGTTAGCAAGTGGACAGTTCGTCTAAGATATAAGCAATATAATTTGACTCCAAAAAGGCCTGCCACGGGCTCGAAGCTGACGGCAGGTCACCGATAAGCACGCTTTCAATTTGCTCGTACACATCTCGATGGGAAGTCGAGTAAGCCACCCCTTTATGCCACTGTTTCAGCGAACCAGCACTGCACAAATCTCTCCCCAGGCCGCCTATAGACCCGACCTCTTCGACTGCTGCACTGCAAACACAGTCTGCATTCATCGGAGAACAAAACTCGCCTCCATTACTCGCCTTCCCATCAAAATAAGTGCGAGCTAATTGAAAGCGTGCTAGTCGGTGACTTGCCGTCAGTTTCGAGCCTGTGGCAGACCTTTTTGGAGTCAAATTCTATTGCTCATATCTTAGACGAACTGTCCACTCGCTAACAGCTATCCTACAAACATTTCTGGGCTCTTGCTGGACGTCGATATCAGTCAAATAACGATTTCATAGAGAGTTTGACATGAAAAAACGGTCATCCCTCTGCGATGTGCACCGGCGCTGTTCAGAACTTGGTCTCGGGATAAAGCCACCAGTCTCCTGAAAGCGTCTTAAAACTTTAGAAACCCAAGACTGGCTTATGTGGAGCTGACGTGCGACAGCCCGCTGGCTGAGCCCTTCTAGCAATAGTGCAACGATTTGTGCTGCTTCTGAAGGTGTAGAATCCCAGGTAAAGTGTCAAAAGAAGCGGAGATGTGTAAGGATCAACGTGTGAAAGCAAAAATCCGAAAACAAGTGCTTTTATAGGGGGTAAATAGGCCGCAACTCGCGACGTATCAAACAGTTGATACATGTCTTTTTCCTTACTTCTTTACATCAGCCGGGATATCTTTTTAAATACTGATGTGATTTAAATGAATTTGGTATCAATTTAAAGTTAAAAGTTTAATCTTTAAAATGGTGCCACTTTTTTTATTACTAACCAATTCGTTAGTTCACAAGATCGCGTGGAAACAACTTCATGTAAGTGATTCCATACTTTTGCTCGCAAGTGTATTTTTCAAATAATTTTTGTAACCAAGGCACTGATTGAAACACAAATTACTGTCTGTGGTTTTACCCGATTGCTCTGAATAAATTATGATCCGAAAATAAACTATTTTTTGCTAGGAAAGCCAGTTTTATACTTAATCATAAACAAGATTTGATTCAAACGAGTCCAAAAGTCCAATACAGGTCCTAATTTTAAACAAAGTTTTTGCGAATGAGAGCTCAAAGTTCAGAGAAGATGTTATCATCCTTACTACGTAGGTAGAAGGTCTAAAGTCCATCATATACAAATATTTATTGTGAGCACAATATTGAACGGATTCTTCTAAAGTAATTGACGGCTCAAAGTCCGAAAAAATAAACAAAGTCGACTTGTGGTAAGAAGGCAAATGAATCAAACTTTTTATATCATGAAAAATGTGGAATCATCTCCAATATCAGTCATAACATTATATCCTTTGGTTATACAGATAATGGTACGCTAAACACTGTGGAATCTTGTGTTGTGTACAGCAAAATTACCTTCCTATGCTCTTCTAACTGCAAACTGAATACATAAATGTAGAGACGAAAGTACTTCTAGCTATACATTTATACTTAATCTATTTGTGATAAGGGTGATTTTGCAACAAAGATGTACAAAATGATGTGCTGATGACAGCAACTATAGACAAAACTTTGTGCTCGTTGGGATATTGTCATAAAATTATTTACAAGAGTTCATACGAGTATAATGTAATTGTAACCTAAACCACACGATATATGTCATTGTTTGTGGTTTGAATGAATGAAAAATATCCTATCCTACTAATATTATAATCAATGCAAAAGTTTGGATGTCTGGATGTTTGTTACTCTTTCACGCAAAAACTACTAAACGGATTTTGATGAAACTTTACAGTATTATTGTTTATAACCGAAAATAACATTTATGACGATTTGTGACAAACTAAATTTCACGCGGGTGAAACCGCGGGCAAAAGCTAGTTTTGAATAAAATCGTTTACCTACACTACACCTACTACCCTACAATATTTTCCCACAGTATGAGTTTACATTCCTACAGTTTTAAGTACTACAAATTCTCTGAAAAATCATAACTCAGTACAAAATCTAATTAGTTACAGACATAGCTTGATTAATGCACAATATTTATCAAGATTTTCATATGAAAAATATTGACCGCGTGCAAATTGTAACGGAATTCTGCAATAGTTAGGTACCTATTATTCGAACAGTCAGTGCCCAGTACCGTTAATGACATCATGATGAGTTTGATGACTTTAAACATATCTTTTTTATATAAAAACCTTGTGTATATTTTTTACTCTTTATGGAATTAACTAAATAATATAAATAAAATAAAATCGCTATCATCTCTGTGTATAAGCAATGTTTAGCAGGCAAATGCTGATGAAAAAAAAACAATAATAGTTTTAAATTAATCACTTAGTTATAGTTCTTGCATCTCACGAAAGTGAGTGAGCTTTACTTGTGTGTGTACGTGTACATGCACCTAACGATGTATAATATCTATCAAAATTTTTAAAAAACGAACAGTAGCGAGCCACCACACATGTAAAGCTCACTCGCCTTCGTGAATTGCAACAACTATACCTGTCTACTACGTCACCTATTTTATTTTTTATTTCTATCCTGAATCTGTAACATTTGACCAATAACTTTTTTTTTATTTCTTTTCCGAATAGTAACAATTATTTTAACCAATAACTTTTTCTCTTCATCGAGCTGAATACTGCCATCCATATTAATTTCCAGAAAGAATGGTCCAGAAAGGTGTCCATCCAAAGGCCCCCAGCAACTTAATCAGGTTATCCATCAGATGGGTGGCCGACCCACAATCGAGTAAAATACGATTAATCGGGGTAATCGTCCCAACGTTTTTTAGCATATAATAAGAAAAGGGCCTGAGGGCTAGTCCGTCGTTTTAATTTTTTTTCGTAATTAATTCCGCTGTGACGAACATAAGCGCCAATTTTGTTTTATTTTTTTAACGGTCAGTGTTTCAACAATTTATTTTTAGGACAAAATCCTTTGATGATTTTTTGTTTTATCAAAGTTCATTGACATCGAGACATCGATAACTCAGTTCAAAATCGAGTTTCATTAGTATTTCTCTAGCCGATAGTGCTAAATCCGATACCTGTCAGTTCGGCCTCGTTCCGAATCAGAGTTGTGTATAATGTTACTGGACCTAGACAGGCACCTGGCTTTAGGGACACACTGCCACTTACTTCATCTAACATTTTTATTAATAGCAAATTTTAAGAAAGCTGAGGAAAATAAGATTATGTAGCGAACTCGGAATTTTACCTCTAGTTACATTCAACAAGTGTTAATATTTTGACTTTCCAAAACGTGTAAGATTAAAATTTTTACATATTAAGTCTTAGAACAATATACATACATATAGCTAATATATATTATTATTTACATAACAATAAAACCTATTAACGTATCAATCAGGAAATATTCTTAAGTTATTCAAACTTTTTGCAATTTAGATCAACAAAAATGTCAACATAAAACTCGAGGTCAGCTGACAATATACGTTACATCATAGTTTATTGTCCGCCATTTTTCACATATTACGTTATCTGTCAACGAACAAAGGAGCCCTCATAATTTTATGATGTCCTTTAGTTAAACCATATATCACTGTCAACTGTCAAGTTTACTTCCGTCTGAATATGCGCAAGCGTTTTCGAAGATCTAGGAAACATGACGGAGCTTAATCACCCCTGTCATTATACTGTGTGCGCAGTTACATAGTTTTACCATTAGAAAAACAATGAAATAACTGTAAAAAAATTAACAGTTGCGTAGTAACTGTAAACTAATGCTTATTCAGGAAAACACTGACAATGATTGCTATGATTTGAAAAAAGAAGCACCTAACTTCTTCTATCCGGGTCTTAACTTAGGGACACATATTTCAAAAATTTACTGTTGCCTAATCAGACTTTCGAGTCGAACTACCTTAACTTTAACCGTAACTATAACTATAATCTGTGTTTTTGTATGGAGTTTGATAGACTTTTGACGTTTGTTGAAGTTAAATTTTTGCTTCAAATTTTTGTGTAAAACGTTAATAACAACAAATGAATGCTAGATCATTACGAGTATTTTTATTTGTTCAAACCACTGTAATAAGTAGTAATTTTATGACATAATGTCAAAGAAAAATCACACGCAAAATTACTGTCGTGTTATTGATCCATTACATTTTTGTTAGAAACTGCACACAATGTTAACTTGACCATAAAGAAATCTAGTGAGAAATTTTAATGTACCTGGAAGTGGTAAGTTATGACAGCTAGTGTAGTAATCTCGTTTAATTATCGAATAGCGACATTAATATTAGGTGTCCAGTCGGCGAGTTGTCGTTGAGAAATTCCTAACGTCAAATTAACCGTAACTGTGTTATATTACGCGTTTTGTCGCATTTCTGGCGTTCCATTGAGTTGTTTTCATTTTCATTATAAAAATTAAAATTGTATCATAAAATTGGCCAAAAGAATCAGCAGACTTAGTGGTTAACTGGCTATGTCCGGTAAAAACCTAAGTCCCGATTCGACCAAACTTTTATCCGAGAGTAACTCCTGGTATAACTGGCACATTGACAGTTTTAGTATGGGAAATATGTCAAAATCTGAGGATTTATTCTGAGATTAATATTTACTCTTGTTTGGTCGAATCCATACGCAAAACTAGGAAAAAGTAACCAATTCTACTTAAAATATTATGAAGTTATTTTATTTTTATTACAACCTGTCAAAACAAATTAAATTTGAACCGATTCGCAAACCGTTTGACAGCACTAAACTATTTGTATGTTTTATTGCAAAATCTCAGATTTTGACATCTATTCTGACTCGTACATAACATGTCACCCAGTGACACGGTACCTAGATATATCGTGGTCTACCTATTTGCTTATCACGTTGAACTGTAGGTACAGAATGCCCGAGCCTTTAGTTTTCTGCCTATCACCGTTTCGCTTCGCAGCGCACAGTCGATGGTGGATTATTGTGATAATAATATGCCGTATCGACTTCCCGCGAGGTCGGGTGATATTGACATTGACATTGCAACTTGTACCGTCAACGCTTGCGCAGGTTTTTGTTTAACGATTGCATATAGACTGGCCGTTTTAACCTTTGACTTGACAATAGTAGTAGCTAATGGTTGATGGATACAATTGATTTTTTATTGAGAAATATTGAAGGAAGACATCGAAAAATTATTAACAAAATAAAATACTTTAAATTGGAACGATCTATTGCAAGAAAGCGATTTTATCCATATGATTTGGATTGTTGCCCGTGCTTTAAAATACATAGTAGGTATGTAGAGTCTCAAAAACTTTAGTAAACCACCATTTATAAGTTTAGTAGAATAATGTGCAGTCAACAGCACATCAGGCTATACATTTTTGTTGCAAAGATGAGATGCGCTATTACGACTAAATAAGACGTGTTTACGTTGACATGCCGTCGTCTGTACTTCATTTTTAAATATTCATGAATGATATCCACTAAGTATAAGGGGTATTGTCTGAGTACGTACTATGAAAAATAATTGAAGACCCACTTTTTGCGATTGCGATGCGAAATTTGCTATACAGAAAAAACTATGTGGGCTTCAACTACGAGCAAGTGTCGTATAAGAACTCTAACCGGTTTTCGAATGATGAGATGAGCAAAAACCACCAACGAATTATGTGGAGACAAAGCTGAATTCAGTATTTCATTTTAGGGATGTTATGGATATGTAGTTTCGGTTATGGATACGGTTACGGATATTGAAATAATATTATACCGGTTTCGGTTACGGTTACGGATATCTGTGCTATAGAATGCAAATTGCAATAGTTGTCCAACATGCCAAAGAAATCTCATTGTACAGAAGAGATTTCTTTGGCATGTCACCTTTTTTTGGTTTCACAAAAAAGCTTTTATCTTATGGGAAAAATCTCATGTTCTTCAAAATGCAATCATTAAAACAGCGTAGGGACTTGCTTGACTCTGCCTTCTCTGAAAAGTTTTGGATAGTTTCGGTACACCCGAAACTATCCAAAACTTTTGAATCGGCTATGGTTACGGTTACGGATATTTTTTTATTTCGGATAACTGAAAGATTCGGTTTACGGATATCCATAACATCCCTGTTTCATTTATGCTCCCAGTACCTAGTATGCGGCTTAAATACACAAGTGGTTTGCAGAAAAACCACCTTTTTATGATGAGACATAGCGCCTTGAACTTTCAATTTACCTCTTTACTGTCCATAAAGTGGCGAAATGGGTTATAACAGTTTAAAATCGCGAAAATTACGTAACTTTATTCGCACATTAAACTACAAATCTTAATTTCTTTGAAAATACCTAGAACAGCGATTAGCGTACGACTAAGGCCCGATTCGACCAAACTTTTATCTTAAAATAACTCCTGGTATAACTGACACATTGACAGTTTCAGTATGGGAAATATGTCAAAAGTGACGATTTATTCTGAGATTAATATTTACTCTCGTTTTGTCAAATCCACCCTAAATAGTTAAATGAGTGACGTTTAAATAAAGGGGAGTAAAGACTAGAGCATACGCTTGTAACAAAAAAACATACGGGTCGAATTGAGAACCTCCTCCTTTTTTTGAAGTCGGTTGAAAACAACCAGCAGTTCTATGAAATTTTTTAGTGTCAGTGTCAGTGCTGTCACGAACGAAACGTCGTACATTTTACCTGTATTATACCCATTCGTAAGAACGTTACATTACATAGAAATACTCTAGTCTAACCCACCTTAATGCAAAGCTATTAACCGTTTATCGCTTCGCATAAAATTGTTTTTAGTCTACAAAAACTGAGATACTATTGTTTGCGAAAATCTGCATACTTTATTGTTGTAACAGAATTATGGCTGTCAGAACTGTGACAAGTGATGGTGATGTGTATGAATAAGTGTTTTTATTTTACTTTTGCTCACGTGTAAGACAAATATGACGCACTTTTATGATTTTGCGATTTAAAAAAATAAATTTTAATTCAATATCTGAAAATGTTATATTGGAAAATTTATTTTGCCAATGGTTTTTCTTGAAAATATTGAAAAAAAGAGCCTAAATACGGATTGACGAACACTTTTATACAATTACGGTACGTTACAAGTTAAAATACATGTTATGTTTATTTTAATAAATATTTCTTAGGTACTTAGTTAAGGTTCTGTAACATCAATTAAATAACTAAAAAATATAAATCTGTTACACGTACATCATAATACGACGTCGTAGCTTCTGAGATCATTGTTACTAACCCTACTAACATAGTCTCTAAGATCAAACATAAATATGGACTGCATTGTTTGTCAATAAATGATTTTCGATTGATTTTTAATAAGTCTTGTCAGCACCTCACTGCATATTTTGTTTCCTAGACAATTTGCTCGCAATTCTTAAACGCCGTGTGTATCGCCGCCTTGGCAAGGTCAGCGAAATGGTGTAGGGAGAGGCACTTGGCAATGGCCAGCCAAGGTCGTCCATTAGGGTGGGTGTGCCATCTTGTCTATTTGGGCTTTAACAGTCAGCAATTTATTTAATAGCCTTTCAACGAACGCACCCGTCGCGTTACGATGTGCATTTGTCTTTTGTTCTTTACGTCTTTCTTTTGTTAGGTTAATGGTTTCGTGCGGTTTGCACATTTGGCCAGTGTCAAATAAATTAATCATGTTAATTAGAAACATTCAGTGATTGATGAATGATACATGATAAAATTAAATGATATCCCTCTTTACCCAATTTTTCAGTAAAGATTATGGCACTTTACCGAGAACCAACGAGGACTATTTGAGAGAATCTGAAGTAACTACACTCATGCACGTTTAAGAACACGTGCTATCTACTTAAACACATTAATATTCGATTAAACACAAACTAGAAAATAAAACAAAAGTGCTATAGGTACATAGCACTTCACTTTCCCGCCAAGAGTCGTTTGTCTGTACGTTTGTCTTCGTTATCATTTATGTGTGTGTAAATTAGCTCAAACGCATAATGACGTGTTACCTGAATAAAGTTTTTTTTAAAGAAAGATAAAAGTGGCCAGCATCATTATGAATTAGATAGCCTTTACCTAATTTAATTAAAGAACAATCATGACTGTAAAAACAGTTATACTCGTAATAAAGTAATGACTCCATTCAAGGTCTTGGAACTAATGAGCTCTAATTAGCTATAAACTAAAGATTGCCTCTATATCTTTATATGTATAATTCGATGCGCAATTGTTTTACATAACATTAAGACAATTAAGCAATCTCATTTGACCCGCAATCAAGCTGTTTGTTGTGTAGGGATACTAAATAATAACACCTTGTGTTATCTTTTAATCATTTTATTGTTCTTATAATCCTAGCTAGAGTGTCTGTATAATAATGTTCTAGAATTCTAGATAACTGATTGATGTTGTAGGGTTTCGTAAAATGACTATATTTTAAATTCTTTAACCTAAAATAATCATGTCAAACCCTGGGTACAAGAAAATAGAAAGACAGAAGTTGCCAAAAAATCCTATTTTCCAATTATCGACTAAAACTCCAGATAAAAATCAATTTTCACTCCAAAAGCTTTTTAGTTTAATAGATCCTGCTGCTATACAAAATATACATCAAGGGAATCACGTTTTGCAAGCTCACAAAGGTATTTGAATTGATTGATGTGTCAACTAAATTACCCTATCATTGGGGTACATTCAAACGTACTATTTAACTAGTTATAATGAAGTGACAGCCCTGACCCATGTTATTCAGACATTTACTTGTTTCCGCTGACTGACATTTAGGGCTTGGCATTTGATGGCATCGAATCGATAAAACTACATAATATACACCTAATATCGATGTCGATTGTGTGTCCACGTGTCACTGAAAATTAGTTCACACTACAACCTTTATTATTATGTTAAATGTAGAGTTTTCACACCACGTTTCACGACCATAGCGTGATTTTAAAACTTAATTCGTTCCACATCATCTATATCCACAAAAGCGAAAAGTCACTGACTGATTGACTGACTCACTCACTTATCACGAAATCTCAGAAACTACAAGTGCTAGGAGTCTCGAATTTGCATGGGGTTCCTATTAGAACGTAGGTGCTCACTAAGACGGAATTTTACGAAACTCCACCCCTAAGGGGGTAAAAGAATCCACGCGTACGAAGTCGCGGGCGGCCGCTAGTAATTCATATGTGCCAAAATACTGGTCAAAACTTAATAAATATTTTTTTTAATTTATTATATGAATAATTTTTTTTAATATATTATTATGTGAATAATGAAAATCTAGGCGGAAATTATTAGTTACCTACAGTTTTCATTGTTTAGAGTATTACTCGTATGATCACTAAAACTTTTATTATCACCAGAGTCTTAAATAAACGAATCATTTTCCGCATCTATAAGAATCATTGTTTTAAAAGTACTGGTATGCAAAAACTTAAGGAAGGAAAATAAATGCGACATCTATACTAATGTGAAACTGAAGAGTTTGTTTGTTTGAACGCGCTAATCTCCGGAACTACTGGCCTGTTTTCAAAAAATACTTTTATGTTGTATAGCCCATTTATCGAGGAAAGTTTTAGGCTATATTTATTTATTTATTTATTTACTATTTAACAAACATCCAGACATCCAAACTTTCGCATTAATAGGAACATTAGTAGGAAGTAGGATAGGATTTTCACGCGTACGAAGTCGTGGGCACAGCTAGTATTGAAATAATAAAAGTACATTTTAATACTTACTACGTTGATTGTATATTTTCCAGCTGCATTTCGAAATTGTAAGATTAGATTCGCTTGTGTACTACGTCAAATAAGATTAAATAAACTCGTGATTCTTTTATACCCGTATCATTATAGAGTGTTAACTTTTAAGAGTTTTGTTTGTAAGACTGAAGACTAACTTTGATTAAGGAAAGTTGGAGATACTTTTTATCATAATCTCTTAGAATTGACGCATTTTAATATTGTGTTTATAAGAGAAGACTGATAACAACTTGCAGTAAAAATATACTCAGAATCTTTATTTATAGATGTTTAGAGTTGTGAGGAATATGATCTTGATAGACAGATAATCTTAAAGTATGAGACTCAAAAAAAGTTGTTTGTTAGATACGAGGAAAAAATTGTTCAAACAGTGGCTGTGTTAATTAACAAAACATCTAAGGAGGAGTCTACAAGTAACATATTTTTTCATGTTTTTTTACAATTTCAGGTTTTTAGTCTGTCCTTGTACTATCCCAATTTGAGAACTTAGATAAGCATCTCAAATTCGTTAGACTATGCCGTCATTTCATTCCGTTTTCATTCAACACACACACAGCTAACGAAGTCTTTGAAACGTAATAAAACAAAAAAGTCTACGTCTAGACAGACTAAAAGGTGACATGCGTACTACGGACTGCTGCGACGGTTGCGTTCCAGGAAACGTCAGGACGAAACAGGTATTTTGTTTACACACTTTGGAAAATTTTCAATTAGACTACGTTGTTTTATGTAATAACTAAGTGGATATAGAATAGTTGCGTGGAAAGGACTTAGCTAAAGAATGTAGAGTTAGTGCTGCTGCCGTTTAGAATGCTTTTAAAGGATGTAAAAAGACACGTCAAAAATGTTTATTAGAGAGATAGTTACTAGGTTATCCATTGTTTTGTGACACCCTGTATATGTAAGGGATAAGAGGCGAGAGTAGAATTTAGGAAAAATGAAATTTTACAGTGGTTTATATGCTTCCAATGCATTCAGTATAATTATTTACTTAAAATCACTAAAAATGAATACAAAAATGGTAAACTTTTAAAGCTTCGTCAAAGCCGTGAAAGTTTGAGTGACTATCGCTCAAGGAGTAAGTGCTATTTTGGGCTGATACCCTATTAACAGGAATTTGACACTAACGACTACAGTCTTGTTTCCCCATCATAAGGCGTGCCTTTGGTTACTAAGTTAGCATTTTAGGCATTGTTTTGTCTATGAGTCACAAGCAAAGACGTCACTAGCCCATCAGTCAGACGGAAGAGTTACAGAAAAACTTACATACGCGAAATACATTGTCAATTACATCTCCATTCACATTGTCATTCACGTGGACTCATTATACACATAACATGTACAGACAGCATATAAAGCTGTAAATATTTGTTGGAAAATATCACGTATGACATCGACATAAGATGTCATATTGTTCAGGTAGATGTGAACCGTACAACGTAGAGCCTCAAATTAGTTTTGCTCTTTAGTCGTAAAAATACATGAGTAACTAAAAACTAGAAGTGTCGTTAATTTTAATGTAAAAATTAAGCAATAAATAAGCAATGAATCATTTTCTGCATAAATATGACTTTAATACGCTAGTTTAGTACCTACATTAAAAATAATGTAAAAATATGTTTTGGAATAAGTTTTGGAGTAGTTTTACGGCGTCTTTCCGTTCTATACATGGCCAGAACGCACCCATAGGAAACTGCTCGTGTATATTTCGGAGTGCCCGTTTGTAAATCTGTGACTCCAAACTATACACGAATTTTGCGTACTGATCGTGTATAGTTTGGAGGAGCTTAGTAAAAAAAGTCATCTCCAAACTATACTCGATTAGTTTCTACTACACCACTTACACTTGACTAGAGTGTGTTTAGTTGATATTGATTTAGTAAAATTCAGTAAAATATGGAACTATATTTAAAATTACATTTATTTGATATTATTACATAAAATATTATTATTTTACTGAATCTATAATAAATCTAGATTTTTAAAACTATTGTAAGTGGTTTTTGAAATTAAATTGATTAGGTAGATTTCAAATTAAATAACAATTTAATTAATATGAGAGAGAGTGAGAGAAGAAAGTTCAACGCGCATTAAATACAATATTATGCGAGACTTTAAATGCTAGGTTTGTATTGTCGGCCGTTTGGTGTAGTGGTTCGAAGTGGTAGCGGGTTCGATTCCCGCACAGTACAAACATTTGTGTGCATGAACATATTTGTTTGTATTGGACTGGGTGTTTTCTATGTATAATAAGTATGTATTTACAAAAAAAAGTATTTAATTATGTTTATATCCGTTGTCTAGTACCCATAGTACAAGCTTTGCTTAGTTTGGGACTAGAAGCGCAGTGTAAAATGTCTAAGGATATTTATTTATTATTTATTTTATTTATTAACTTTTATCTCAAGAACAAAATCATTTTGACATATTTCCATACCTACAATTGGTGAAATATCAGCCCCAAAACAAATATCTTTTCTATGGCAGAATAAGAAACACCAAAAAATCCTTTATCAAAACAATGACACGTGTCGTAAGATGATTCAATGTTTAAAGTAGACACGCAGATATGAATTAATCTATCTATATAAATAAAAATGAATTGATGTTCGTTAGTCTGATTAAAACTCGAGAACGGCTGGGCCGATTGAGCTGATTTTGGTTTTAAAATGTTTGTCGTAGTCCAGGGTAGGTCTAAACGGTGAGCAAATACGCGCGCGATATTGTTTTTCTGTAACAGACAAAATTCCACGCGAGCGAAGCCGCGGGCGGAAAGCTAGTATGTAATAGAAAGAGAGGTCAATAAGTCAAAATGACTAGCATGCAACTACTCGCGTATAAATTGTAATCACGCACTTATTACAATACATACATGATTAGTCCGTATGCGTACTGGCGATGTATATTTTGGAGGAAGATAATTGACCTAAGTCACTACAAAGTATACGCGAGCAGTACGCAGCGTATGCGTACTGGTCGTGTATAGTTTGGAGGAGCTTAGTAAAAAAAGTCATATCCAAACTATACTCGATTAGTTTCACACCCTTGCGTTCTGGCTATGTATAGAATGGAAAGACGCAGTTTTACGTAGGCTTGATAAATACCTTAATAATAAGGTAGCAATCAAAGTTAGTAAACTCAGATTTGAATCAAATATTAGGACCTAAATGAAGACATGGGATATGGCCGATAAGAAAAACGCATTGATATTTATCCCCTTACTAATAAAACTTACACGCTCGTTGAACAGTGTTTTAAAGTGACGTTTAGTATGGAAATGTCATTTTAAAACAGTGTTCAACAACTGTGTAACTTTTTATTAGTAAGGGGGTTAAAGTTTAGATACAAATAGATATTGATATTTTAAGTTTTAATCGTATAATAATTGTGAATGTCATCTTATCCAATAATTGCTTTCTATATGGCCCCATCACTAAAGTAGACCAAGTATTATGTTAATATTTTTTACTGTCCTCAAGAAAAATGGATTACACTTTAAAAATAGAATAAAAGGACAAGTTGGACGTCAACAATCAACAATAGTGATAACGCGCGGCCTTGCCCGCCATTTTATTGTTTCGTCCTCCTTTGTCGTGGGGTTCCTTAGGCTGGTTTTATTGTCAATCATGCGTAGGCGTCACTTACTTATGATGTGCTAACGTCGATATGCGTCCAAGGAAATAACTTTTTACTTTGCTGTGTCTAGCTACTAGAATGTGCCACGAATTCCCCACGAACGCCCCGCGGATGACCCACGTACGCCCCACTTAGCAATCTGAATATACCCTTATACGCACAGTTGACAGCACATCAGACTACGTTTTCTTGCAAAACAGCACTTACAACTGCTTAAGATTAATGTGTCTGTAGATATACATATTTTCGCGCGCGTTATCTACTATGAAACCGATCATGCGTTATGCGCACGCGGTTCTTAACACGTGAGGCAGAGTAGCGTAGAGATGGCAAGTAAATACTCAGTTACTCAGATATCAGCGTGAAAAATATCTGTCTTAAAATGTAGAGTCGAAATAAACAAACTGTTTCTTTATTTTAGGTAGAGGTACAGTAGAGAAGGTAAGTTTTTAGATTAGCGTGAAAAATATCTGTCTTATGGCTTTAACCATTGTATTCTGTAGGTATGTTTCTTATTGCTCCCTGTTTTAAAAAAAAGCCCTGAAACTTATTGCAGTGATCGAAAAATATATGACGCCCATTGAAAGATATTTCGGGCAATAAATTAAAATACTACGTCAAGTTTTGATAAATAAGTAGGTACTTACAATTATTAACTCTCGTCTACTTGTTGATAATTGAAAATCACTTTGTCATTATTTTTTATCGACTTTATTGCATTTTTTAGAGACAAGCTTTTCGATTACTAATATATTTTAACTGTAAGGTGGCTTGTAAACACCCTCCCTCGTTAAAACTTATAAAGTTTTTCTGTACTTAAGTAAGATTTTTAATAACATCAAAGAAAAATAAGAGCAATCAAATATTTTATGTCAATAAAATTATTATCGTGTACCATTTTCAGGAAAGTAGTAAAGGACAAGTGAGCGTCAACAATGATAAGACAAATACAGTCGAGAGCATGTCAGACTACACATTTTTGTCGCAAAATCGCTTTTATTACAATTACATACGATGCCAGTGTCAAGCTTGATGTGCTGTCCTTTTGTTTGTTTTGCACCCTTATCAAAGCAGACGTATGTATTGGCAAGGTCACTTTCCTTTTATTGAAAACCTAACGACGTTTGTGCAAGGCTACGAACGATAATAGAATCTTCCAGAAATAAACTATAGTAAAAACATAAAAGAAAAGGCAGTATAATAGGTATAGTATTTATTCAACGACAAAAACATTTTCCATTAAAATGTAAGATGGATTAATATTATGAAATCATTTAAGTTCAAAATCGAAAACTATTGAATTTGAATCTAATTTTGATCGCAGTGAATATCCGTGAAGATACGCAAGTAAAAAAAAAATCGCAAAGTAAAATCTATATATATAAAAATGAAACCCGTTTCGCGTTGTCACGGCATCACGTGTGAACGGCTGAACCGATTTCGATAATTCTTTTTTTTTAATGTTTGTGGAAGTCCAAGGATGGTTCTTACGGAAAAAAATATTAAGAAAATCTCTACGCTAAGGCGGTACGAAGTTCGCCGGGTCAGCTAGTATTCTATAAATAAAAAGCTAAATGCAAATTTTGATGCGTCTAACAAATTAGTCTTCGATGAAGGTGACATAACATATTTGCACAATATTTTAGCAGTAGCACACGCAAAAAAGCTTTTGCTTTGCGATCTTACTTTAAAACCGGTATTTGATAATAAGTAGAAATACAGACAAGTTTTTATTTACACGTGCTGCAAATGTAAAAATGGACAAACATCCTGATTTTCACGTACACATACGTGCACAAATTAGCACAGGAAAAGTGTAACACAATAATTTGTACCTCATTACAAAGCTACACTGCACCGCAAGGTCAAAGATATTGAGTAGAGATGTTATGGATATGTGGTTTCGGTTATGATACGGTTACGGATATAGGAATAATATTATACCGGTTTCGGTTACGGTTACGGATACTTTATTATTTCGGATATAATCCGAAAGTTTCGGTTACGGTTACGGATATCTGTGCTTTAGAATGCAATTTGCAATAGTTATCCAACACGGTTCATTCAGGCCGCACACTTTACATCGAATAAAAAGTAAAAAAAAAAATGATACTAGCTATAGATTATAAAGGTAAATCAGGCTGTTATGCCTTTACAAATTATGCTATAGAAAAAACATTTAAACTGCCTACATCCGAAACTATCCAAAACTTTTGAATCGGTTACGGTTTCGGATATTTTTTTATTTCGGATATCCGAAAGTTTCGGTTACGGTTACGGATATCCATAACATCCCTGAATTGAGCGATACCGCGTATGACACTCGCGTGCGTATGCGCTGCTGCTCGAATTAATGACTATGGATTGTGGTGCATTTTAGAAAACAAATTGGTAGAACAAACAACTCTATGCATCAAAGCACGGAATAATCGTTTTGAGCAGTTTATTTTTACCAAATTTTCGGCAGATTTAAAGTTGCTCCACTATAAGATCTATTTAAATATGAATTGGTAATGTGTATTTATTTATGTGTTAAAAAGCAACAGATATCGCCAACCGGTTCGACGAGACGAAACCGATTTCGCACATAAATTAAAAATGTGACGTTATTATACAGTTTAGTTTGAAAATAAAAAGATTAATCAAGTCTCTCACATACATAATAAATAGTGACTCTATCTATGTATATACTACGTATAGAAGGTACTTCTCACCTATCAAGGTATAGGCTCTTACGAGCATTTGACGATTTGTAAGTACTAATTTAATTAGTCTATACAAATATGTACAGATAATTTTGATTTAGATTTTTTTATTTTTGAAGTGTAATTTTGTTTATAGAGTGGCGATTTAGTTTCTTAAACCTGCATTAATTTTTCCCTGTACAATTATTGTTATATGCTGCAAGGTCATATCGTGACTGGATCAGGACACCTGCGTGCAAGTCCGACGTTCGTGTTCGACTGACTTTATCGTTGTTTTACACAAAATTCATTTCTTTAACGGAATTCTAAGAAGTAAAGGAGATTATTAACCTGATTTTAAGACACGTTTAACAAATTGTTCGTTTAAATAATTGATTGTTTTGTTAGTCATAAAACATTTGTCTTCGGTGTTATTTATAATCCACAAATTAAATAAATTAAAACATACTAGTACTCGTATTTCTTTTAGTACAGCGCACACTTACTTCAGAAAACAGGGACGGAATTACGTACTTATCTATATTTGTGTTATTTCTTCTAAATTTAAACATCAAATATCGTTTTGTAATAAGATTTACGACTGAGAAAACGTTTTTATATCCTGACATTTATAAATAAAGTGTTAAAACCACTTGAATTTGAGTAGGTACTTAAATTATTTAATTGAGTTTCCCACTTTTTAACCAGGAAGTTAACTTAATAAGCTGATTTTAGAAAACATTTTTAATTTTCGCTTATTACATCAATTATTGCTTTTTATTACCTTTATGTAATTTAATTGATTTGGAAAGTTATGTTTTGACAGCTTCTTTATTACGAAATAATGGAATTATTAATACAGTAAACATAAGGATCATAAATATCAGGTAATCAAGAATAAATTAAGCGAGGAAGTGAGCACTTCGTCTGCAATTAATTTACCAGAAGTGAATGAATAAAGCATTATTGATATAAAATTACAAATCCTTGTAATCTTAAAGGAAATATGTTTTCTTAGAAGAGCTAAAGACAACTCAAGGTGTTAAGATAACATCGATTTGAAATTAACTCTATTTATGAAAGGTATTTTAAGATAAATCTTAAAGAATTAGATGATGAATCATTAACATAAGGAATTAAATATAATAAGGAAGTACAATTAATAACAACCTATTTATTTATAGAAGAGAGGGAATAGGCACTTACAGGACAGATAATATGTACCATCCTAGACTGCATCTCACTTAGCATCAGGTGCGATTGCGGTGAAATACCTGCCATGTTCTGCATAAAAAGAAGAATAATCTAAACATCGGAAGAGGGTGAATTTAGTGTTCAAATACAGAACAAAACTGTATGCAACCTATTTGTCTGACAGATAAGACTTAACGGCAAGTTATAAAACAGGCCCTAGGGCATCTTAATCATCAACTCCATAATAAATTAGCCTATGATAATCAGTTAATCACACACTTAACGTCTTGCCACGTCATTTTAAACTATTATTGACTGACACGAATGTCATCATTCAATCATAGCAGTTATTATTGGATTTAGATATCCTGTCAAGTTGACAGTTCATAATTAGTACAACTTGATATTAAAATTAAATAATTGAATAATGACTGATGATTATTCGCTCTACGTCGCCGAAAAATTTCGCAATTTGAGTGATCGTTGGAAAATGAAGTTCGTACCTACATAGGGCATTGACCTCTAGAATATTAAAATATCTTCAGATACCTTAAGGCACCCCGCAAACTACAGACTTAGTCATTCGATAGTTTAGTCGGCTTCCGATTTGTATGAAGTATCGGCCGACACCAAATCGTTGTAATGTGCGCACTTCTATAAATGTTAACAGCCCGACTCAAATATCGACTGATCTAAAACTGCAGGGTATTTAACAATGCGAGGAACAGAGATTTTGTTTATGAGAACTGGGGTGTTCTCTATCTCACTGTTGATATCGTAGAAGGTGGCTAATGGCCAAAAATGCGAACATCAGGTCTAGACGTTAGGCTACTCTGATTTGGTTATTCATATAGGTATCCTTAGTCAGTAGGTATTAACCATCCATTCACGAGCTAATACACAAGATAAACGTGAATAAAACTTATGTAAAAGGTGTTTGCTTTGTTACAAAACATGTACAGTCAGCGTCAAATATATGATGACACCCAAAGTGACCAAAAAGTTGATAACACAAGCTTATTCCAATTGTAATAAAGACGTGTTGCGAACTTTTTGGCTACTTAGGGTGTCACGAAATATTTGACGCTGACTGTACAGTTAGCACATCAGACTATTCATTTTTGTCAAAAATAACACCTTAATACAACTACATAGCCCGACGCCACTGACATAGCCCGGATTAGCAAGCTGTAGTGGCAATGGGCAGGGCACATAGTACGCAGAACTGACGGCCGATGGGGCAGCAAGGTTCTGGAGAGGAGGCCGCGTACCGGAAAACGCAGTGTGGGACGTCCACCCACAAGGTGGACCGACGACATCATAAAGGTAGCAGGAAAGCGCTGGACGCAAGCCGCTATCAACCGGATAACATGGAAAGCATTGGGGGAGGCCTATGTTCAGCAGTGGATGTCCTATGATGACCACTACATAGGATACCTTTAGCTTGAAATTTTAGGTAATGTGTTGGAACATTTTCGAGGAATTCATAGATAAACCGCAGGCATGTGGGTTTTTACTGTACATAATGATGATATAACGAATCAACAAACTAATTACTTGCGAGTAACTCTTTATCTTAGTGGAAAAGTAAATGCAAGGCGGTTATAATAAATCCCCAAAGTTTCGCAGGCATTTGGTCCCATCATTATCAAATCATCATCAGGCAGTTTAATCACCATTGCAGGCGGACGACCTTCTTAAAATTCACAAGCGACTAAAGGAATGATACATATACACTCCTCATTTTAGTAAGCACTCCTCATTATTCACCTGTAACTACATAGAGTAGAGAAGAAAATATGAAGAGAAAAGAGAAAAATAATCCTATTTGTTTTAATTTGTATCGTATAAGTTTTTATTTATCCATGTATTTGTTATATTTTCTCACTCTCACATAAATATGGCGTGCTCTGAGGTTTTTATGTCACCGTAAAATTGTGAATTCCGTCAGATTATAATCTGACGTAGTTAAATTACAATCTAACCTAACCCACTGTTAGTTTACAATCTAACGCGTTATATTATAAACTGACAGAGTTCACAATTTCACGTTGACATTTATAAGACAGTATTCCAATGTAGAGACAAACTCTATGGTAGCCGCATAACGCGTCGATGTCTTTTTCACTATTTCTCATAAATACGCGTACAGTTGGAAAATCGATCTTAATACAAATCCACAAAGTGCTACAGTATTTAGCTTGATGTGCCACCATCCACTTAATAATCACGTTACTTTTTATTAGAGAAATACAAAATTTTCTTTTGGCCGAGGTCTGACTGGGTCATTTGTCATATTTCAGACAGTTTGTTTGGTCACGCAAATAATTTGACATATTAATTGTTTTTCTAAAACGTATGCGTATGTGTAATATAAGTTGTATTATGTTATCAGTGGTAATCAATAACAGGTTTGTTTACATTAAAAGTACCTATGCTTTAAGATCCAATTTACGAGAAAAATTACAGAAGGAAATAATGAACTGATGTTTTAGCTTATCAATGGTATGCTATGGTATGGTAAAAATTTAAGAATAATTTTGTAGTTTTTAGTCGCAACTTACCGTCAACCGGGGCGACATCTGTTGTCAGCTCGACGACAACTGACACCTCATACGTCTCGACCTCCAGTTTTTCACCCGCACTAGTTTCTTATGCGAACGATAGTCACTAGTCACGTGACATCACTTTTTCACTTCACTCGTCGCCCACTGAGTTCACTTAATCACTTTATTCACTTAAGGTGGTCAGCTGTGACGACTTTCCGCTTCCGAATCGATTTTGTCGCAGTATCTTTATTAAATATTGTTTCCTATGGATTAATAATGTAATAATTAGGATAATGACTGGTGATACATTCACATCATAAGTTATGGTGTAAAATTATCACTAGTAAGAAAACCGCCAGAAAATCGCTACTGAATTTATTATTTATCGATCGATTTTATAAATAACTTCTCAGTGGACATTCGATAACTTTAATAACATTTTTATTGTCAACTATTAAGACATTACAATCCTTTTCCACTAAAACAAAGAACTAATTACTTACGACTATGTCTAGAGTTATTAGTAACGACATTTAAATGACTCTAAAAGGTACTATAATTACATAATATAGTTAATCGGTAATTATTAAACATTCTTCACAACACTATAGTCCGCCGACAATTTTTTAACGTATTTTGTTTGCAGCATGCCATATCTCGCAAGTCGCGTTCAAATATGAATTTAAGATAAAAAAAAGAAAATGAAAATCAATTACTTTTATTTTCTTTTTTTCTATTCAAGAGTTTTTCTGTTATTTGATGTGTTACTTACGTTTTTTTTACGTTTAATTGCCACTCAATTTTCTTAAAATCTTTATTTGCTTTTCTTTTTACGCATTGGATCTGTTAAGCGCAATTTTTAAATCATTTTTTTTTATCTGCAACGCTAAAGTGAAATTAAAACCCAAAGTGAAACTGCTCTATTTTCAAATGACTAAAGTTTATTTTTCTTTACATGTTTTTTTTTTCTTTTCGTTGACGACAATACTTATCTACTTAAAACCAAGTCATGAACAAGGATAAATCGCGAAAAATAAGTTATTGTCTCCTTTACCTTGTTGGTACTAGATTTTCATTGCAGAAAAGCCTTATAAAGGAAAATTCGCAGTTCCTATGTCAATTGAACTGTTACAAAAGTCGTTATTATCATAAACAGGTTTTCCTTATTGCTTTAAGGAATTTAAGAGCCTTTATTGTTATACAGGGTGGAATTTTGTAATACCACCTGGAGGGAAAGTACTCTTTAATACAGACAGAACATTGTACTCGAAGAAAACATTCCTTTATTTTTGAAAAGAAGTAGAACTGAATATTTATAGCTGCCTTTTTTTACATATGACAATTTTTCCTTAAAACCTTAATACTTGTCGTTATTATTGATTTTGTTCTCTATTTAGTTACTTTGATGTAAATATATCAGAAAGATTTTTAGGATAGAGCGTCAATTTAACGACAATAATAATTAATATTCAAATTAGGAATGAAAACAGAACCACCTGCATCAGGTAATTAACGTTTTTTTTTTGTCACACATTTTTATTAAAAAAAAGCTTTTAACATATTGCTGTGATGATAAAAGAAATAACTGGCGATCAAGTAAGTATTCAAAATTGTATTGTTGAATGGAATATCCTCATTCAATCTAAACACCTCGTGCTCAAGTGGGATAAAAATAAACAGACGTTTAAGATCTTAATTGATACTGTTTTAACAGCGGTTATCTATACGTCAGTACAGTGTCACATGTTGTTTGCCCGCATTAGATGTTCCATTTGCTTTTAAAAAGAAATATCGTGTACTTTTCTATGTTTTTTTTAAAAAGTAATCTGACACTGGGATTGCGCTGCCACGAGTAAATTGACAGTTACATAATGTAGGCCAATTCCAACTTCAATATTGACACAAATATGAGACATAAAAAAAACAAACAACCAATTAAACGATTAATCATATTACTGGATTACTGGACCAATTAACAAAATTACTCAACAAGTATTTACGGTACACTATCTACAAATTAGTAAACGATATTAAACCCCGTATATCATTTATGTGGAAATGAACTGTCCGGTTAATTGTTATTGGATACTTTATAAGCGATGTACGGTTAATTACATAGACAAGACGAAGAGCCGCTTTTTATTTCCCCACGTGACTCGGAAAATCTTGCTGTCGCGGTTGACAGCCTATCCTTGAATGAGACAGAAAAAAGTTAAACAGACCTCGTGAATGATGATTCCAAGTCACAATAATAACTCGCACTGGACACTATTATTTCAAATTTAACTCTGAAACGTAACTATCCGCGTTACGTCCACTGATACAGAGTCGGTAAAAGAAAACGCGGTAACCCTAAATGAGTGTAATTGAATCGTCATTTCCGCTAATTCTCAACTCGTTTAGTTCTGTTTACGTGTAACAATCCTAGCGCTTCACATCTAGAATCAGCATAACAATGATTCCAGAACAATAACTGGAGATAACGCGTTTTCCGGGTAAATAATGAGATGAATATTCATCAACTTCTAATTGTTGAAATCACAGTTGAAACACTTAAAACTCACAGATGAAACAACGCGCAATGTCAAGAGCAATTCACAATCTCGGTCGATAAGGAGTCATTTATCACTTGTTGGACGTATCACGATTGCATCTCGAGGAGTGATAAGGCACTACCTGTCGCGGCGTGCGTCGCGCTCGGTGCTCCACGCGCGAATGCCGCTTGCTTTTGTTTACGGTCGCAATTACGTAGTCGATCGAATTTGCAGGGCGAAGGCTTCGCCGGAAAATCTGGCTAGCGGCCAGCGTGACGTCACCGCGATCGAATCCAAGTGCAGCCGAGAATCGAACGCTGATAACGCGTGTTTGTAAACGTTATTCGACTGTTTCCTTTTGTTTAGCGCCGTATTTGCGGTGGGAGGTTATCACTAATGGTGGCGACTTGTTGAATGAGTGATGATTTATGTATTTTCGAAGTAATTAAATTGAATTCTAAAGATTTAGGTAATGACCGGTGTGCGAAGCTGTCAGTGCTAATAGGAACAAATTGAAATGGTACACAGGATAGAAGTAAATTTGGAGTTTCAAGGAAGTGCTTTATGTCCTGCAATCAAATCTTCATTTTGTTCTTTGCACATGGGGTCTAGGAGCTAAGTTATGTAGGAGCAAGGATTTTGTGAAATATGGCAATTCGTGTAGAGTCATCTTTAAATCGATTATTCTACAAGTTACTTTCGATATCGACTTCAAAGCAGGCTTAACTTATGCGTAAGGCTTGAATGCACGTTCAAACCACATGCATCCGATTGATAAATCGGCCGCGGTCGACCTGATAACGATTGTTTATGAATCGAATGCGTTTCTTTTGTCTCGGCGGCATAGTTATCCGTGGTATCGTTGTGTTTTGTTTTTAGGTCCTTATAAGAAGGTTGGTAGTATTAACGGTCATGTTGTTTTGAGCTGTGTGATTGTTTATTGTTTGGAAACGTAGTTCACTGCTTGACTTCTCACCTGAAGGTAGTGCTTATGGAAGATGTTAATTCCGTGATTATAAGTTGATCCTGTTGTTTTTTTTTTGGTGTCGGATAAGGTAAGGTGTAGCTTAGTTATAAAGCTGCCTGTGCGCTTAGCAGGAGACTCGAGATCAAGTTCCGATACGGATGTAATGGCATCCTCAATATTATATTACCGGCAAAAAATAAATTAAAAAGATTAATCATTAGTCCAACAAATCCAGTTGTATATTGTCAATCATGTCCAGAAGATCTGTGGTTGCTAAAACAGAATAAATTGATATATTACTCGCAGCGTGAAATCTGACGTTAATTATAAACTTAATTAAATACCACAACATCTCTCACGATCGCTCTCAATATGACTCAATATATTACAGGCGATGCGATGGCAGATGAAGTTAAACGTTTGTAAGAGGCAGCAATGGTAAGAAGTGCTAATTTGCTAACATTACGGGACTATTCCCACCTCTCGTTCCCTCCGCTGCAACTCCTGTGTACAGGAGCCACAGCTTGACCGCCGATAAAAACCCAACCAGTGAAAGTCAAGTTTGTCCCGGGGGAAAGTTAAACTGTCATTGGACCTGCAACTAAATTAATCAGAAAAACATAGGAGCAGTTCGAAGTTAAGGTTTGACTTCCCTCCATTGCAAAGCGGATGACAGGTGAGGTGACAAACAAAGGTTTAGTAACCTTTATGAAAAGATATGCACCACGGACAATAAACATCACACATTTATCATTAGTACTTAAAAAGTAATGTCGCAGCAATGGAAGTTAAGTATATTATGATGATATGACCTTCTAAAGGTTGCAGGCGCTGGATGCGGGCCGCTTGCAACCGGCCAATTTGGAAATCATTGGGGGAGGCCTATGTTCAGCAGTGGACGTCCAGCAGTTGTAAAGATTATGATAATGATAATTGGGTAGTGTTTAAAAGTGGAATAATTCTGATTAAGAACCAGGGTTCTTAATTAGAATTATTCCACTCTTCTCCACTCTTCCCTGATATGCGAGTCAGGACTCGCAAATCAGAGAAGAGTCATATTATGCACTTAAAAAGTTCTCACTTAACCAGACTTTTTTACGACCTGCGTCATAGTAATCACACACTGTCAAACTGCACAAAGGGCAGCCATGATAATGCATGATTATAAGCCGAATTATCTGATTATTTCTTTTGTATTACAGCGGCGACATGGAAAATTAAGGACGAATGTTTGACCTGTTGGGTGGAGGTCACAATAATTTGGCAGGAACGGAAAATTATTAGAATTGTATTGTAATTTTTCAATTTATTATACAAGTGTATTTTTAAAACACGAGTCATCACATAATTAGTAATTACAGTATAAGTATGCTCCTAAGATGACCTCTAGAGATGAATCTAAATATAACTTTCCATGGAAATATACACAGCGTCAACTTATTATTAGACGGACATATTTTGATACGTTCGTTTTTATACATAGAGACATATGTATTTAAATAGAAAACAGATTCTGTATCTATACAAAAAAACAATCTACTCAAAATTGGTAAACAAGTTTTTTGTGATGTTTGTTGAACTAGTAACGTGATCTCAAAGAGCTGTGATTAATTAATGTAATTAAAATAACAGGTTAACAGTATTCAGAATTATAAACTCGTTGTTAATTAATATTTAATCAACCTATCGGGATTAAGAAGGTAACGTTATTTATGGAGCGTTTAATATTAACGTTCAAACAAGAACGGATTCAAAACTTTGAAAATCACCTATGTATTAATGGATGGATGCAATGGAAGTAAATTCCCAAAGTACCTAATATTCTCAGAAGTGACAAGTCAATATTTATTATCATTGAAAAAAATAAAGTTCCAATTTTCCTCATTAGCTGCATACATGAATATAATCCGTCATGAGCATGACATCAGTTGAAAAATCTATTTAGGTTCAACATCATCATTGAACTCCTTCGATTTGCTACTATAAATTATATTAAAGTAGATTCTTCCTGGTAGTACTGGGTGGCGCAAAAGTAAAGACCCTATTTGGTTCAGCTATAAAATTTTTTCTAAATTAGAAAACTAGATTTAGGTTTTTTTAAATGTATATTTGTGCCATTAAATTTCGTACCATTAGGATTTAAAGACGATGTCTTTTAAATGGTGACCTCCAGAGTTGATACACATTTGAGCCCTATTTATGACATTTTGCATAACTTGCCGTAACACTTCCTGCGATATGTTCGTTATTTCTTGACGAATGTTTTCTTTTAGAGCTGCGAGAGTCTGTGGCTTGTTCACATACACCCGAGATTTCAAAAAACCCCAAAGAAAGAAGTCTGGACTGGTCAGATCGGGTGATCTTGCAGGCCAAGGCAAATCGCCAAAACGAGAGATAACTCGGCCTGGAAAAGCGTCCGTAAGAACATTGACACAATTATTCCACGTTCTTGGGGAGTAAAACGGTCCATGTTTATTTTCAGTGTATTTTACATTTGTTCACTACACAATTTTCAACAACAAAATGACAGAAAATGTCATATAAAAAAATAAAAAGTATTTTCTTTAGTGCCAGTACTTTTGCGCCACCCAGTATAAACAAAGACACATCTATATACTATCGTATCTAATTTAGTTGTAATAGATGATGTATTGAAAAAAAATGTATGTTTAGCCCTTAAGGGACATGTAATGGCATGTAAGAGTAAATATTTTTATTTTATTTATTAGTCTTTTATTTTTTTATTTTTAGTTTGATGATTTGTAAGTACTATTTATAAAGTCTATGCAAATACAGAAATTTTGACTTTGATTTAAGTGTTCTTCAAAGAATTTATTGTTAGTTAATTTACTCTACGTGTGTGGTATTATATGTAAATAAACACGTATACAAACAAATCCACAAATGCTTGGATATTAGGTGCATTTTTTAAAACAAACTCTTTCAAATCAATCGCACATTAATAGATTTCAATTTACATGCAATTTTCCTCTTAACAAAGTCTCGTCTCATCATTACCTTTCCCTGTTTTTTATTACTTACAGTTTCTCGATTATGAAAAGGTAAAGTCCCATTTGAATATGCATTATTGGCACATTTATGAATGCAACGTTAATTGACTAACGTAAGAAGATAGCACATCAAGCTGGAGAATTGGCATCTTATTTCATTAGAATAGAAGCTATATTGCAACAAAAATGTTTATATAGATGTGCTGCAAATAGACAGGAGAGGTAGTCATAAAGTGACGGTAGATGAATGTGATGTATGTGTCAGTTTGTCAATATTTTGTCGAATAAGGAGGAAAAATCTTTAGTGTATTTGCAAATGTCTAAAGTCTCTATTGTTTGGCATACACACGTTTTTCAATTGAACTTTGTATAAGTATTCGTTCGTTTCAGCCAAATGACGTCCACTGCTGGACAAAGGCCTCCCCTTAATGAACGGTCCTGCGCTGCCCGCATCCAGGCTCTTCCCGCGACCTTTACCAGATCGTCGGTCTACCTAGTAGGAGGCCTGCCCACGCTACGTCTTCCAGCCCGTGCCGTGGTCGCCACTCGAGAACTTTCCTGCCCCAACGGCCATCGTCTCTACGAGCTATGTGCCCCGCCTACTGCCACTTGATTTTAGCAATTCTGCGAGTATAAGTATTATACTGTATAATACTGTATTAAATAAGTAGGTAAGTTAATGTACAATTTATTTGATTTTCACATATGGTTCAAACTTAATTATTAGTAGAATCGGAAAAATTAATTCCTAAGTTTTATTAGAAGTAATATTTTTATTAGTATTTGCATTTTCGTACTCAGTCGTAAATAATGAATTTAATTACTACAATGAACTGAGTAATATAATGCGTTGACCCAAATGACTGGGTTGCCAATAGGTACCTACGTAGTTAGATTAGTATAAGTATGTCAATTTACTCAAACACAAATATTACGCACTTGCTTATGTAACAAGTTTAATGATTAACTGAGGTTTTTCCAAACAATAACATTTACCACAAAAAATTGTTTATTAACTGTTTGTTCTTTACTGTAACATCTTGCATTATGCCAGTTTACATAATATACAAATTTTTTTTTTCAGCATTTTTTATTTATTAGAAGTTTTTGGAAAATCGCCTTCTTTACAAGGTCATTAAACCCTGGTTTCTGATTTGAGATTTTAAACTTGAGAATGCTCATTCTCTACTTAGTATGAACTTAGGTCTTTCTATTTTAATATTATGACCACTTTATTTACATTAAAAAAATACGGAAATATTTCGGATAGTCTGCTTGTTTGTATTACGCTGATTGAAAATTCTCTAAACACGATAAATCGTGACTTCTTTTGTTATCTTAAACTAATTTACGTATCTATCTATCGCTCTATTTAGCATTTCATACCTAAGAGCTAGTCTTGATCATACGAAATATCGGTTATGTCATAGAAACATTATTGCATGACGCAAAAACTGGACAGGTCCGGGAAATATTCGCTCAAAACATTTTTAAGTAGGTGCCCTATTTAATAAAGCTTAATTAATACATGTAGAGTCCGCCTGGCTAGTTGCACCATCTTATTTTAACTTTAACAAATGTCAAAAATCTCTGAAATTTCATACAAAGACACCGGTTATTGTTATAGTTACGGTTAAAGTAGTTGGTGCAACTCAGCCTAAGTCTTTCGCGATGGCAACAGTATTGTTGTTAGAGGTAAGATAGCCAGCTGTTTGAGGATTCTGGGTGAAACTCGCTGCCATCTTTGGCTTGATCATCACTTTCCATCAGGTGAGATGCAATCAAAGAGCTTCCCTGTTGTAGTAAAAAAGGCATTACAACTCTTAAATAACTTACTGGGCGTAGTGAGTGTAAGAAAATCTTATTTTTATGGGTTCGACGAGTTCTTGAACTGTCGCCAAGCGTGGGACGCCCTCTAGCGAAATTGGCGATATTTTGTGAAAAGTGGATAGTCAGTTGAAAAATAGTCGAGAATGCAGGTTAGTGACGAACATTCAGGGAGGTCTGTGTCCAGCTGTGGACAAGCTGGCAATTTTGTAACTATTATGTAGACGGGGAAGTCGCCTTCCATTCCACGTAGCATCAACTTACTGCGTCATTATTTGCAGTTATTTCTATCTAGGTACGAGTATACCTATCTACGTAATAATAAGATAATGTTTGGTCGCTTATTACCAAAAACGTGCACAGTTCCGAAAAAAATACTCTAAACTAAACAATACA
The DNA here is from genome assembly GCF_004193835.3 of Ostrinia furnacalis. Lineage (NCBI taxonomy): Eukaryota > Metazoa > Arthropoda > Insecta > Lepidoptera > Crambidae > Ostrinia > Ostrinia furnacalis. Next base: position 131,597 of record NW_021132580.1, on the reverse strand, counting down.
GAACACAAGGAAAATAGAACCTCCTCTTTTTCTAAGTACATTAAAAATTGCTTGTTTAAAAATTAAATTCATCACGAGACACACTGACAGTCGTAGACAATTTATTGCTATTGCGTCACATGTTGATTTATTTATTTATGCCCAAGATTTAAACTGTTTTGGACTTATCCAAACGAACAGCATCCAGCTTATTTAATATGTTGATCATGTCGTAGTAACCACACGTGAATGGATCGATCACGCGTTTCTCGGATGGATGACCGCATATTTTACTAAGCGGTTCTAAATGGTAAACTAATCTCAATATTATGAATAGACAAATAAATAAATATTTATTTTATTAAATTGTTGAGAGTTGAAGGCAGTTGGTGTCTTTAACCCTTCTTTTATTCATTAAAATTGCACTACATTATACTACTTATCCCGTTAACCACTCTTGCTTTATGCTTGTACTAGGAGAGTTTTTGTTCGTTCGTTCGTTTCAGCCGAAAGACGTTCACTGCTGGACAAAGGCCTCCCCCAAGGATTTCCACGAGGACCGATCCTGCGCCGCTCGCATCCAGGCACCTCCCGCGACCTTCACCAGATCGTCGGTCCACCTTGTGGGAGGCCTGCCCACACTACGTCTTTTGGCTATAGGAGAGTTTAGCTACTTAAAATAGTCCAGCAAATGATGAATCCAGCGTTCCTCGGATCTCGAATCGACCAGTCCGACATCGACACCGTTAAGTTATTATCGCCTTTGTGTAGAAAAAATAATTAAGTTAAAAATAATAGGATAATATTTTGTAACTCGTCATTAAATTAGTACTAATTTAGTGCACTACTTACAAATTAGTGTCCTCGTAAACAAACTCCATTCTCTTTAACACGTTACCTGAAACAATAAACGCAAATAAGTTAACTCCTCAACATTTGAGCAAAATATTGACTTAACTCTAAAATTTTAGCGCAGTTTATTTCGCTGTGGACTTAGTGGAGGCTCAAACGAGCCGGTCAGGATCCTCTTGAAGAATCAAATATTTATTTCGCAAATTAAGGTGATAACTACGTGACGAAGTGGCGAGACACGACTTGAATAAATACAGTGAATACATTCCAGCAAAATGAATAACTGAAATGAAATGAACTTACATCAATTTGTTAAATGGCCAAGATTTGGCAAGCGCCTTAACTGACTTAACGCACTTGCCCAAATTGCTTTTTCACAGCACTGCCCCATTTAGTGCCAAATTTAGTGTCTCGAAAATAGGGACGTGTAATTGCGCTAAATTTACTTATAATAAAATCTGTAGAGAGGTCAATTCTGTACATGAAATATATTTTCAAAATAACTATCAGGGGGTGATTAGTGATCGATACTGATGCCAAAAATGCAATCAGTAAAATTTTTGTCTGTCTGTCTGTCTGTATGTTCCTTATAGAAACAAAAACTACTCGACGGATTTTAACGAAACTTGGTACAATTATTCTTCTATACTATATTCTCTATACTCTATTCCTCTATACTATAACCTGCCCAGGAGTATCCTGGGCAGGTTATAGTATACTTAGGAATTCCCACGAGAACAGGAATAAGCGGGAAAATCCTTTTGTATGAAAAATCTAAACCGCTTAAGTTAGACGCTTGTAATTTGGTATGTAGGTACCTTAGTAAATTTAAAGCTTAGTTACAACAAGGAATTTCCGAAATTCGCACGGGAACAGGAATTAGCGGGAAAATTCTTTTGTATGAAAAATCTAAACCGCTTAAGTTAGACGCGTAAACCGCGTAAGATAGATGAAGGGGGTAAAACGGGATCCACGCGTACGAAGTCGCGGGCGGCCGCTAGTTCATAAAAAAGTAGTACTTAGGGTAAAGGGCCTACCGCTTTAGGGGTTCTACTACGCATGTGTCCTTTATAAACTTAGCTATTATAAATGTAAGAATTCACCGAAAGAGGTAAAATACAATATGTGTAATTATCCCAAATAACGTCAAACTTAAAAGCTTAAAACTGCATATTCTTACAAAGAGCAACGTTTGCGCATAAGGACGTACTTTGACATACAACATTGTGGGGCCATGAGGTACGCGAGTTGCAAATAATAATATGTATATATAAATAAGTCTTGAAATATTTATTCTAAAGGGAAATTTACATCATTTCAATTAGGACTTTTAACGGTTCTATATTGATTACATAAAATTAGGTCATAAGTCCTATTCTTTGTCTTACTACCGATTTGTGTTCATAATAATCTCTCTTCATAATTTTATTTTTCATACTTTTTTTATTCATACATTTTTATTACTACCATCGGAGCTCATAACAGTTAGTAATCATAATTTTTTTATCAATACTGTTAGGTACTACCAAGAACCATTTAAAATACATAATTTTTATTTTCAGATCTTTTTTCTTCATAACATTCATTGATCATATTGTTTTAATTAATAATGTTGTTACTAAGAACATACTTCAACACATAATGTTGTTGTTCAGAATAATTTACTTTATAACAGACATATTCGTATCTTTAAAAAAATCATATATAATTTAATAGAGTAGATAAGCATGCAGAGCATGCAGCATGCATTTGTATCTCCTCGTCTCCGGCGCTGCGGGATGTGCAGCCCTCCGCGCCTCCGGCTTTTAAATTACACTCTAGGGGCAGGGCAGACAAGACTACGTGGAGTCAGTTTTGCAGCGATTCGTTTCTGTCACGTTAGTTTTGTGGCACAAAATATTATTTTTTTATATTGCCTGTTTTGGACCATTTCATATTAATTTAATGTTAGAATACGATTTAATACGAATATAGACATCATGATTTTCAATAATATGGATAAATACACTTATGAGTAATAAATTTATGAAAACAAATATTAGGATACATCACATTTATGAATATTATAGTTATTTATTCGAATGATTATGAGTTTCGATCATTAGTATAGAAAAATATATGAAAACAAATATTAGTAAAAACTAAGTGTATGATTAGTGATATTATGAATATCAATGATTATGTTTTTAAATATGTAGGTTTTAATTTTTTTATGAAGAATGATCATTATGGTATCAAATTGTATGAGAAATATTTTCGGACCTCCAATGATAGGAATTGAAAAGTTATGTAAGAAAATGCGCTACCACTTTTAACTTATCCAAAAAAATCAACGAATTAAAATTAGGTACAATATTTCTAAATAAATAATAATTGAGATAAATTCCTTTTGAATTTTCCTTTTAAATTATGTTCAAGATTTAAGGTCTGATTTCTGTTCATTACCTTATGACTCAATTGTCTTTATATAGAAATTGTTACTGTTGATTTGATCGTCTATACCTCTGAGTAAATAGGAAATAAATGACTGATTTACTCTGAAACATTGTGGATGCAATAAACAATTGAGTATTGAGTACGTATTTGCTTTGATTTCTTCCATTTATAACATGATGTAGTCACCTCATCGTATGCCATCCTATGACCCGTCATATTACCTATATTGATTTAATTTATTTGTATTTACTTAGGTATACAGCTAGTTTCATGGCCCCACACGAAAGTGGCCTGCCTTGCGCACGCGCCTTCGCGTCTCGCGCGGCCACCTTGACACTTCCGGTAGAAATTCCCGCGACACTAGCGACACCGATATTGGTATTCAGTTTAGATGCAGAGATACATATTTTATTATAGTAACACAGTGTTGCATCATTTTGATTGTGTAATTTGTAGAACCAGCGTGACTGGCTTTGCAAATATAACAAAAACTATAAATACATATATCGATATATTCGTAACCAGCGAATCACGCAGTATTAGCACAGGAGGTATAATTTATTAAATAAATAAAATATCAGTCCCTACTCTTTATTTTCAATAAATATCTTTAAAAAATATCACTGTTACAGAGAATGATTGTAACTCTACCTGTTTTTTTTAACAAAAAACCTACATAATACGTTTTCAGTGTTCCAACTTTGGCGTAAATAAAGCTCAGCGTAAAGATTCACAATTAGGTATTTTATAATTTTTGTTGTTTTATGTGCAGTTTCGGATTAAATAACTTTTGGAATTGAGACCATTACGTCAACCTAAAAGTATACTGCACAGTGCACATATAAGGTCTACAAGTAGCTATTCCGTGTCTCTACATAGAAACTTGTCTAAATAGAGTGGTACGAAATGCCCTATACGGGAAATGTGAAAATTGGCTATAAAGCAATTAGTATTTATCACTTACATTCGCTTAATGTGACCCATCTAAGGCTTATTCCATATACAAGCGGTAATTATAATTATCTATTAGGCATTTAACGCATTAAAACAAGCAATCGTGAATTTTCCAAGTATAATTTTAGACAAGTCAAAATAATATCTTCAAATTATTGTCAGAGGTATACCGATGGCTTGATTATAGTAAAATAAAATAAAAATAAAACTCACTTTTTAGAGCCTAAAAATAATATTTTATGAAGACATTTATGCCTCATCAAACTTGATAAATTGATAAAGAATTTGATGAAAAATTAATGGCATTGCAAATGGCAAAAATGCAAATTTTATTCAAAAAAATCCTTTAAAACAAGTTAACATTTCAACTACACTCGACATCAAATAAATCGCACCTCCCACTACAAGCACTTTCAAACGTATGCATCCCCACTTCCCACCAATATTGGCACCATTTAAAAGCCTAGTTCTAAACTTCATTTCATTAATGGAAAGGTTTTTATCCCAAAAATGTGTCTTTAGAGGGATCCAGAGTCACTTCTTCAAAAAATAGGTAGTTACGCCTGAGCCAACTTTTATGGCTATAAAACTGTTAAGTTGGGATTAGTCGCTATCCATATGTTGAAGAGGACACGTGAGATCATTATTTGGTTTTATAACCATAAAAAATCGTCTAATTGATCCCAGAGGTGAGCCCAAAGTGAGGTCTTTTTTCAAGTCACATTTATGGTATATGTTAATCGTTTATTAAGAAATTAAATGTGTTTTTCTTTAGGGATATTTATTGGGCTTTCAAATAATACCAATATTGTTGGGGCACCATGATTGTGTCAGAAAAAAATCTATAAAGTTCGCGTCGCGAAAGGTGCGGTTTATTTGATGTTGAGTATAGTATACAACAAAAGAACTTTGCGTGACTTTGCTGCGTAAAAATGACCACACACCACAGATAAATGTTAGTGTCAATTAACAAAACTAATNTAAGGAACCATAGACTTGGCATGACTTTGTCTAGATTTCATTACTTTTTAGAGATAAACAAGCAGCTCCATCGAGACTTGGCTAGTTTTTTACAGAATGTTTTGGTGGGATATTAATTACCACAAGTGTTACCTTGTCAACTGCCATCGGTCTGCAGATCGGTCGTAACCTTGTAACGTTAAAAGTTATTTGTATTGTTATAACGTTTTACGTTTTATTAGTAACTTCTCTACCATCTTATGTGCGTATTCCTATATGGTCTCTGGTCTGCACCATTTTTATAATATTAATACTTAGTTTTTCATCTGTGATGTTTAAACACAAATTCTCAATTTGCCTAATGATTATGAGTAAATCGATTTCTGGTATAAATGTACCTTAGACTTTCTTATAACTACTGTATAACAATAAATATAATAAAAATCCTCTCAGTACCTCAAAGAACTTGCATTCATTTGTAAAAGAAACATTATGGATCCCACTGACCCTAAACCAATTAACTATTATTCTAGTCTAGAATCTATTTGTAGTTTTATTAATGCATAGATACAAAATAAACACTATGGGGTAAAACCAATCGATACTTAATCGATTATAGCAAAATTGCATTGTTAATGATGAAGTAACTGATGATGACGTAGGTTACAATGAACTACGCTTCCATGTTAAGGCGGCGATACACAAGCCAGTTACATGGTACTTACACTTAAGAGTCAAAGCGATACAAAGATCACGATACGCAACGCATCGTGTGTTTTGGCTCTTACGTACCAGTTCTTTGTACGTTCGACTGATTCCACCAACTGTCATTGTGGTGCCTTTTTACATAGTCGCAATGATGTATGTGGCCCAGGGGTATGGCATGTCTGGATTTGGCAAGCGAGTACATCGCACAAAATTATCAACCTTGCAAGCTACTTTTCCGTTTTACTGTCATGTGTATCGGCTTTAGAGTCAATAACATTTGCTCACATGACTAAAATACTCATAAACCTTTGTATTTTGTGACATGATTGACTGATGAGCCTCCTGTTTACGAAGAAGTAAAGGGCAGATGCCTTCTTAATCATACGGCCTTTATACACCGCGCGTTCAACCGACTTGACCTCAGGTCGGAGTTAGGAAGTGTACCATTGAGGCATTTTCCTATACACATTTAGTTATAGGGTTGGCGAGTGATCGATAGTAAAATTATCGACACTAATGTACTACGCTGAAAGTGGAAATTGGGGAATATGCAAGACACTTAAAAAGTATGGGGAAATAAATTGAAGGTTTTCGAGTACTAGTCATATTATAGAGTCATATTTAAATGACAAAAACAAATAGAATGACGTTGATTATTTTATATTATTATTAGAATATTATTTATTTATTTGGCACAATACACAATACATGATATAGGTACAATACAAGATTAAAACATAGAAAAAAGAAAAATAAAATAGATTTTAAGTGCCCTCTGCCAAAATGGTCCCTAACTCAGCATTAGTTTGGTTAATAATACATTATTTTAAACATTATAATACACATACTTAGATAATACACTATGATTTCACGTATCAACGTACGAACGTCCATAACTGTGCTCATAGTTGGTCATGTCACACCTTCGCCTTCAGCGAGAACCGAACTCGCTACCATTGATCACCAGACTATCCATCATCAGTAACATACCCACAACACTATTCAGGAGAAGACACGTGTAGAATAGTGTATACGAGAAGGATAATAACTATCCTTGTATCCTCCTAAACGAATAGCACTAATTATGACTAAGTACTTTCCGGTATGATTGACATTGATAATGATTCATATATTTACATGGCGAGCAGTTTTATTGAGCGACCTAGAATCTTCAGGAAGTCATTTGTAATCAGTAATTTAGAATAATCTGCAATTTCTCTCATGATATGCACTTACAGGGCAGGTATGCATCCTAGACTGAATTTCACTTAACATCTTAAATAACTAGTAATTTTGCTTTATATAAAACACACACAAATAAATCCATGACATTTATGTAAATGTTTGTAGAGCATATTTATTTAAAATCACTGGAAAATGCTGATTAGTGTGATCTATTAGAAAGCTAAATTATTCCTTAATAAGGATATCTACTTTTGTCTCTGGTAAATTGAAAACGGCGTAATCCCGCAGTGGAGACCAAACAAATGATGATGATGATGATGATGATAAAAAACTACATTTATCGCAGTATTATAACAGTTCTTTACGAAATCTAAATTCTTGCGAATAAATAAAAGTTGTGATACAACAAGGATAATATAATAAATTAAATCATTCTTCAGACGTATGTTAATACTGACAAATCAATCAAACGTTAATTACATGTTTATTTTCCGTATTTCAGTTATTAGTAGTTATTATTATGCATTGATTTATATCATGTCTTACTATAGTGCGATTTCAATTGATTTCATTGAACAAATCAAGTGATTTCAATAATTGTGTGAACTGAAGTTACTTCCTTGACACGAATTTACTTACCGAAGTGCGAAAACGCATTCTTTTCGTTAAATTAAAAACATCAAAGTAGATAAAAGTATAGGAGAAACATGTCAGGGCTTAGATGTTAAAGTTAGAGCAATTATCCAGCAATAAGAGGTCATTGGTTCAAATAACATTTGTAGATTTTTGACTTTCATGTCACACCTGACAACTTATACAACTTTGAGTAGATCAAGACGTCTGATTGGTTGATGAAACTCAGTCGTAGTAAATTGTGTAGGTATAGATTTTTAAATATCTACAGGTCAATTTAAAAGTCATCATCATCATTTCAGCCATAGAACGTCCACTGCTGAACATAGGCCTCCCCCAATGCTTTCCATGTTGATCGATTGGTAGCGGCCTGCCACCTAAGAGGTGGACCGACGACATCATAAAGGTAGCAGGGAAGCGCTGGACGCAGGCCGCTACCAATCGATCAACAATTTGAAGTATATTTTAGTAATTAATGAATAGAAAAGATCAGTCTTAATTTATTTAGGAAACCAAAAGTGGTCGCTCTACTTAGGCTGGGTTGCACCATCTTACTTTAACATTGGTAAACGGCAAAAATCTGCCAAACTCCATACAAAAAGCACCGGCTATCGTTATAGTCATCGTTAAAGTTAGGTGGTGCCACTCAACCTTAAAGAATAGAGAACTACAGCAATCTTATTTAACCAGGAAGACAAAGAAAAGTCTAAATTAAGTTTACAGTTCAATAGAATCAAAAACATCGTCCTAATCAGTGCAAGTAACCGACATAGCTCGCAGAATTGCTAAAATCAAGTGGCAGTGGGCGGGGCACATAGCTCGTAGAGACGATGGCCGTTGGGGCAGGAAAGTTCTCGAGTGGCGACCACGGGCTGGAAAACGTAGCGTGGGCAGGCCTCCTACTAGGTGGACCGACGATCTGGTAAAGGTCGCGGGAAGAGCCTGGATGCGGGCAGCGCAGGACCGTTCATTGTGGAAAACCTTGGGGGAGGCCTTTGTCCAGCAGTGGACGTCATTTGGCTGAAACGAACGAATCAGTGCAATGTAAACATCTTGTACGTGCCGTTTCGGCGCGCGCGCATAACAAGACTGACCTAGGTCGGCGATAGGAAGTGACTGATTGTGTTACTTGCTCGTGACTGATAGCAGGTACACGCTGCACGGATGTAGAGCCACTGGATTTGGCTTTGAATGAGCGTAAGTCATACCAAAATGCTATTTTTAGATTTTGTCAATGCACGTTTTTAAATGACACACAATGCGCGGGAACTTATCATTATCCTTTTAACATAAACTGTATTTAGTTCCACGGTATGAACGTTGTTGACTGAAGTCAACATAGTGATAGAGACTTTAGTTCGAGGAATCTGTTCATAACGAGATGATATGAATGATGAATTGGTTTTATTTTTAGATTCATATCTTTGTTATGATATTTTCTACCTTCTAGATATTTCCATTTGGGTAATACCCATACTTATTTTCAATCCCTATAAGTTTGTGATTCTTAAATGCACATAATATTTAAGTACTTTTGTAACAAAAACACCTTTTAAACTGACATTTCATTAAATTTTTGCTCTTATAAACGTCCAAGGCAGATATTACATTCTTCACTACAACAATTTTGATGAAGACTGATTTTATTTTATTTTATTTTTCTTTATTCAGAAAACCACAGCTCTTTATAATAATAATACAAACAGGTATCTGGGGGCACGGCAGTGCCCCCACCAAGTCGAGCAAAAAAGCGGCACGGCCGTACCATCCTTTTCTCGAAGCAATTCAGGCCATTTTCGACCGCCTGTAACTTCGTTGTGGATAAAACTAGAAGGCTGAATTTTCATTAGCTATGTAGGCATTGTAAAAATTTCATTCAATTTGAACCAGCAGTTTAAGAATTATAACGGGTCAAAGTTACTTACTCACTGACTCACTGACTCACCGATCATCAAAATTCTAAGGCACTTCTAGCAGACCTAGAAGCTTCAAATTTGGAATATAAGTAGTGTTTGGTGTATGAATCAAGGAAAAACTAAAATATTTGGGGGCACGGTAGTGCAACCGCCAAGTCGAGTAAAATTTTTCAATTTCGGTCCAGTTTTCTAGATACATAAGTGCTGTCTACAAAATACAAAAAGAAATGAGATCCCATCAAAAACAATACTTGTCAAAAAAACCAAGTCTCGCAACTCAGTTTTTCTACGGTAAAAAGTTGTGAGATCCATGTAATACCAAGTCCAGGCCAGGAAATCTTTAACGTTTTACATAAATTATTGACTTGGCCATCGCACTAAATAATTTAATTTACACGTGTTTTTTGACAAGTATTGTTTTTGATGGGATTTTTGTTCTTACAGCCAATAATGGATTCTATATATTATTACAATCTCGTAAAAAAAAAATCCAAGATACAATTTCAATTTACTGTCATCCCATCTGCCTTATTCAAAATATTACCTCAAGTAGAGCAGTTACGAGAGACAGAGCACTCTCTGTCTTTTTGGCGCACTAAGTTTTTTTATGTTTGTTTTTTACTGCTGTCTTTATGTAAACGATTGTTTAATGAAATTATGCGTGCCAACAACTTTTTTTTTCTATCTTGACCAGAACTCAAGACTTAGTGATGTCGTATCTATTAATTCAGTATCCTTGCTTCCCCCGAAGGTCCAAGTCGCACGCGAACCGCGCCCAAGGCGACTGCTCTACTGCGATTGAATACTAATTCATACTGAGAAAGTACCTGCTGTGGGTAGTTAGGAGATAAATTTTCCCACCTCTCGTTCCCAACGCTGCAACTTCTGAGTAGCAAAGATTACTACAGCTTGACAGCCAATAAAAATTCATCTAGTGATGGTCAAGTTTGTCCCTGGGAAAAATTAAGCTGTCATTGGACCCGTTAAGTTATTTTCAAATGATTAATTTTGTGTGCATCTATTGTGAAGGAGGACTTATCGATCAATTAATAAGAGGTTTTATCGATATAAATTGCCAGTGGTTACATCTCCAATTATGTTATCGATAGAAAATATAGAGAGCGATGCTGCAACTACACTGTAGCTGACATTTTCTGCCTTGTCCGAACGATAGGGATAGTTATAAGTTGTAACTGTCCTTTCTCCATCAGTTTACGATTATAACTAGGGCAAATGGACGCTAAACACTATGGATCATGTTGAGAAATAATGGAGGTAATTTGTTACAGGTGAAGTATTATTAAACCGCTCGAAATTAATTCTTAAGATGGCAGCAAAGATGTAATGATCGAATAACAAAGGCTTATTAGTCCTACTAATATTGGAAGTCTGGATGTTTGTTACTCTTTCACGCAAAACTACTTACTGAACGTAAAGACTTCGATTTATTTTCTTATGGACAGCTATCAATGACATACATAATTCAAATTGATAGATACGTCGAGACTGTAGAATCTACAGTGTTTCTTTAAAAGAGTGGATACTTTCTTCTTTTCTGGTTGACTGTTTGACGGTGCTGTTACAAACACGTCTATATATATGTCCTGTTTTCATGAAGTGTCTTTGAGAAACAATTAAAAAAAATGCATTCGCTTAAATCACAATAGAAGCGAGTGTTTCCAGAATAGCATTTTGATTTAATTAGCAGATGAGCACTTGCATAAAGCTATGTTATTCTTCAGCGCACAGATTAATTGTCTAACGAAGTTACGTGCGCGTTACGTTTGTTAGATCAAATAAGTATGGGCTCAAGCATATGATGAGGTTTCGAATAGGGACAATAGTTTCTTTGTAGGGAATGTGAAAATAGTGGTTTAAAATGCAAAAAAGTTATTACGCGTGAATTAAAATTATTTATTAGTATGTAACTATGAAAACAAAATTTCTGTTATGTGTTACTATAGGGGTCACTTAAAAATTACGGATTGATCGTCCCAAATAAGTATGGCGTTAAGTGAATAATACTATTAAAGTCAAGATGATATTCTCTAAAATTGTATTATGTTTTGAGGCAATTTTCTTTCGTTTTCCTCTTCTTATCTTGCCAAATCTGTCTTATCTTATAGCTGTTCTTTGCATGTGACAGCGTAATCAAAATTCATCAGTTTTTGTGACAGCGTCCGTGATATGAAGTGAGATGGGCGTTTACCAGTGTTTACTGAACGATTCATTTGCTGAAGTAATTAGGAATATGCATTTTATGCAATTTCTAGAATATTCCTAATTATACGCAACGATGACGTTTCAGTCAGAAAATATCCAGAGCAGGACAAAAGCCCTCTCCTAATGATTTCCATAACGAACTGGTCATCAACTGCCCGCATCCAGGTGCTTCCCGAGACTCGTCATCAGTCCACAGTGCAGGAGGCCACTTTGAGATTTTTTCTACCCCAACATGATAGTTTAACTTTCCCCCGAGACAAACTTTTCTGGACCTTCACTGGTTGGGATTTTGTTTGCGGTCAAGCTGTATATCCTACTTAGTTACACAAGACTTGCAGCGGTGAGATCAAGAGGTGGGGTTAGTCCCGTATAGGGTTGCCAGGTCCAAAATCACAAAAGCCGGACTTTGTGCTTCATTTGGCCGGACATTTTACCCTAAAAGCCGGATATATGATGGGGGGGGGGGGGGGTTAATTAGTGTCAAGCCAATGAGGGAGTACTATCATCATCGGTTGCTAAACAACATTCTGATGCGTGCGCTTCATATGATTCTGTGGCTCGACTTTCACCTGGCGCGCGCAAATAAAAAGCCTAACTAAAGCCGGACAGGCCGGACAAGGCAATATTTGGCCGGACAAGTCCCTAAAAAGCCAAACATGTCCGGCTAAAGCCGGACGCCTGGCAACCCTAGTCCCGTAACCCAACATTGTATAACATATTGTTCAATTATTACTCATAAGGCTTGTGTAGCTTGGCCTTGCCATAGATAACATACTCGTAATATTGGATACAGTACGGTCCCATAAAATGGTGTCTGTGTCAATTGGTCTCTACATCGTGATCGGTAAGACCACACACTGTAATAACAATTCCACGTGTAAGAATTCACGGGCACGTATAATGGAAATAATAATGAAAGGAAAATAATAGTAATTATGCTTATATTACATATGGACTTGACCGCTTTTACAACAACTACTAAATAACTACTAACCGCTGTTAATTTAACACTTACGATTAAATCAACTTTAATAACCTTTCTCTGATAGATCCCATTATAAATAATCAACGTTGTAAGGAGGCGTGCACACGAGCGTATCTTTGTCGATAAATAATAATAAGCAAAATCTAGTTATTTAGTCCCTCCTCTATTAAACGCATTTATTTTGACCTCAACGGAACTCGAACCGCAATTTCCCTTGAAGTCTTTTACAGAAATCACCAAAAAAGTCGCAACAAAGTTGACCTCATAAAACATCTCTTAAATAGGAGATGGGTTTTCTACTGCATTAAATTGCATTTTATTCATTGTACTACTCTTTCTTTACATGAGTCTACGCGTGATTCTATCATAATTTGATCTAACTTAGAATTTGAGCCTGCATTTTGTGCACCGATGTTAATAACTTAAAACGCTACTTATAGGAAAGCATAAAGCTAGAAGCTACAGCTAAAAAAGAAAATGTAGTTGCAAGTGTCTCATAAAGTAGCCAATCATGTGACCGATGTCTTAGAACATATGCGGTTCTTAATAAAAAATATCTAGACCAGCGAGAAACGCCCACTTCGTGTTAAAGAAATAGGGCGCCGTTTCACATCACCATTGCAATCAACTTATTGGATATTATACAAGCCTATAGCTAGAATATATGTTAAGTATCTATTGGTATTTATTACACTTATAATGAAGCTGAAGAGTTTGTTTGTTTGCTTGAATGCGCTAATCTCAGGAACTAGGTACTGGTCCGATTTGAAAAATATTTTTGTTATAATATTATTTTGACCACGGCTGCAGCATCACAGCCGAAACGTCAAGTCGTGGGCACAGCTAATTACAAATAATTCCCAGGATATCACAGTCGAGGTTGGTAGAGAAATACTTTTCTACAAAGTCCAAAGTAGTTCTCATTTCGATCTTCTAATAAATTAGAGATAATACAGATTAATATAGGCGTGCAGAGTAATTTAATATTTTTTAGTTATTAATCTGAAAATATTTTAAACATGTTATACGGCTCTCATTGCTTAGCTTGTAAATAAGTAAATTACATAGCAAAGTTGATTTTATGTAAAGGTGAAAACTGTAACTAAATAGCCATGACAACATCGGAAAATATATTTTCCGATGTTTATGTGGAAATTCACAAATGTAATATGCACGCCTATTATTTAAATGTTTTAATATAAACTAAACGCATTATTTTATATCGATAAGTGGTATTTTTAATAACAGCATAACAGTAAATAATACATTTCCATCCACGAATATTAAAGTAATAATTGACAGTATAATATAGTAATAAGTCACATTAGTACTTATGACTTCTATTGTTACAGATTTGATGACTTTGAATCAATAGCGATTTGTACACAATATTGTATTGTCGCGTGTCATTGGCTCGCCATTCCTGTATTAATAGAGGATGTGACATTTCTTGAAAGTTTAATTTTGTACTCATATTGTTCAGCTTCAACCACACCAACGTTATTACAGTTGACAGCGAATCAGACTTGAGAATAAGAATAAGAATGTTCTAATGAATCTACACTTTGTTGTCGATCCTTACCTCGAACTCCTTCTGTGTTCTGATTAGGTTGGTTGCGGGTTCAATGCCAGTTTAACTTACCCCCGGGACAAACTTGACCTACACTGGCTGGGTTTTATTGGTCAAGATGTAGATCCTAGCTACACAGGAGTTGCGGTGGTAGGAATAGTCGCGTGATTACATTTTGTTGTAAAATCGCATCTACGAGTATTTCCATAACATTAGATACCACAGTGTTTCGCTCGATGTGCTTGTGTCTCTCGCCCTTATTCACAAACATTACTATGAGGTCTCACAGTGCGCGTGTGGTACAGGGTGACACACGAACCAACCACAGAGCTCTATTCAACGTTGTGCGTTCGATTTGCTGCTTCACTTAAGCTAGCATCGTTTGTGTATACGGGCGTTTGTAGATTGAAACTTATGCCCTTTTACGTTTGAACCGAAATCAATGCAATAAGAAATCAGAACGTGGTCTCGAGCCCCGTTAATCTGTTTATCATGCGTTATATGTGCACGACAATGTTGTATGTTACACACATACACTAATGTATGTAATAAGTATGCGTCCCTTACTAGTAACATTACTCAGACAACGCTCGAGTTAAGAGGCTTATATTCAAAGTATGGTAGAAACAAGCTAAATTCATTTGCCTAAAATAGATAGGTAGGGTAAACCAGAGAGTGATTGCCCACTGGTAGTAATTGCCCGCTTTAAGAATAATATTGTCAGGTGCTGACTTTGAATCACTCTAGTTGGATTTGAATTTACTAAGTAGATGGCTCCGAGATCAATGTAACAGTAGATTTAAAATTTACAATAGGAAACACTAAAAAAAACAGTTATGGCGGATTTTGTCAAGACGGGTGAAAATGTTACTCAAACAGGTAAAGACTTTAACAATTTTACTAAGGAATTACTTGCTTAGAGGTTAAATTTTTTTTGCAAGTTATTTAATATTCAGCTAATGGTGTATAGTCATGNGTTATAAGTAAAAAGTCATAAATGGTCGATAATTAAAATACTTTCTTTAATTTTTCATCTCAATGTGTTTGAAATCTTTAAGTGGGCAATAGCTATACGGTTTACCCTACATCTTTAAAGACTTTTAGGGCTGGAGACTGTTAAGCCGTGTGGTGACGGCAGAGTAGAATACATTTGTCACCAACCCCTACTCTTCCCGCGGGTGTCGTAAGAGGCGACTTAGGGACTACACATCAAACAGAGAATGGGCAGCAGCGCTCTCTGAAAAACATCAATCTTTTAAACTGGGATCTCCAACCCACCTGCCAAGCGTGGAGATTATGGCAAAACCCTCCACTGTAGTGGAGGAGGCTCATAGTCCAGCAGTGGACTGTAAAGGGCTGTTGATGATGAGGGCTGGAGACCGACACAGCTATTTCATTTACACCAATGGTGTGCTCACCTTCTTGTGATTTTTAATAGAGCGCCCTTTTTAGTGAGCGTCGAGTCTTCATCTTGCTAGAAGACAGAATAAATAAATATATATATAATAATAAATTGTTACACCATACAAGACCAAAGCAAGCAAATCATATATGAATTAATGAGTCTTTCATTAAAATTTGTGCCATATCGTTGGAGAACAATATTATTCAAAATGGTACGATTCTAATTGGACTCATCGGAGCTTATATGGTTAGAATCGAGTACTCGCATCAATCGAAATGCTATGGTAAACCTAGAATCCATCGCGTGGGCATTAGCAATGGAAATGAGCGCCGTCGTATTGAGCAATGGGGTAGGTCAGACACGGCGCGCATTCAGCATAGCGCAATAGGCTAGTTGCCTAAAAAAATTTTTTTAGTCCGTAATGTTTAATATCAAAAAATATTGGACACATATAATTTTATTTGTCAATCTAACAAATAATTACATAGTTATGGTGCGTTGAAGTTGCGCACGACGTCACAACGTGCGGCATTTTTAAGCAAGCGGTGACGTCACGGGCCTCTTCTTATGAACTTTGGGGCGCTATATCTCTTTAAATTTTCATTAGTTTGAAAAAGTGAAAAATACGTGTAAAGTATTTTTTGATAAGTTAACTGACGGACTAATTAAAACTCTTGCTTTTTGACCCAGGCAACATCCCCATTAATGCCATATTCTAGGGGCATTTCACGTACTTGTGGAAGATTTGAATTACTGGGAACCTATCTTCTATCAGGATGGGAATAATAATCATTTTTAAGCATTACTGTATAAGATCTTGCTTAAAATGTTTCTTCATTTCACAACGCTGCTTATTTGAAATTTATTTGGCAGTCCAGTTACAAATTATTTTGTTGTACTCCTGGTATACATGAGGGCCCTGGCATACTTATAATAGATATGTTCTTAGGAATGGCTTGATGACTCTTTGAAGCACTGATTCATTTTTAGCTAGCAATCAGAAAAATCAAAACTGCTATTTATATGGAAGAAATGTTTAGCAGTCGCTATAACTTCATCCCATGTTCAATGGCAAGTTCAGGAGCATTTGAATATTTTATTTTTATAAATAAGAAAAAAAATCAAGCTTTTAATTTGTCTTAAAGGTAAAGGCAATTAAAGTCCTGAATCTGAGTCTGTATACCACGAACAGCGGTCAAGTTCGGACCGTGTTGAATGCTCAGAACGTTCTAGGCGGTACGTTATTAATAATGACACTTAGCCCAGGGCTGCATTCCGAACTAGTCTAGACCAGTCCTCCGGGCTCCTTTCTATTAATGAGCCCAATCAGGGAGATGTGGTTTCCCTCTTCTGCACTGGAAAATTGATTGAATAGTTTTTTTAAGTGCCAGTTAAAAATAACCATGATTGACAATTATTTTCTATATTCTTACTGACTACATAGAAAAGTTGTAGCCAGCAGAATTACAGAGAGGGAATTTGATGAAGTGTTATTACGTTAATTTATTAACCCACTTTTACTTGGTTGAGATCATCTATCTATGGGCTGAACCAAAGATGAATTTTGGTATAGGTACTTATAGACTTTCTGTGACAGACTGAAAACAGAAGAAATAGCTAAGATAGATTATGAAATATTATGCAGTGAATTTGTCATTAATTGATAGTGAATACCAGAAACGTCATGAACCAGAGTTTCTTTAGCTAATAGGTAATTACCGTTAAAAATCATTTAACAATCAGGAATATACACTACATAACATAATTACCAGCATCAACACGTATAATAGATCATAATACACATAACATACACAATTAGCAGTATATTTTCGTAACAATTAACACTTCAGCGCCTTGTCAATATTTTGATTTATTACCTAAGCTGTTAGAAAATAGGAACTAAATAAATACTACTTAATAAAGCCACTCCGGTACATATGTTTCTGTAACCAAGCATTAGTAAATAGTAAAATTTGTTTCTCTACGTTATACAGCCTTGGATTCATCCATAACATTTTCCGGTAATGTACAAGTTAATTATTTTAAAATATTACTAGTCTAGATTAATGGCAAGGTGATGGAGATTCAGTAAGTCCTACACACAGTAAGTGTTAAAGAGTGCAACAAAAACAAGCTGATTAATAAAATGTAATAGAAAACCTACTGTATCTGTGGTAGATGTCGCTCTTGTCTATGACATCTCTCTCGAACCCTCCATCATTGTGCTAGGTTGTACGTTGTACCTAAATTACTTTCCAAGATAAAATACAGAATGTCAAGTTAATTACGCATCTTTTCTTCAATTACCCAATAATCCTAACAGTAAGTCTTGGAAAGCTTTTTTGGCGAACGTCAGATTTCCCTGTAAGAAGTAAAGTACAGGGATTTTCTGCAGAACTAGTAATAGGATCAACGCCACTCTTGGATGTCCTGTGGATCCTGTGGATGTCCCAGAAGATAACTGTTGGAGAAATATGAGACCTTCATTCCTCCCCAACCCTGCTGCACCCACCGGCCGGTCACGTTCACAAATGTATGCTTCTATGATAACGGGACTATTTCCACCAGTTGTTGTCTACCGCTGCAGCGCTGCAACTAATGTCTAGCAAGGATCTACAGCTTGACCTCCAATAAAAACCCAACCAGTGAAGGTCAAGTTTGTCGCGGGGAAAAGTTAAACTATCATCATTGGACCACGCGACGAAATTGATCACAAGAACATAGAAGTTCTGTGCTTATATGATAGTAAGGGTAAATATTAATCTCAGAATAAATCGTTAGTTATTCGACATATTTCCCATATTGAAACTGTCAATATGCCAGTTAAACCAGGAGTTATTATCGGATAAAAGTTTGGTCGGATTGGACCTAAACAATTTATAATGTAGCACTGGACCTACTAAAAGTACTTACGTTGTGGCTGAGACCTTATTAGGAAGCGACACTAATCGCGTTTGACACGGATTTCGTTCCGTTCGGCTCAAACCTTCAATTTATAAATGTCAGATCNGGACAGACGGACAGACGGACAGACGGACAGACGGACAGACGGACATGACGAAACTATAAGGGTTCCGTTTTTGCCATTTTGGCTACGGAACCCTAAAAACGTGTAATCTCAAATGACCACCCGAAAACGTGTGAACAGCATTTTTGTCTTTCGGAAGTTAAGGGTTCCGGGTGAAGCTCGCTTCCACCTTCGGCCTGATCATCAGTTGAATCAGGTTAGAATGCAGGCCAAGAGCTTCCTCTTTGTGTATAAAAAAACTCACAACCATTTAATATAAAAACTTTAATATTAAATTTGTAATGTCAATGTGTATCATTTAGTACCAAATAAATATTTTTTCTTTCTTTCTTTCTTTCTAAATAAATCATGAGTTACTTGGCAGAGCAACGTGTGGTTAACGTTGTAGTTAAATGAAACTAAATGACATACTTCACGAGATTAAGTAGAAGAAAGTGATTTAAGTTACTTCCTGCAGGTGGGAACCCACTTAACTGCATAAATGTAAGCAAATTATTACGTGAATGTTGTCATGGCAACGTCAAGTTGATATAAAACTATGATCCAAACTTGATTCAAAGTCAAGAAAGTTTTACACCTGTGATTGGTTGAATTATTTTAATATTTAGGCTGAGTTGCACCACCTAACTTTGACAGTAAAATTAACAATAACCGGTGCTTTTTGTATGGAGTTTGACAGACTTTTGACGTTTGTCAAAGTTAAAGTAAGATGGTGCAACTCAGCCTTATACTAATCAATTTATTACAGAAAGTTAGACTGGTTGAAATCTGGTTTAAATTGACATTGAAATGTCATTTAAAACCAGTGTTCGTCCCGGGTTTGACTATTTTTAATAAGGCCCATTAGGTTTTGAATCATATTTAGAGCAGATTCAAACTTAGAAGAGAAAAAGTAGAGAACAAAGAGCTTTAATTAAAAGCTCTACCTTCTGTTAGCGACCCACAAATCGATACCGAAACCGTTGGACCTTGGTCAATGCTTCTGGTGCTTACGATATTTGAGTCATAGAGCTCGAATAAAAAGTACATTTTAACAGACATGTCATGTAATAAAATAACCATAAAAATTATTTATTATAAAAGCGAAAGGTCACTGACTGACTGACTGACTCACTAATCACGAAATCTCAGAAACTAAAAGTGCTAGGAGTCTCAAATTTTGCATCCCCTGTTCCTTTTAAAACGTAGGTGCTCACTAAGAACGGATTTTACGAAACTCCACCCCCAGGGGATAAAACGGGATCCGGTACGAAGTCGCGGGCGGCCGCTAGTTATGTTATGTGTTACTTCAATTACGCGTTGCGTATTAATAATAATAATGTACCTTACCTAGATAATAATGTAGGACATAATATTGTAGGACCATGATTTTGCCCTCAAACGACATCAAAGGTCGACAAAGCATTGTCAAACGTTCACGGCAACTTATAATTCTGACATTGGTATCAGATTGTAATTCCGTTATTACATTATATAAAACAGATGAAACATTGTCTTACTAGATTATTTATAATATTAATAGCATCTAGAAAAGTCTAGAATATAAAATCACTTTTAAAGTAACAACTAATTTTCTCGCAATTACCTACGTTATAGTTTGATTTTCCATTAGCAAGCTAGTGTAGTCAATTTTAAGCGAATAAAAATATTATAGATAGATATACGTATTTTAGCCCGTATTCACAAACGATCCTGGCTTAAGTCAAGTAGCTAATCGAACGCACAGCGTTGAATAGAGCTCTGTGATTGGTTCGTGTGTCACCCTGTGCGTCTACGCGCACTGTGAGACCTCATAGTAATGTTTGTGAGTTAGTTCGTTTCAGCCGAAAGACGGCTGGACAAAGTTTGTAAGGACGGGCGTTAAATTAGTTTGTCATTATGACTAGAAAACTTAGAGTTAAAAATCTCAGTTCAGAAACCGGGGGATAATCAGAGCTATGTAAGAATCCAGAGAAAGAACATAGTAGTTCCTGGCTAGGAATATTGCTAGTAGCTTTTCATATATTCCTACTTCCTAGAACTCTACTTAAGGAGCATCTATAGAAATTAACTGGACGTATTACCTAACTGAATACTTGGAATTTACTTTTAAGGCCTGAAAAAAGTTTTTAGAATGCCAGAAGAACACTGACCTACAATTGTCCAGAGAACTAATTTTGCATTGCAAGGAGTAAGCGACTTAGGATTCGGTTTCGTTTGAAGAGTCGGGTTTGATGTTCGGGAGTTTGATGTGGTTAGCATTTTTATGTGATTATGGCGCCTTTTCAACCGACTTCAAAAAAGGAGGAGGTTCTCAATTCGACCCGTATGTTTTTTTTCTATGTTTGTTACGCGATAACTCCGCCAATTATGAACCGATTTGAACAAATCTTTTTTTGGCGTATAGGTAATACCTCAAGGGTGGTCCCATTTAAATTTAATAATAGAAAAAACAACCCCCAAGGGTGGAAAATTGGGGATGAACTTTTTTATACGCAATATCTCCGCCGATTATAAATCATTTTGAACGATTATTTTTTTGTTGAATAGGTATTATCAAAAGGGTGGTTTCATGCGAATTTGAAGAAAATATTTCATCCCCAAGGGTGGAAAATTGGGGATGAACTTTTTTATACGCAATATTTTTAATTTTTAGTTTCTTTTTGTGTTCACGCATTTGAAGTCGGTTTTATTTTTTTTAAAAGTTAATTATTTAGTTGACATGATTATTTAGGACATCACTAATTTTAGTTCTATGGACAATTGTATCTGCTTACAGTATGGGCTACAGCACCAAAATAGCAAAACTCAAATAGGCACAGAAATATTATGACAGCGACAGCCCAGTGTAAAATAATACAGGTCAGTGCAGAAGAAGAACAAAATAACATCCCAAAAACAATCCCCGGGCTAGGAATATTCCTGTCCTATTTTTTCCCATTCTTTAGAAACATACCGCGAACGCTTCTTGGGAAACATCTCTAGAATTAAGCATTACTTCGAATTTGGTGAGAACATCCGGTGATATTACGTAAATAATTTATATTTGTATTGTGTATTCTTTTCTTGGTCTATCAATGTCTGACTAATGAATGGTTACCTACATTTTATTTGTGTTTTGGACACAAAGGTCAGTTCTTCAACATGTTATATTATATCTGTTATGTCATCCTGTTCAGTGAATAAGCCATTAAATGGTATTTCTTTTTGTACCA
The DNA here is from genome assembly GCF_004193835.3 of Ostrinia furnacalis. Classification (NCBI taxonomy): domain Eukaryota; kingdom Metazoa; phylum Arthropoda; class Insecta; order Lepidoptera; family Crambidae; genus Ostrinia; species Ostrinia furnacalis. The sequence continues at coordinate 109,569 of NW_021132580.1, read as the reverse complement.
TATCCGCTTTAGCAAATGAATATTTCATATATTAAGTTCAGTACTGAGAAACGACGCTTAAAACCTTGTTTTAATCTCAAGATTGGATTTACCTAAATCTGTAACTAATTGATTGATTTTCAGTATTTGTTTCAAGTCCAATTCACAGGCTTGATCTATTCTAATGTTGATGCATAGAGACTTATTGACATCTTCAGCTAATGCTGCTGTGCAGATGTGTTTATTGAATCTAGGTAAGTATTATATAGTTTACATAGTACCAGTATTAGTGACGTTCAAATGATCAGCAGAACTTAACCAATTAACGTTGACGTGCATTACAAGTATTTCGATTATTTATCCTGCAAGAGTGTTGCAACTTAGTTCCCCAAATTAATTTGCCAGGTTGCAACATGGAGACTCTTGGAAAAGCCACTAAAAGTGCAATGCATTGCTAAAGACCCTGGGTTTTGCCATCTTGTGATGTTTACTTTCGAATTGCATCTACATTTTTTAATTATACGAGGATGTGTGACTAAGCCGCCATCACACCATTTAGCACAATGCTATGCTGTTTTTTTTTTAAATTATGTTCTTGTACTCCACAGTTCCACACTATGAATACAGTCAACTCCGTGGTCAAAATTGGTTAGGTCCAATCAATTCTCGGAGGGGTTACACAAATTGAAAGATTACAGTTTGGTTGTAACATTGCACGCTTGGAATAAACTGATTGTCTGAGAAGAAATATAAATCCGTATTTCTGCTGCTGTGTAAGTAATGTCAAACGCTTATAACAGCTTTTAAAGGCGCTATGGTAAGCTCAGTCGTTAGAGACCCCTATCTTAAAGAAAGAAAAATGACAACATTCACTGCAATACATCTTCTATGAATCCAAATAAAAAAGTAACACAGAGTCGACAAGCGCCACACAATTTACAGCGTGGAGTAATTTTTACAGAGAAAATAAACTCAACACTCCATTTAAATTACTATGTAAATGACGAGTGACAAGTGCTACTTACGCCAGGTTATTTATTATAGAAACCGGGAATTACAGTAAGGCAGGGGAAAAAAGCAACCATAAATGGGTGCTTCAACGTACCTACTTACTTTGAACTACCGTTTCTTTGTCTATAATTATAAAAACATGTCCAGACTGACTTATTTCTTTACATGCCATATCAATGTTAAAATTATAGAATTTAACTAAAGCATTATTCTCATATTGATTTTGGAAAACTGCATTTTATGCTTTCCCTAACAAAAACCGTAGCATTCTTGAAATACAATTATTTCTGAAAGAACTTTGCTGTCTACAAAGTAACACATAGATATTCAAGAGTCTCATATGATTCACGGGAAAACCCACTGCCTTGAGCTATTTTCGCGTTTTAAAAACCTACTAGGCACAATATAAGTCTCATAAACGTTTTTAACTGTCTTACAGCATTTAATCTTTTAACAACCACAAACATTTTAATAGCTCATTTTCCCCAAACGATTGACACGTCCTCTTAAATTTCAGAGTTCCTCTTTGCTACATAAATGGTGCAATGATTTGTATTACACAACGTTTAAGTGCTTAAACTAGTCGGAAATCGAACACGGATCTGTCTGCCGTTTCTGCCGTTTGATAACGTGCACTAATAAGGGTAGCTGCGCAACAACATCCTGAGCTAGCTTCCTTACTCCAGCTGCTATTCTAATTAGGTCTTGGTTATTTGTTTTTAAGTACAATAGACATGTTGACACCACCAATCAATTGACGTACTTTTTTAAACTGTCAAAACGAAACTTTCCCATAGATTTTGTATGGCACTACAAGCAAGTGACGTCACTATTATTTCAATTCAATTAAACTGCTTTTTTCAATTACAATGCGAACAAAAATCGTAATCTACAGGTAATTTAAAATTAATTAGGTTTTTAAGACCAGAATGAAAGGTCTTTTTAAAAAAATTGCAATTTCGCACTTATCACAGGTACATAGAAGCCAGTGGTTAGCGTCGCCGTCGATTGTGCATCTATAATAGACATTGTTATGTCTAATCCGTCATGTTAAACGTAAAAAATTATAACAAGGAATCATTTACGCTGAGTTGCACCACCTAACTCTGATCATAACTTTGACGATGACCAGTGTTTTTTGTATGGAGTTTGACAGATTTTTGACCTTTGTCAAAGTTAAAGTAAGATGGTGCAACTCAGCCTTATTGTTACTATTGTCAGTTTGTCAGTTATATCTATCTTTACCTGTAGATACTTATGTTATAAATAAGTACGAATGGATATGCTACCCTTATCGCAAAAACTACAGAAACGGATTTCAAATATGATATTACTCTTACACTCTCCTTATGAGATTGTATTTAACTTATGCCAGTACCTAAGTCGCGGGAAAAAACTATTTATACTTCATTAAACTACTGTGTTGTGTATTTTGCTGCAGCTACAGGATGTTAAAAAGTGCAGTGTACTGAATGTCCTCCAGTTCGAACACTTGTTCTTAAAAATATATTGGGGTTGAACCGTTAATCTCTATATTTCCTTATAAAAACCACTTCGATCGTCATTAGAACACTCATCAGTCCATCAGGTTATGCTTTGCTCTTATCATCGAAGAAAAAGTAGCGAAAAGTTCATTGAACTCTACTTACTTCTATCGTTAATCAACCAGTGGGTGGCCAGTTGCAAAAAATGCTGGATGACTTCGAAACAATTCGAAAGCATTTTACGATTTGTAGACACTCAATAAAAGAAAAGTTTTCAATCTGTTATTTGAGAACGAAGCGGTGAATGAATTGTTGATAAATATGACCTGCATAAAAAAATATTCTTTGCGATATATTTATTAGTCTTTTCGTTCACCCTAAACTAAAAAAAGCTACAATTTACATGTTACAGAAGAATGTAATACATAACTCTAGCCAATTACAGAGTCTCATACAAGTCAGTAGCAACAGCAGAATAAAAAAATGCAGAGATAATNGCTGACACTGTGAACGTGATCAAGATAAGATATGAAGAGATTTAGTATTGTGCATACCGGCACATTTATTTAGAAATGAAATGTATTTTTCTTTAAGGATATTTATTGGGCTTTCAAATAACATCAATATTGTTGGGGTACCATGATTGTGTCAGAAGAAAATCTTTAAAGTTCGCGTCGCGGAAGGTGCGGTTTAATAGTAATTTTAATAAACTATTTAATAAGAATTTTAATAAACTATTTCACAGAAAAAAGTCGTGTATAATTTTCAGTAGGTAGCTCGTTTAATTTTAAACTTAAAATTAAATACACATCCCGAGAGTGGAAAAAGGAGTGTAAAACAGTAAAACTCGACTAGGATTTAAATTAAGTAACTGCTTTGCATACTGCAGAGGGTTTGGAATGAGAAATAATTCGTTTAGCATATTTAAAGTTATAACAGGTCACGTTTTACACTCGTACAAAGAATAATTACCTCACTAGTATATACTACCTTTAGTTAACTAGAGTTATTTGGATCTTTGAACCCAATTACAAAAAATCTAGTAGTTTATTATTTTTGTCCATAAATTCCTTGAAAACGAATGAAAGAAGTAGCTGAAGATATCTGATAAATATTTTTCTTCTTGTTTTTAATTTACTCTTTCTTTCTGTCTTATTTCTACAAGTCATCTAATTTTAGGAAACGATATTTACTTTTACGGATTTAAAAGTGTTGAAATATTCCAGGATATGTATTGAAACCACGTACTTTGAACTCAATATTCTTATTTCGAATAATCACATTTTACAATCGCATCAAAACGTAATCCGCCATCGTATGCTCGAGCGTCAGTNAGAGTTAGGGTTTAATGGCCACATAAAGGGAAAACTATAAAAACTAGGAAAATCGGATATCTGGAGTAACACCACATTCATAATCAATACTACTAGCGCCACACCGGCACCGTAGTGTTCGCCTGTACCGCTCACCGCTAGATGGCGCTAGCACTTTGAGCGTCGTTTTTCTGCACCGCGGTGTCCAGATTTTTTTTCCTTTCTAGACAGCCTCGTCGATTAAGTTGAATGTTGTGTAATTTGAATTTGGTTGATTTCGTTTATTATTATATCGTGAGGTTCGCTAAGGTTAAGTTATTATTAAAACAATTTTGATTCGTTGTCCATTTTAAAGGTCGCTATGTTTAATATCGTAAAAAAAATGACGATAATATTAAAGGACGACGACGTTAAATAATTATGCCACATTCTACAAAAAGAAGTGAAATCCCACCAAAAACATTCTGTAAAAAACTAGCCAAGTCTCGATGGAGCTGCTTGTTTATCTCTAAAAAGTAATGAAATCTAGACAAAGTCGTGCCAAGTCTATGGTTCTTTACTGCGATTTCTTTATTATTATAGTTAATTTTGTGTGACTTGGCCGTTGAACAATCTTTATTAAGATAATCAATAATCATGCATAAGTATTATTGAAATACGCAGCTTTATTAAGCCTACAATTGACTGGTTAATAAATCAACGTTTTCCAAGTGGCAATATTCCATCGTCAATGGGTAGCGGTTCTGGCAACAGATTGGTGCAATGGTGTCATGGCGCACCTGGTTTTGTACCCTTAAACGGCCAAGTCACACAAAATTAACTATAATAATAAAGAAATCGCAGTAAAGAACCATAGACTTGGCACGACTTTGTCTAGATTTCATTACTTTTTAGAGATAAACAAGCAGCTCCATCGAGACTTGGCTAGTTTTTTACAGAATGTTTTTGGTGGGATCAATCTTTTTTGCATTCAACAAAATAATGTAAACGTCGTCTAAGATTGATTGCTCATCACCATAATTTACATATATTTAAAACGGTTCTCAAGGAAAATATCCTCGTCTCATATCAACATAATCTCCGTATGTCAGAACCTCGATACTAATAAGTATGAACTTCCTTATATCCGGAAATAGGCCTTGACTCACTCGTTCACCAACCCCAGATAGGTAACCTTTCATTGAATTTTGAATTCTATGTCTATTGATATAAAGACACATTTGTAAATGCACTGTTCAAAGGATATATTAATCCCTTGAGTGCTGGGATGATGTCATATAATGTTTTTCTTTACGAACAAGTTTGACTTGGAATTTGAGATGTTTTCATTTTTTGTTGCATCGGACGACTTGTGGCGGTAAACTAGTTAAATTGAATTAGCAATAAGGCTTATGAGACAAGACACAAAATAAAAAAGCTTTTTTTCTAGTTACATGTATACTGAAACTTACAATTACCTACAGTGATTCTGATCAATTTCGTTGGCAGGCAACCGAAATGAATTAAATACCTTATTCTTATATTTTTTTTGTCTTCGGCACTTTTTGTGTTTCTGGTTAAAGTACCTACTAATAAGCTCACAGTGGGGTGAGGCCTATAATATACTCTTACTTGTTTTACCTCATTCGTATGGGGTATTTATTCAACTCTACCATCATTAAAGGGGCTCGCCAATATGTCGATGTCATTGCTCTGACAGTTACGCAACGAAAGAGGCATTTTGGCAACTTGTTACGTGATCTTTTTGAAGCATGATTCACTTGTTTCTTTATGGTGAAAGACCACATGGGGACACAATCAGTGAAACTTCAAAAAATATAAAATCCAATATTATACTAAAACTAATGTGTTTATTATCTTAGGAGATTCATACTTAAGGGTCGTGTATGTTTGTCATGTAGTACTAGATATCGTAATAAAATCTTCATAAATCGACGTCTTTAACAATACTTAAAAAGTAATAAAATTGCACTCAAACCAATACGAGACAAAACGTGCAAAAAATCATCAAAGTTTGAGAAACCTCTGACATTTTACATGTGATTTCGTTATTTTTACAACACATTAATCAATTCCCAGTGAGGATTAATTAACGAAGGTTTCATTTATTGTCTCATCATGTGTTAACTGATCAATTACATGGTTAATAAACCGTTGACCCGCCGTGCAAGGACAATTATGAAACATCTTTAAAGATGGGCGTCTGCACCGTTATGTTAAAATATCAGAAAAAACGGTAATTCTACAAAAGTGGAATCGTGGACGTAAACTGGTTTTGTGTGGTGCAGGATATTGGTTTTTCAACGCAAAATTGCAGGGCTGCCACGTCTGCGGAAAAAGTCGTCTCCAGTCTAAAAAGTTTAAAACTCGTTTTCACCATCAATTCCTAATTTTTAAGTGACCCCTTCGTTCGTTCGCTTCAGCCGAAAGACGTCCACTGCTGGACAAAGACCTCCCCCAAGGATTTCCACAAAGATCGGGCCTGAGCCGCTCGCATCCAGGCGCCTCCCGCGACCTTCACCAGATCGTTGGTCCACCTAGTGAACTAGTTGGTCCACAGAAGTGTGGTGATACTCTTCTTAAAAAAAAGGCGACAAAGTGATCCCTATGAAAATAAAATTCCTGTTATGTGTTACCATAGGGGTCACTTAACAAATAAGGGATTGATGGTGAAAACGGGCATAAGTTCTGTCCGGAATATTCAACTGTTTGACTTAGGTACTGACCTGTGACTAAATGTCAGATCCTTAAAAATTCAATCCTGCTGTACTTTAACTGGCTTACTGTTAGAGATTAAGCCTTGTGGTCCTTTAATTGGCTGACTAGTCCCTTATTTACATTCAAGATTTGGTAACCCTAGTCGCGATGTTCACCTCACAAACTAGGTCGGTACTTTTAAAGTAATGAATTTTTACATTTTTTCTATTGAACAGCTAATTTTTTCTGTCACCACTGATCCTCTTCTCAAAGTAGTTCATAATAATGTGTAAAATATTTCGTTGTAGATTATACCCCTGTCGTAAAAGACGAAAAATATCGAAATCGCTGTTGGAAATATCCAATAACGTTATCAGTTATGAGTCAAAGTGGTATGATTCGGAACAATGACCATTTCGATCTGTGGGCGCTTATCAGTAAACTTCGTCAATATTGTTTGTTTTGAATTCGGTTGAATTGTTCCAATGTTATATTATTAACGTAGAGTCGTTAAAGGGTTGAATATTTTCAATAAACTTCCTTTAAACCTCTCTCGTGTCAGAGATTCTGCGTTCGAATTCCAAGTAGGTAAAATCACTTGTCTTAGTCCGTCATCATCATCATCATCATCATTTCAGCCATAGGACGTCCACTGCTGAACATAGGCCTCCCCCAATGCTTTCCACGTTGATCGATTGGTAGCGGCCTGCGTCCAGCGCTTCCCTGCAATCCCTGCTACCTTTACGATGTCGTCGGTCCACCTTGTAGGTGGACGTCCCACGCTTCGTTTTCCGGTACGCGGCCTCCACTCCAGAACCTTGCTGCCCCATCGGCCGTCAGTTCTGCGTACTATGTCTTAGTCCGTAATGGGCTTTAAAAGTTCATCAGAGAGTTCAATGAATACTTAACCCTTCACTGAGTCTCAAAATCCATAGAGTATCTAATCACTAAGCTAAACTACTGCTGCACACTCGACCACCCACTATTATTAAATCATAAGTGATAAAGCATAAATAAAGACACATTGCAAATCTCATTAACAAGTCATCACACAAAAAGGAAGTAATAAACAACATGTCATTGAATTATGTCCCTTGAACTATCGTTTAAATGATATTGTACATAAAAATAGATTACATACATAGCTATTAAATTTACATGTTTGAATTTCAAGACCACTATCTAATGACGTCTATTCAACTGATGCGCATAGATAAATACAGTACAGAAGCGACATTGCTGTCATTTTGATAAAAATATTTGCACGAGGCAACTTCATTGCTATTTGAATTAATGAAATCTACTTACACTGGGATAAATGAAAAAAAGAACAAATTTTTAAATTATTTGTTTCTATGGAAACTATTAATGGATTCACACACATTGATAGGATAGGAAAATTACAAGTGTATTTCTCAAAGTCGCACCATAATATTAGGTACCAACTAACTGAGCCGGTCGAACTAGCCTTTCTGTCACCACCTATTCTTTGACCCATCGTCACCGCTTTGTAGAACGATCAAAGACAATCGGCTCATTACAATATTCACGACAACGCATTGTCTACGGAACAAGTTTACATCGGCCACTTTCGAGAACATCGGAAAATGCCTTGGCCTAATACCGAACTGATAATAGGACTTGCCAGACTCTTTGTAAATAAACTTTTTGTCATCAATAATCTAGTGTAAATACGTGAGCGTTTCGATAACTCTTTCATAATGCGAACAGCTAGACTGGAATTCGCTGCCTGCTGCTGTCTTTCCTGAACACTATCGGGCCTTTTCAAGNTGTCGATGCGCGCATCTTAGGCCTACAGGAGTATGAAGAATAATTGTACCAAGTTTCGTTAAAATCCGTCAAGTAGTTTTTGTTTCTATAAGGAACATACAGACAGACAGACAAAAATTTTACTGATTGCATTTTTGGCATCAGTATCGATCACTAATCACCCCCTGATAGTTATTTTGAAAATATATTAATTTCATGTACAGAATTGACCTCTCTACAGATTTATTATAAGTATAGATAGATAATCACATTTTACAATCGCATCAAAACGTAATCCGTCATCGTATGCTCGAGCGTCAGTGTTGCCATCCATGTATTTACTTTTCCCACTAATTTTGGGGTTACCCGCTCGAATATGCGATTTACAAAGCAAATAAGATTTACAGAATAATTATATCACATTTAATGCTAACAGTCGGCCATTCTGTCCCCGGAATGCCCTCATTACGGTTTCGGCCATTTGACTGCCTGTGTGTCCCACACTTATAGATAAAAGAAAAAGTTAACGAAATTTGGATTAGGCTAATTATTATCATTATCGTTTACAATTTAGAGGTATCAGAACCCATTAAAAAAAATTGATTCACTTCTCAATGAACGTTACCTCAGAACGTTACTAATTTAGGAACATAAATGAGATCAGTTTTCTGACATACATACAATCAAACAAGATTAAATTAAGATGTGAAGTAATCTAACTTGGATTAATTCCCATACATTGTTTACAATTAGGTACCCTATTTAAAATGTATTTAACATAACTTATCACAACCAAAACAAAAGAAAATAGATTTACTTCTCAATTACCATTTCTAATTTAGGAACTTATATGAGATTAGTTTCTGACATTACATTCAATCAAAATGATTAATCAATCAAACAAGATTAAAGTAAGATGTGAATTAATAATCTATCTTGGATTATCTCCCATACATTGTTCCACAATTAGGTACCCTATTTAAAATATTTAACATAACTTATCAGAACCAAAACAAAAGAAAATAGATTTACCTACTAACATTATAACTTGATCTTGTTACATTAATCAAAGAAGATAAATTAATCAGACATTATTGAAGTAAAATACCTAATAATTATGTAATTAAGCTACTACTCATTATTACTATTGAATAGTTTGTGGCTGGAGTCTCGACGCTGAGCTCATGGTGTCATCCTCCCGACTTGGTTGGTTGGTAAAAGGTATATGTATTTAGGTTCATCATTTCTTCTCCCTGTAGTCATATTACACAGACTCCCATTAGACATTGCACTCCTCCTCTCTAGTGTAGCTGACCTGGAAGATAAATAAGTGAGTTACTAGTTGTCCTACTACTTTGGACTTCAAATTTGTTACCTGTCAGCCTTGATGAAATATTTATGATAAAGTTAATAAGTATTTATTTGTTTAGGAATATGCAGCACAATATTACATTCATGTGTGATTATGAAATATTGTAAACCAATGATTATTTCTATCCAATCTGATAGTCATGTAGATAACAAATTATTTGTCAATAGGATAATAATTATGAAATAATTGTTTTATCTGCAAGTCGAGCGCGAAGCAAACACTGCCGTACCATCCTTTACTGGAACCATTTCGCCGCATTTTCAGGCCCCTATTTGAGAACCTCTGGATAAGACCAGAACGCAGAAATTTTCGTCATCTAGTAAGCTATAATCACATACTTAAAATCCAAAATTTCAAGTCTGTAGGTCATTTAGTTCCGAAGTTAAGCGAAAGCAAAGTTTCGCATTTACGACACTCACTCACTCACTGATGATCATCAAAATAGAACTAGTACTTCCCATAAACTCAGAGAGCTGAAATTTGGTACAGAGTTAGGGTTTAATGGCCACATAAAGGGAAAACTATAAAAACTAGGAAAATCGAAGATCTGGAGTAACACCACATTCATAATCAATACTACTCCGACCACAGAATAAGTAATAGTACAGGTACAGAAGGATTACTCCGCAAGACGATTTAAATAAATGCGAGTCTTGCTACGACGCGATACAGTGGAATTCAGCTCGCACAGCACTAAGTACCTACAATTTTATTCACCTACAAGTTTTGTCTCTTTCTATCGCGTGCCTCTGAACTCTTCTTACGCTGTTAGGGTTGCTGTCTAGTAGTGTCTAGTAAAAAAATAATTAATCTACTTATTTGTAATGAGGTACGTATTGATTATGGAAAACCTTGGGAGAGGCCTTTGTCCAGCAGTGGACGTCATTTTTGACTGAAACGAACGAACGCATTCTGAGCAGTAGTCATGGTAGGTTAGGTTCCTATACTATCCTAAGAATTATTGATTACCTACATGGCCAACATACCTTTCAGCATCTTTGGGAAGCGAAAAAAAAGATAAATCCGGTAGATTTCTTTTCGAATTTAAACACCCGAACGCCGCACAATAATATTTCTTTCTCTTTATGTCCATTTATAAATAATACTTCGATCATAGTGTAACGGTTAGCGTTACCGCTGATCTTTATCTTAGATCTAAATTCTAATTTAATTACTATTATCTACCTAAATAAAATATACTTAAATAATAAAATATCTAAATCTACGTAAACTACCTAAATAAATAACTTAATTAAATTATTCATATTGTTCTACACTAATTAAATAAATAAAATAATAAATCTACAAGCAAACCCGCGCGAAACAAGTTGTTCAATATTTCTTTTGTTCTCTGTTGAGCGGGCGGACTGTTTTTTATGCATGCGCAAGCGACGCGCCTACGGCCGCGATGCTCCCGTTGTAAATGAACAGCTGGGTTTAATTAATTAATTATTATGATTAATAAGAGTCACATGCAGGTATATTTATTATAGAGAAATAATAGAATTGTTCTAAATTGGAATTGGAACAAACTGTAAGTCGGTGTAGTTAAATGATTTTAGTTTGGCATTTATAGGTTACAGAACTCATTGGGTTTAATAAATTTGCATTTGTAAAATTACTATGGGAGTAAATTAATAACATTTAGTAAGGAGTGTCTAAGGTTTCTGATGATCACTTGAAACGACAATTTTTTGTTTACAAGTTATATCCAAATCGAGTGTGAGAAATATCCTAGAGATTTCTCCCGTTGGCGTAATATCATGGGAATCATACAAAAAAATATTATTATGTAGATGTCGCAGGCAAATTGTATGATTCCGCATTTTACAAACGGCGTCGTCAATTCACAAACGCTCGCTGTTCTATGAAATGCCTAAGGCAAAATGTAAATTGCCTTGGCACTTTATAATATGCCAACAAAACATTTGATAGCCAATTCAATCGCTGTTTACAAAATGCCGCGGCAAATTGAAGTATTTAGTTCTTTTTCTCACCACGCGAGGCGCTGCTAATCAAAACAAGAAAAATGGCGTCGGATAGTGGTTTTGTTTGCTCATAGTGAATGCGAAGGCGCAAGATATTATGCGCACATTAGAAATGCGCTTTGGCCGACCGGACTCGATCGCACTGTCCGAGATAGAAAATCTAAGAAATCTTCAGAGACTCATCGACTCTCCGCAACAGATTTGTGTGTTCGCTACTCGAATAAAGAATAGCGTAGCGACTCTTCGCGCACTAGAGCGAACACACTACCTCTACAATCCGGAGATAGTGTACAGTTTAACCGACAAGCTAACTCCAGCGCTTCGCTACCGGTGGTACGACTACGCCTGGGAGCACACTGAAGAGGAACCGGACCTCGTCAAGTTTAGCCGCTTCATCGAGCTAGAAGCCATGAAGTGTGCCAAGTTCGCCGCTCCGGAACCGGTTCATCGAGAAGACAGTCACCGTAAACCACGTGCCCAGCGTGTCTTCCACATCGAACAGAAGAAAATAGTTTCACAGAAATCATCGTGCCCAGTGTGCGATGGTATCCACTCCGTTACCGATTGCTGGAAAATGAAGAAAGCAGAATGCAGCGCACGTTGGGAGATCGCAAGACAGAAACGCCTGTGCTACCGCTGTCTTCGTCCCTGGACAAGAGCGCATAGATGTCCAGGGATACAGTGCAAAATAAATGGCTGCAGGAAAACCCACCATAAATTACTGCACCACGAAACCGTCGCGCCTACAGAGAAAATACACGCAATANAATTGAGACATGATGAAACATATTTACGGATAAATTTACCCATTTTGGGAAACCAGTAATCGTGTTTAATCTTATCAAGCGTTTTGTCATACGAAAAATGGCCACATTCGTCATGATTCAATTGACAAATACGCCATCTGGCGCCCTTAGGGACGACCCATTTTAATTGGTCTCCAACTCTTCTATAAATCTTATTGTCATGAATAGTAAAGTTTGCCACGATGTCTTTAACATTTCTCTCACCACAGTCCAAAATGGATTTGACTCTTTTTAACTCGGGGTCAGCCATTTGAACTGTCTGAAGCCAATCGTCGGTCTCAATCCGCATGATTTCGAACTCTCGGCCTTCTGCGAGGTTATCTAGATGGCTCTCTCTAATAGGATTCCGACTTAGGGCATCTGCATGCTTCATGTGATCCCCAGGTCGATATTCGATGTTGAAATCATACTCCTGGAGAAGTAGCCACCATCTGGCTATTCGCGGCACTAAGTCCCTTCTTGTTAGGGTTGTCCTTAGTGCATTGCAGTCCGTATAAACTTTGAAATGAATGCCGATGAGATAAGTACGGAATCTCTTTAGTGAACAGACGACAGCAAGGGTTTCCAACTCATAGGAGTGAAGAAATTCTTCCTCCTTGCTTGTCTGTTTGCTGAAGTAAGCAACGGGTTTTAGCGGCGATTTTTCATCGGGGCGTTGTAACAATATTCCACCCAAGCCTAACTTGCTCGCATCGCAGTGGACTTCCGTCAAATACTTCGGATCATATAATGCTAGTAACGGTCTTTGTATCAACTTGTCTTTGATAGTTTGAAACGCCACTTCTTGGTCTTTACCCCATTGCCATGGTGTGTTATTTTTCGTTAGTACTGTAAGGGGCTTAGCGATGCTTGCAAAGCCGGGAATGAATCTCCGGAAGAAGCTCGCTAACCCAACAAACTGTCTTACTTGGTGAACGGTGGTTGGCGTAGCAAATGATGCGACTGCGTCAGTTTTCCTTTGACCAGGCTTTAAGCCCTCTTGTGATATTTCGTATCCCAGATACTCCAGTGTGCTTTCGAAGAAATTACACTTTTTTAAGTTCAATGTCAGCCTGGCCTGACGTAGTGCGTCTAGAATCTTAGCCAATTTCTTGAAGCCATCATCAATCGTGGCTGCGGGTGATAAAATGTCATCCATATATGGCATAGCTAATTCGTATCTATCTTTGCCTAACGTCTTGTTAATCATATGCTGAAAGACGGCTGGTGCATTCACTAAACCAAACGGCATTCGCGTGTACTCGTAATGTCCGTCTGGCGTTATGAATGCAGTCAGATGTCTTGAGTCCTCAGCCATAGGGATCTGATAATATCCAGATTTTAGATCTAGGCTGGTGAAGTACCTCATACCATTTAATCGATCGAGTTGATCGTCAATTACCGGCATTGGATAAGAGTCCTTAACAGTTTTCCTATTCAGTGACCGGTAATCGACACATAAACGATATTCGTTGTTCTTCTTTCGAACAAGTACGATTGGACTTGCGTAAGGTGAGTTTGATTCTTGTACTATGTTGTTTTCTAGCAATTCATTAACCAACCCTCTGACAATCTCCCGTTCTTTATAAGCCAGTCGGTACGGTTTATACGAGACTGGGCTCTGGTCATTTAATTTAATATGCATTTCTGAAACATTGGTCTTACCTAACTCAGTCGTATCTAACGCAAAACAGTCCCTATAACTGTTTAGAAGATCTACTAAGCGTTCTTTATGTTGTGCATTAACATCTGGGCCCACATTTACCATGTCTTGTGTAATTGTGAGTCTATCTGGTTCTTCATTGCTATTAATCTGTACCTGATTTACCTCGACACACGACGGAGTATAAGATTTCAGCTCGCCCACCACTGGTAAAAGGTAGGCACGCGCTAGTAACTTACCGTTTTCTATTAAAACATCACCATTTGATATGTTTATAGCCATAATCGACCCAAAACCATGATTAAGATGGAATACACCTTGCAATATTATATGCTCGTCGTGTAGTTTTAAAGACGTACTACCTGGTATGTAGATATATCCCGTCTCGATTAAATCAGAACGTATAGGTATGCATTGAGTCCCTACCAACCTTATAGACTCGGCTGCGAATATATTTATTTTACACAACTCATTTTGAGCTGAATACAAAACTAGCTTTTCATTGGTCTTATGCACGATTACATAAGGTAATTCGGTTAAGTTCTGACCAATTAGTATATCCGTACTTAAGAAAGTATCATCGACAACATAGGCTTCAATCTCTGCCTCAACGAAGTCAATACTGACATCGATCATGGTACGGCCTATTGGTTGCGTAACCCCACAACCAAACCCCTTTATAACTGGTAAGTTATCACTTTTAACCGCAACATTTAAGTCATCTGCTGTACTTTTACTAATAATAGTGCATTGACTTCCAAAGTCTATGAAAGCATTTCTATCAGTTTCGTTTACTCGTATCTTTTTATGATAAATATTTAACGATTTACCTTGAGCTGTAATTTGTTGAACCTCCTTGTAATTATTACTCGAAGCCACCGAAGTTTTATCTTGTACATGCTCTCGTTTACAGTGCTCCGCAACGTGGCCTAAGCGTTGACACTTCGTGCACCTTTGCATAGGCTTCGGGCATTTCGGCACGGTATGCCCAACTTCAGAACAGTTGAAACATTTAACAGCGCGATTTATGCTCGGGAATTTAGTATTTCGGTCAGTGGGTCTGCCATTGCTTGTTTTATGGAGCGGGGCAGATCTTTTACTATCCAGCACAGGACGCACGTTTTTGACTGATATACTCCTCAAGTACCGTAATAGTTGACTAGGGCGCTTGAAACTTGATCCTTGTGCATTCAATTGTACATTATGGTCAAAAATGCCATGGATTATGCAATCAACTGCATCTTTACCTTTGATGTGGCATCGACTTACTAGCTTACTCTTCTCGTAAAAGTATTCCTCTAATGTCTCGTCTCGCCTGCTTTTCCTGTTCAGCATTTCGTTTAATCGGTCTGCGTAATTTCTATCGTCAGGAAAACATTTCAGAAGTTTTCTCTGCCAATCTTTCCAACTCAAGTCGATAGAGCTCAACCCTTCATACCACTTCCTGGCTAGACCAGACAACTTAGGTAACGCGTGATATATAATCTGTCTTTCTGTCCATCCGTAAATGATGGCTACCTCATTGACTTTTCTGAGCCAAGCCCTGGTACTTTGTATTTTCTGGCTGGGGTCAAATTGAGGAATGACCTCTTGAGCGCCGATAAATGAATTTGATCCTTGGTTATTCATAGCTTGTATGAAGTCCCGCATTATATTCTTCGACGAGTTACTACGGCTTTTTGCTCTTCTAGAGCGATCTTTTGAAGCGTGTCTACTCCTCGAACGAGACGGACGATATTGCGACCTCGAACTACGACTTCGTGTTCTTCTAGAGCGGTTCTTCGAAATGCGTCTCTCTCTTGAACGGTTTCTACGGTCGGATGATAAAGAACTATCACCGGATAAAGATCTACTTGCGGAAGACGACGTCTCCGTAACTGAGTAGTGCCGGCGATAATTTCTGCGACGGTCGGCCTTCCTCCCATCATGATGCATGCGCTTGGAGCTGTGACGGTAACGACGTCTCCTCGTATGTAGCTTCCTTGACGGCGAGCGACTCGTCCTGCTAGAGTGGCTACTGGTAGGACTACTAGTGTCCCTGCGCTTGTCCCCAGAGTGTTTGTGAATAAACGAAGATCGTGACCGATAACGTTTCATCGGTACGTTCGAGGAGGTCGTAATATCACTTTTACGTTTGTCCGATCTGCGACTATGAATTGGTGATGCATGTGTAGGTGTGTATCTGCTTTGATCAGTGTCCGACATTTTTATAGCTACGTCCATTGTTCTTTTAGGAAACCATTCATAGTCATCATTACCATATACAAAGTGTCATCACCATAAGCCTAAATGATATGGTAATGATGTTAATGGTAATGACGAAAACGATTTTAAAATTATATAAAAATAATTGTCACCACTATTGGGACACCTCAATATCGCCATTTTTTTATTGTAATCACATGCTACAAAGTGCTAATTATTAGAAAAATATCGATATATAAAACTTACCAAATCGCACAAAATGGGAATGACGCGAGCCGATGACAAACTGCGAGTGTCTCTCGTTTTCGGAGTTTAAAAAGTCTCGGAGCTGCGTAAATTTTACGTGCATTCTGTTCTGTTACGAGCAACGAATTGAAGAGTGGGACGCGCGGACACAAGCGGGGATAAGTCGCGTCGCGGCCACATTAAAGAACCTTTGATGCTGCCGCGATGGCTATGACGATTTCTCGTGACAATATTTCAATTCATGATTCCATTTTATTGGCTAATACGATTTCAATATAATTTTGTTATTTTGTCACGGTAAATATGTACATTTTAAATTTATAATCAAAATCTGGTCTGTGTATAGGTAAAGTAAAAAAAATTAAAAGACAACGGCAAAGGTCAGTATTTTTACTGTGATGGTAATGACGTTTAGTGCGTGTTTTCTTGATTATCGAAATAACTTGAAGTATTTAATCAATATGGATCATGGCGCCTTATGTGGAAACTTGTATGAATCGTTATTCAGAAGTTTAATTTACCAGAACTACAACAGTTTTTTTTTTATCGATCGGAACATAAGTTTTTTACTGTTTCGCGGATTTACCCGATAGCAATTTTGTGACCCGAGCGGGCAATCGCTAGTTCAAATTTTACACGAAGCCTCATATACTTAATATTTTGTAGCGATTCTTTATTGGGTTTCAAATTGACTAAAATGCGACGTTGCCAAACGAGCGCTACGGATGCGGGTAATAAGCAATACTCAATCCTAAATGCTTTACATAGAGCTTGGTTTGCTAGGGCAAACATCTACAGTGGTGCGCCGACGCTGCTTAGACCCGAAACATGAATGAACGGGGGCGGAGCATAATCGAGCGTGTGTGTGCAAACAATTTAGGCCCTTAAGGTGTCAAGGCGTTCGAGTCCCCGATAGTACGCGATTCTAGACTTATCGCTCGGCGGCCGCTGCCGCGGCGCGGCACGTTCGCTTCGCTCGCTGCGCTCGCTCGCTCACTCGCCTTCACGCTGTGTAAAGTCGCAAGTCTAACCTAAACTATAGCTTTGTTGTCCAACAAGTTTTTTAACACTTAAGGACTCGCTAATGGGTCTAAAGGACCCAGTTCTTCAATATTTGTGTAATAACTTTTAAAGTTTGGTGTTTGCGATGTTATCGCTCTTAGTACCTTTCCACGACATTGTAGCACAGCCAATAGCGGTCATAATCACAGGTCATAATCGTCAAATAGCCCACTGCATGTGATTGCTACAGACGAAAAATGTGTTTTTGAGTCCACTGGACCCGGTAAACAAAGTGATTTTTTAAATGTTCTATACAAATTTCTCATTAATTGTTAATAGGCAAATCATAGTAGTTTACGAAAATAAACAAGGTATTTTTTTAAATAATTAATTACAAAACTTTTCAAAAATAACCTTCATTTTGCCAAAAAACCTTCAATTTTTTAAATAAGTTATTATTTTAGAAAAAGGCAATAAATATGACTATTTGGTTTATTATTTTATCTTTGTTTATATCATATTAATATCCTTCTAATAAAGTAGTTTTCACTTTTATTTAAGTTTTTGAAAAATACATAGGATTTTATATACTGGGTCCACCGCACCTACTACTTGTGGGACAGCGCCCCGATTGCGCTAAATAAATATTTTCGACTCTAGTCGATTAGTTCGTTCGTTCGTTCGTTTCAGCCGAAAGACGTCCACTGCTGGACAAAGGCCTCCCCCAAGGATTTCCACAAAGACCGGTCCTGCGCCGCTTGCATCCAGGTACTTCCCGCGAGTGTCAGTGGGCGGGGCACATAGCTCGAAGAGCTGATGGCCGCTGGGGCAGGAAAGTTCTTGAGTGGCGACCACGAGCTGGAAGACGTAGCGTGGGCAGGCCTCCCACTAGGTGGACCGACGATCTAGTCGATTAGTAGTAGCAGATTTTTCAAACAAAAATCTGCTGTCTGCACGTCATATCCGTATCGCGGTGTCGCTTTGACAGCTATAAATGTAGTTCAAAGTTCCAACGATACTGTAACGTAAACGAAATGCAACTGCGTCTTTGTGTAAAAACTGAGCCCCGATTACGGTAATTTTTAACGTCAACAATCCAGACACGCTTCTCGATTCTGCGATACGATTGGTCGTTCAACAGCGTACGTCAGCTGTTTTGACCAATCGTATCGCAGAATCGAGAAGCGTGTCTGGATTGTTGACGTTAAAAGTTACCGTAATCGGGGCTCTGATAGAAAGTTAGAACTAAAGCTACTTTTTCTCAAACGCAAGTCAAACGCCTCACGAGCATTTTTTGCTGTTTTTAGTAAAAAATAAGGTGTTCGGACTTTTAATGGAAAGTGCTAAAATCCGTTGTTTCGCCTTGGTTTGCGCGTGAACTAAAGTTCAACGATAAACCGATACCGAATTGCACATCAGCTAAAATAAAAATGGAGCGTTACTGGAGTTTGGACTAGAGATGAAACGCGAATGAATTAGTACCTACACACCTAATCTACCTACCTATTTCTTATTATGACTGTAATTATGTAAGTAGTAGAAAACATTAGAAATTGTTTATATACCTACCTACCCTGTGTTGTGGCATTGAATGCTCAATGATAAAAATAGTACACGTCATGATACACATCTCACTCACTCTGTAGTGAGAAATATTCTAAAAATAAAAACGTCTGTTCCTTAGTGTACCTACTCGTGTCTATGGGTGTAAATAGGAAGAAAGTATATTTGCGTTTTAAATTACTTGTGTTATCCTAGGTAAACACGACAAAATTATTACGAACACCAAGGTAAGTTTTATTGTTAACGGTTTAACAATACTCGTAGGTACTTAAATGAAAGCTTGTGCAATGCGACGGGCTTTTATGAGGTTATCTGCAGCAGCAAATAAGTACCTCTCACAAATCTGTTTTTAGAATAGATATGTTAGTTAGATTTTCTGTTCCCAAGTTTGTTGTTAAAATAACTAATCACATAACAACTCGTACCTATTTATCTACCCACAACGTATTAATTTTCATTATTTTGACTTCAGGTAGGATTTCATTTTACTTTTCGAGTTTTTTTTCATTTTCAGGAGGATTATTATAATATTATGTCACGATACAAGCAGCCACCAACATTAGAAAATCTGGCTATAAACAGCCTGGGCGACTGGGTGGCATGTCAAGCTGAGTTACAAATGAAACCATTTCTTGCACTGTCGCACAGAGACCCGGGTGCAGCTTACGAGGCATTAAGCAAAACGGTGGACCGATTACGATCTATTTTGGAATACAATGTACCGTGGATGCTTCACGACGTCCTAGCAAAAGAAGCCATTAGGGCGCTGTCGGAACTCATGGAAAATATTAAAAAGTCATTTGGATTTCGTAGTGCTATGGAGAAATTCGCAAGTAAAATGAATATGGTTGTAAAAATGGCTGAAGTTATTTTTACAAAATACTTAACGTTTCTCTCAATAGATAGAATACCAATAAAGTTGCGCTCTGTGTTCTATACCAAACTGCATTTACTCACAGGACTTGTTTATCTGAACTTAGGATCATTATCTGGAGGATGGAAAACAGCCGATTTGGAGGGATCTATCATTCAATCTCTGAAAGAATTACACTGTCTCAAATATTTAGTTATTAATTATGATTGTACAGATAACATATTAAAATGTGTGGTAGACAACTGCAAATTGATGGAAAAGTTGGATTTGTCTAGTTCCGGCAGTATAACGAATAGTAGTATAGACATCATTGTTAAACTTAAGCTTTTAAAGAGTGTTCAGTTATATAGAACATTAGTGTCATTAGAAGGGTTTGCAAATTTGCTTTTGAATTGCCACAACTTAGAAGATATTGGCCGATGTGACAACATTGGTAAAGTCCTCGAATACATACAAAGCTATATTGACCCAAGCAAGACATTTAAGTTAAGAATGTACGTCAGTCGATATGCGTCTGGAAGTCATTTACAATTAGCCGTACAAATGTGTCCAGAGATCAAGAGTATGACGGTTTACCACAATACGTTACAGAGCGACCTCATGGTTCTGATTGGTTTAAAAGATCTACGAGAACTAAAACTGCTATCATGCGACTTTTATGCTGATCAAATAAAACAAGTTCTTCAAGTGAAAGGATGCAACATTAGCAATTTGCACCTCGAACATGTAGATCAAATTGATCTTAACGCATTAATGTACATTAGTCAAATGTGCCCCCTTCTTGAAACTCTAACGCTTTACAACTGCACTTTGATTCAGCATACCTCACTCTATACCAAAAAGTTAGACATCCTGCCATTCAGAAATTTAAAACGCATTACATGCGTGGCTACGTGTACTGAAGAACATTTATTATTTATTTTAACGAATTGTTTGAACATTGAATTTATACATATTGGGACAGCTATACAGTTTACAGATGACTTCGTACTTAAAATCCTCAATATAAATCCACTTTTGTATTTAAAAGAACTGCGCATAATGCAGTCAGATTATTTAACGATGACATCTGTTGATAGAATTATTCATAGTTGTATCAATCTAGAAATTTTGGTTGAGTTAGAAAGTTGGACTTTGCTAACAGAAAGTGACAGAGAATATGTAAGAAATTATATTAAAATCAATAATTTTAATATAGATACGGCACCGATTAGAAGGTACGACATTTGATTATTAAGTAAGATGTGTCCGTTTGTGAGGTAGGCGTATATTACTATTTTTAATGGGTACCTGCGAGTATCTACACTCCTTCTAGTGAAGTACCTAATTATCACCACTAAATAATGATTATACCGATGTCAATAAATAAATAATAAATGAAGGATAAAAATAGATTATTTATTTAGGTATTATACCTAACTACCATAGCATAATGGATACGATTGTAATGTTACGGTAAATGTGATAAATTGTAAATTATGTAATAATTCATGTTTCATGTAGGTACACGTATAAATAACAGGGTCATTCCATAAAAATCTGTATATTTTCGACGTCATTTTGTCCGTAACTTTTTTAAGATGCTTTTGAATACTTTATTAGTGTAAATTATTGTTTATTAATTAATTATGTTATGTCTAAAAGGGCCAGTCACTTTATGCTTTATTTTAGGAGAAATTATAATTTTCATTTTTTTCATACTACATTACTCCTATATGACTTCTAATAAAGTATAAAACTTTTAACCTTAACATTTATAGATAAGTTAATACACATAATGTAGTTGTTTTGTTATTATCACTATATAAAAAACATCATCCCTAACTAGTAATTTAGTCCCAAGTGCCGTTTAAAGCTAGGGCCTGACGCTCTAGGGACTGACGATTTGGAGTAAAATTTAACACAAATGCAGATTAACTTTATATTAGATGCTTAATACGATGTGCCGAAAATAGCCAAAAAACTACACGTAAATACTATTAAATTATATACAATTTCCTATTATAATCAATAAAGCTACTCAACTAGGGACTGACGAAGTGACTGGATTAACACATGTTTCGGTAACATCTGGCACATTTGCACTAATTAAAAAAACGGCTACCGCAAAGCCAGTATGGTCTGAGGATAACTTCGTATCGTACTTTAAACTCAACTAAATGTCATTCACTCTAAATACATATTAAAGCGCAAAATTATAAAATCAGTGCGTGGCGAGGGAATGACGCTAAAAACTGTAGACTCTTTTTCAACTAAAGAAAATCAAATTATTGTTTATTGAAACCGCAAAATATTAATAGAATTTGGT
The DNA here is from genome assembly GCF_004193835.3 of Ostrinia furnacalis. Taxonomy (NCBI): domain Eukaryota; kingdom Metazoa; phylum Arthropoda; class Insecta; order Lepidoptera; family Crambidae; genus Ostrinia; species Ostrinia furnacalis. The sequence goes on along the minus strand of NW_021132580.1, from coordinate 87,309 downwards.
GTAATATACATTTAAATAGATTATTCGTTAATTAAAACAAAGGATAAAGTTGATGTTTTTATAAATGTGGGTCCCAAAACACAAACTTTTGGAGTACGGACATGCCTAGGGAACATAGAGTTAACTCTATGCTAGGGAATGACGTTTTGGGTCATTCAAAAGGAATTTAGGATGTTTTAAAAATAGTTTAAAAAAATATAAATGGGTGATGAATAAAGCACATTGCTGTTATTTAACAATCTTGGAATAAAATATTAACAAATATTTCATGTGAAATGTGGCGCGGACTAAGAGTTGACATATTTTTGTGGAATGACCCAACAATACCTAACTTCCCAAAATAAAAGTAAAAAGATTATTGTATAATGGCACCAATGACCGACAAGAACCAATGACCGACACTTTATTTTTTGATTCAATAAAATAAGAGTAAGAAATCGATTTCTTAATTTGGAAACACTGTACCATCATAGAAAGCACACTTTTGACTGTCTCCCATTGACATTTAAGGCTTGGTATTTCTGCTAAAGTAGGTATTTCGCGCTGTCAAAATCTGCGCGCGCAATACTTCGCCGAAGACGCGTCTTTCCGTTCTATACATGGCCAGAACGCACCCATAGGAAACTGCTCGTGTATATTTTGTAGTGCCTGTTTGTAAATCTGTGACTCCAAACTATACACGATTTTTGCGTACTGATCGTGTATAGTTTGGAGGAGCTTAGTAAAAAAAGTCATCTCCAAAGGATTACTAATGTTTGGCCAAAAAACGTTTCCCAAATTATCACATCGCAAACAACGTTTCGCAAATTTTCATTTGGCAAATTCTCATTTGGCAAAACAACTTATTGCAAACTTTTAATTCGCAAATGTCGTTTTTGGCATATTATTGTTTAGCAAATTATTGTTTGGCAAAGTATGTTTTGCCAAATGTTTCATTTGGCAAAAATATTTCACGATAAACTATTTACAAAACAATTTGATTGGTGCATAGAATAGAATACAAATTAGCTTGTGGTTATTATTTTGTTTAGTGGGTAGCTAATATAATTTTTTTTCTAAATAAATTTTCATATTTCATTCTTTTTATCGAAATTTCCAAATGATTCATTAACAATAGAGATGATTCTAGCGCTCGGCGGCCGCTGCCGCGGCACGCTTCGCTCGCCTTCGCGCATTAAGGGTCACTGTTCTAACCTAACCTAACCTACTATTTTCTACAATACCTACTTTTTGCAACCATACTATTTTCTGCAATCTCTCTGTTTTACATAAAATTATTGTGAAAACCATGACCAGATGTGACTGAGTCCTCTTCCTGCACTATTAAAGTGGTTTTCATTGAATGTTTCGATATCCTAAATGATCAATTTAGGAATTGTTTGAGAAAACAGTTCATTTTGAACACGATCTGGATCAGCATAAGAGATAAAAATGAAGATTTCATGACATGGTGAACATGATAGGTGTTTGAGTTTCTTCAGCCACTTTTTCTTAGCATCAACCGATCGATATGTTTATTTATTAATTTATTTACTTATTATAGACCTTTTTTCTACATTATTTTATATTTCTACATTATAAAGAAGGTTTTATCTCTTGTGCAGACAACAGAATATCAGACTATACACTTGTATTACAACTACATAAGTTACTACAGTGTTTAACTTGAAGTGCCGTCGTCTGTACATTGCCTTTTAATTATCTTTACACTGTTCTCTTAAAATATTTACAAGAAAACGACCCAGCATAATTTTTTTCGGAAAATAAAAATAATATCCACTGTAAGTTTTGCTTATCCAACAATAGTAAGTTAACTCAAAACACTCTTCTCAAACAAAACAGGAGATAGTTTGAATAAAACTAACACTATTTAGAAACAGGGATTATCATACTGTACCTGATTTTAGGTGAAATATGCAAAACTACACGTTGTGTATAGAAAAACATTGAAATGAAATTTGTTCCAACAAAACTACGCCAACTAGAAATTCACAAGTTGATTCATCAAAACCAACTCAACTCAAAATAGTAACAAAATATAAGTTGCTTTATCAAACAAAACTGGAAGAAGTCAAAATGTTTTGGTTAACTATTGCAGAACAATTCATCAATACTGTTACTACTCAAATTAACTCATTATATATTTTCTGATTAACTGTAACAAATCTAAATATCCGCGTTTTCGTTTATTTTAATACGTGCACTCTCTGATACTAGCGAAGGTCAACTGACAAAACGCTTGTTTAGGTGGAAGGGGTTGACAAGCGTTGATTCAACAAAAGTAAGTTATCGCCATCTAGCGGCAAATGGATTAAGGCTTTATTAAACCTGTAATGTTGGAAAGATGCGTATGATAACCGAGTAACTATTTGAATACAAGTATAAGTCAAAATTGACAATTTTTGAGTTGTCTCAGTTTAGATCTAGGTGTGCGATATGATTCCATATTTTATTAAATCAAATAAACTAAACACACTCTAGTCAACTGTAAGTGGTGTAATATAGTTTGGAGCGAAGACGGAATCCATCCACGATACAAACTATACACGATCAGTACGCAAAATTCGTGTATAGTTTGTAGTGACCGACTTACAAAGAGACACTCCAAAATATACACGAGCAGTTTCCTATGGGTGCGTTCTGGCCATGTATAGAACGGAAAGACGCGTTTGGTGTAGTGGCGTCTTTCCGTTCTATACATAGCCAGAACGCAAGGGTGTGAAACTAATCGAGTATAGTTTGGAGATGACTTTTTTTACTAAGCTCCTCCAAACTATACACGACCAGTACGCATAATGCTGCGTACTGCTCGCGTATACTTTGCAGTGACTTAGGTCAATTATCTTACTCCAAAATATACATCGCCAGTACGCATACGGACTAATCATGTATGCATTGTAATAAGTGCGTGATTACAATTTATACGCGAGTAGTTGCATGCTAGTCATTTTGTCTTATTGACCTCTTTTTCTATTACATATTATTAATTCATATCTGCGTGTCTACTTTAAGGGCCATTCTTATTCTTACANGTCAATGGTTCACAATGGTTGTCAAAGGTTCACAGATGTCAAAATACTCCAGGTATATAAAGCCAGGGAAAAAAATCTGGACACCGCGGTACAGCTTTACGCGTCTCAAAGTACAGTGACATCTCTCGGCAAATAATACAAACAAGTTTCATGGAAGGTTTATACAATTATGCTGGAAATTAAAGTATACTGGCACAATCATTGTAAAGATTACAATGAATTGCCCATTAATATTAAAGAATAAAATACATGGAAATTGCATGTACTACTTATAATGTGTGTACTTTGTAATTGTATGCTATGATGACTTAGACCAAGGGTGCTAACTTTTATAAGGTATTGCTTGATCTTGCACTGCAGGAACAATGGAATCACTATTATAAGTATTAAATAACCCAACAGCACTGGTGGATATAAGGCTTAATATTTGCTGAAGAAAAGGATCTTCCTCTTCAGGCATTGGCGATCCACCTCCTAAAACAAACAAAAAATGTATGTAGTAAAAGATAACATAGGATTATCTTTCAGCTGTCTTCAGTTCTATGGTATGTCTGTTGCATGATATAGGTAATTGCTAACTTGTTTGAATCATAATATTTCTCCTATTCCTTCGCTTCGCTGCCTTTCTCGCTGTCTTTTTCATACACTCCCATTGAGCTTTTAAATTTTCTCCTGTGCGAGTACCGTGGCTTGTTCGGCTATTGTACTGGTCTGCAATAATTTGCCACTGAGCTAATTTTCTTTTTATGGTCACTCCATCGGTTTTTTTATTTTCTATAATATTAAAATGAAGCTGAACTAGGCTCAACAAAAGTTCCTTTTCAGTTATCAACCAATTAGGACTGCGTTTACGCTTTAAATCCTCACTCATTTTGTTAAGACGAACCTTGCTTTTTTGCGTAAAATATATCGAAATAACCTCAGAAATAACAAAACTTTATATTATTTCTCTCAAACGTAGCGAATATCAATCAATCACCAATCAATAAAGCATCTATCTATGTATATCAATAAACAAAATTAAATTACCACAAAGTCACACAACTGTCACAACGCAAGTAGTGTTGCCGATCGATAGTCGACTATCGATTGACTATCGATAGTCTATCGATTGGCCTATCGATAGTATCGATACTGTCGATACTATCGATACTATCGATAGCTCAAAACGAGGCAATACTATTGAATATGTGCAATACTATCGAAACTATCGATAGTATTGTTGCTCGTGAAGAATAAACTATCGATAGTATCGATACTATTGTCGCTTTTGAATAAAAAGCTATCAATACTATCGATACTATCGATTGTTCTAGACTATCGATAGTTTGGCAATTTACAATAGTATCGTTTACAATATTTGGGTATAATAGTCAACAGGCACAACAAATAGGGTTATTGGAATACTTGAATTATTTCATATAGTTAACCATAACATTTAATTATATGTTTCCAAAATTGGCAATACATTTTATTTGCCGTACTTAACTAATGCAGGTAGTTTTAAATACAAGTAAGATCATTATTTTTAGTTATAAAATAATGTTAGTTGGTAAGTCAAGCGAAACATTTGAAATATTGTAAAAATGAATTTAAACATACCCAATACTATTGCAAATTTACAGACTATCGATAGTTTATTCTTCACGAGCAACAATACTATCGATAGTATCGATAGTATTGCACATATTCAATAGTATTGCCTCGTTTTGAGCTATCGATAGTATCGATAGTATCGACAGTATCGATACTATCGATAGGCCTATCGATGGAGAAGGCTTTTTCGAATGAAAACTATCGATAGTTTTACTATCGATAGTTCGGCAACACTAAACGCAAGTGTCTGCCAAGTGTCAAGACAAGAAGTGTCTGTCATAGTGTTGCCGATCGATTGTCGAGTATCGATAGTCTATCGATATTCTATCGATAGCCAAACTAACACAAGACTATCGATTGGCTTATCGATAGTATCGATACTGTCGATACTATCGATCTTATCGATAGCTTAAAACGAGGCTATACTATTGAATATGTGCAATACTATCGATACTATCGATTGATTGATGATCGATTGTCGCTTTTGAATAAAAAGCTATCGATAGTATCGATACTATCGATTGTTCTAAACTATCGATAGTTTGGCAATTTACAATAGTATCGTTTACAATATTTGGGTAATAAAATTATCTGTAATTCGCCTGTAATTCAGGCGGATAATTTAATTTAATCTAGGAGCCTTCCTAGCCTAGCTCAGAAGCAAGTCTCACTCAATCTATCGTATTATATTAGGTTACTCCTAGATAGTTGTGTAGATTGTTAGATTGTGGAGGAAAAATGTGTAAAATAAAGGATTTTTATTATTTTTATACATACTTACCTATATATGCCATTTCAAAAGGCTTTGTTTCTTTTTCAGGTCGGTAGCAATATTTTTTCTTTTTAAATATGACGGCCCGTTAAAACATACCCTATACTATTGCAAATTTACAGACTATCGATAGTCTTAAATAATCGATACTTTCGAAACTATCGATAGTATCGATACTATCAATACTATCAATAGTTTTTTTATTACTAGCAACAATACTGTCTGTAGTATCGATATAATCGATAGTTTATTCTTGGCGAGCAGCAATACCATCAAAAGTATCGATAGTATTGCGCTCATCCAATAGTATTGCCTAGTTTTGGCATATTGATAGTATCGATACTATCGATAGGCCAATCGATAGATAAGGCTGTTTCAAATGAAAACTATCGATAGTTTTACTATCGATAGTTCGGCAACACTAGTCTGTCAAACATGTACTTTGACATTAGGAGGGACCACACTATCTATACAACTGCAAAATCGAGTTGATACCATTAAGCTTTTACACCATCCTGTTATAAAACAACATTTCTTTGTCGGGTTTTAACCAATCGCGTATTGTTATTCCTCGCACAACTATACTTTAAATTACGTGGAGAAACTACTATGGATTTACTCGAGATTAAGATTGTGGAATAGATTATTCCTGGAATAGTTACTCGTGTATAAATTCAAGTTTGGTCGAATCCACCCGTTTTTTGGTAGAAATTGTTTTTTTTTTCGTCCAGTAGCACATGACATCACACAACGAAGCGTTCACATTTTGACAATGACATTGTATATGACATGACATTGACATCTGACGTTTAGCACAACTTGCATGCACTTTGTGCACACGTCCTATTTCCCGTATTTCTTTAAATTTTCCTCCTCAACACCAATAACCAAGCATCATGGACTACCAAAGTCGTCAACTGGCTGAAGACTACTTCCTTAGAGAGCCTGCGGACGCTCGGATAAGGTTAGACTTTTTAACTTTTACAATCGTAGTTTACACCATATTTCCCATGGACCTATAAAAAAAGTCGGACGGATTCTCATCAACAAAATACTGTGACATTAGGATACACCAGCTTGCCTGTACGTACAGGCCGGCACGCACACATTCACACCCTGTTACACCACTTCGAGTGCAAACTTCACACAGTTGACACATTTAAGCAGCGAAAAAACAACACGAATACGACATGTCTTGTGTGATGAAATTGTGTAAAAACCGTTCTGTTCGAACAAACAAAAATTAAGGAATCACATTTCACAGGCAAAATAATAATCCAATCACTTATTTCCCGACATTAAAATATTGAAATTAATTGAAATCAAACGTCATTCACTCGAAAAAATAATACGTCAAAGACCAGTGTTCTCAGTTATTTACGTGGGAAAATTACCCGAAATATGGGAAATTAATAATGATTTTAGGACTTTTTAGTTATGTATTACGCATACTATGGAAATAAAATAATTTATCATAATAATTGTGTTTTAATGGGATATATTTTCATAGGCAAATTTGATCCTTCCCAAAAATGTGGAACTGCGAAATTCAAATTTTCTTACATTGATTGCAAGTCAGTGTCAGGTTGTATGTTAAAAAAAATCTATCAGAGATAATAATAATATATTGATGATGCATAAGATTATGATTATAATGTACACAAGATTCGTAATTTGTAACTGCGTGAATCATTTTTGATCAACATTATGTACATACCCTGACACACTGACTTGCAAACAATGTAAGAAAATTTGAACATTGAAAATTTCGCGCCTACCTCAACGCATACACCTTTCATCCTTTTAAAATGGCACGGAATAATTCTGTCTACATTTCCAAGTAACATCTGCCGATCTATGTTTTTCTTAAAATAAATGGGTAAAATGTTTTGGCTAACATGGCATCCCTAAATTCACTCACACAATAGACAAACGCCAAAATTTTGCGTCACAGTTTTGTTGTAGCGCGAGTTCCGTCCGCCTTTTTTTATAGGTCCATGATATTTCCCATCAGAATGCTTTAAAAGTTTGTTCAATTTACAGTAGGAGACCTAAAGATGAGCCGAAGGAAGATCCTCACCCCAATTTGAAGGTGGAAATGCAAACGGTTCGCCTCAACCCAGACTCCCAAAAGTTGGTGCTAGATACATTGAGGTTTATACATGGTCCTGATTTCAAACTGGGCAGTGCAAGCCTTTACAAGGTATTTATTAATTTTATGACCTTCTTTTACTAATTTTTTAGACTATTCTAACTTTTAACAGGAGTTTAGTTAATTGATGTTGTACAATATGATGTCATCCTCTAAGTCTAGGGATTGTGATATTGATATTATGTATCTGTCAGTTATAATAGATTTTAATAATCATAATGGTTTTCAAAAGGTCAATAATATACAGGGTGTTAGGTAAATGGGTATATGAGCCGACACTAGCGCATGTTAACATGGTCATATAAATGGTATGGTGAAGTCAGAAAATTGATATCTTAATTTTAATTATTTTAATTTTCATACAAATCGGATTTTATAAAATTTATTTTGTATGAAAATTAAAAAAATTAAAATGATATCAAATTTCTGACTTCACCATACCATTTATATGACCATGTTAACATGGGCTAGTGTCGGCTCATATACCCATATACCTAACACCCTGTAGATATAATATAGTACACCACTACACAAAATAAGGAATTAAAGAAATGAGTCGTCTAGTTTCAAAACCCGCTAAAACGCTCCTGCTACAAATTTCTGTTTATATCTCTAAATGATGCTACTGCAATTTTCTCATCATACTGTTCAATTATTTTCGATCAAAATACACTAAAAGACTACTAAACTAGCACTTAAAATTAGGTTTGTGTTACAAACTCCGCTAAAACGCCGTCCGTTTCTTTCAAAACCCTCTAAAAGTTGATTGACCAATGGTAGCACGGTATTTTTGGTCACGTGACTGCGAAATCAGTATGGAGATTTTTTTATAACGTGGTTGCTTCATAATTTGCTCTTATCAAATCCCGCTAAAATACAACATGTCCGTTTCAAATCCCATTAAAACCGAATGTTCGTAACAAAATACGCCAAAATGAAAATAGTTTTCATTATAATTCAAATTATGTTTAATTTAAAGATGAATAGCAATTACTGTTAGTATTGCCAGATGACAATAATAATTCGTATCATATTTTTTTTTGCCTAAGGCCAAAGCTATATGGATAAGCGGTTTTTTTCAATTTCTCGAAATCTTATCAAAATCGTTTTAGCGGGATTTGAAACTAGACGCCTCAAATATGCACTAAAGACACTGTTATTTTCACTATCATTGACAGTTAAAATGATCTATAAAAGTTCATTGGTTTTTATATTTAAATTACCCTTTTCAGGACAAAGGCACTAACTTAGGCAAGAGGTACTGGATGGAAAGAGGCAACCTTATCGTGCAAGGAGGCTGCGATTACTCTCTAACCGTCAAACCTGACATTGAGTCATCGGAAGCCAGGCTAAGAGCTTTTGCTCTGACCAAATTAGAGAAGTATGTTTTACTTACAAGTTTAACATCAAACCAAATATAGAAAAGTTATCTAAATTATCTTTCTTCTACTTCTAAAATGTGAAAATTATTATTAAGTATATTTGCATTTTCTTTCTAGATACAATTTCCACAAACCGCATTGTGCTGAAGCGTTGGAATTAGCAGGAGAAAACGTAGAAAAAGCTCTAGAAATATTATTCATGAAGTATTTCAAAATTGTAGCACAAGAAAAACCAGAAAATATACTGTCCCAAGCAGAATTACTAGAAATGAGATCAGACGAAAAAGCTGTTTTAGAATCAATTTACGACACAAGTTTCAGAATCAAAGACAATAATGTATGGATCGTTAAATTAGAGTTAGACTATTTAACAAAAATGTACCAAAATAAAGAGCTTGAATTACCAAAAACAAAGAAAAATATAAATTATAACAACAACCTCAAAGCAAAACCTAAAGACGTGTGTAAGCTTTACCTCAAAGGTCCTTGTAGATTTGGTGCTAAATGTAAATTTTTACACGAACGAAAAGAAGACACCGAAAAAGAAATTATTGAAGATGTCAAAGAGGATGTGAAAATAACTTACGAATTAGAAATACGGTTTCCGGAAGAAACATGGTATCCATATCAGCCTCCATTGCTCTTTTTCAAAATGGAAAATAAGAATAATGTTGTACCAGAATTGACATGTTTGAAAGTAACAGCCAGGTTGTTGGATGAAGCAAAAGCGCTTGCACAAGATGGAATACCTAGCATATACTCTTTAGTCGAATTATTAAACAATGAAGAAGATATTTTGAACTTTATTAAGTTTGATACAAGAAGTTTCCCCGAATTGAGTGATACATTGTTTCCTCAGTTAATAGAAAATTCTAGTTTAAGTAAAGAAAAGTTACCATCTCACTACAAGAAAAGTCAAAATAGAGATAATAGGAGCAATGTGAACTTTGAAGAAATTTTGAGAGAAAACAAACACATTGCCAAAATGTGGGCGGAGAAAATTGACAACAATAGGTACCACAAAATGATGTCTGGTAGAAGAAAGTTGCCTGCGTGGAAAAAAAGGACAGATATATTGAATGCTATGAAAAAGTCACAGGTAAGATATAGTTTAAAAACTCAATAATAGTAAATAGATTTGTTTTACATGTAAAGTAAACAAACATTTGCTATTCATCTCATTATTGCATAAAAAAGTAGACATCTAAATACCAATAAATTAAAAACTTTCAAAGACAAATCATGATGCCATGACAAGTTTTCAACTGAGTTACAGTCCAATTTTATTTTTAATCCAGCCTTTCCTTCCCAGGTGGTAGTTATAAGCGGAGAAACAGGGTGTGGTAAAAGCACACAAGTGCCACAGTACATATTAGACGACTGGTTGGAACGGTTCCACAAGGACGGACCGCAGCACGTAGAGATAGTGTGCACTCAGCCTAGGAGGATATCGGCTATTGGTGTGGCGGAGAGAGTGGCTGACGAACGAGTTGAGAAGACCGGGCAAATTGTTGGTTATCAGGTGAGAGATTGTGTAGTTACAATTTCAGAATAAAGCCTCAGATATTTAACTGTATCTAAATACACATCTAACTGTATCTAAATGTACAGCCAAATAGCATTTTTCTCAGTTTTCTACTCATTGCTTGTTTTTCATAAAATGAATGGCCTCTAGATTTACACAATTACTATCCAATATTATTTTGAAGATCCCAATGTAACGTGTGGAATAGTAATATTAGATTTAGAATTAATGCAATATTTTAGGCTAACATTAAGCAGGCCTTGCCTACATAGCTTACCTTTAGTGATTTTCCAAGTGGAAAATATATCTGGTTCATTCTTTAAATTGCTTAGTCCGGTCATTAATGAGTTAAAAGCTTTAGCCCCATCAATTTTTGAGTAATAATTATATCCATCCATTTCAGATACGATTAGAAAGCAAAGTGTCATCCAAAACGCGTTTAACCTTCTGCACAACCGGTATACTCTTACGAAGGTTAGAATACGACCCTCAGCTAAAGTCTGTTACTCACATACTCGTGGACGAAGTGCACGAGAGGTCGGAAGAGAGTGACTTCTTGCTACTCATCCTGAGGGACCTTGTCAAAGTCAGGAAAGATCTCACAGTGATACTCATGAGTGCGACCTTGAACGCTGACCTCTTTTCGCAGTACTTCGAAAAGGTTCCAGTGTTAGAGATTCCAGGTAATGTTCTTTTTTACTAGTTACTAACTCAGTTGGTTAAATTCAGCCAAATGACGTCCACTGCTGGACAAAGGCCACTCCCAAAGATTTCCTCAATGACCGATCCTGCGCTGCCCGCATTCTAGTGCTTCTCGCGGCCTCACTAGATCGTCGGTCCACCTAGTGGGAGGCCTGCATACACTACGTCTTCCGGCCCATGGTTGCCTTTTCTGCCCCAACAGCCATCAGCTCTACGAGCTATGTAATTAAAATAATCTGACATATTATAGCCAAAGTTTCATCAAAATCTCTCTTATTTTCGTAAATGTGTATTAATTTACTATTTGTTTCAGGTCGCACTTTCCCTGTAGAACAATTATTTTTAGAAGATATAATGGAATTAACGAATTACGTGTTAGAAGAAAACGGTCCGTACGCTCGAAAAGTTAAAAAAGGTATAACTTTATTTTATTATAAACTAGCGGCCGCCCGCGACTTCGTACGCGTGGATCCCGTTTTACCCCCTTCATCTATCTAATAAATTAAATTGAATGACGTTGACATTCGTTACGCGCGTTTTTTAAAATATGCAAAATTAAATGTATATTTTTCAATCTTTCTGAGAGATTTTCTTTATATTTTTTTCCGTAAAAACCTTGTACAGAGTATTAGAAAACTACAAAAAAAAATCAGCCAAATCGGTCAAGCCGTTTTCATGTTATGTCGTGACAACGGAAAACGGGTTTCATTTTTATATATATAGATGTATTTCCAAACTGAGTTTAACTCACGTACTTAATTTATGATACAACCAAAATTAAGACATGCCATTATCATGTTTATAGGAGACAAAAAAGCCGACCTCGAAACGGAGTTAGAAACAGCTGACGTTCGGGCTGATTCTAACGAAGCGCCCAAACAGTCCATACGAGACGACAACCTTACAATATCTCAGATGCTGGCTCGATATCCTAAATGCAGTAAAACCACTTGCAAGAATATGTACCTTATGGATAGCGAAAAGGTAAGGTTTGACAAAATTTTAATCAATCTAATAAGGGTTTTCGCGATTGAAAAATCCGCCAGATGGCAATACGTAGACGCGAGGTCCAAATGCTGCATGATTGGTGGATTTTGACATATCTGTCAATGTCATGTCAAAAATAACCAATCATGCAGCATTTGGACTTCGCGTCTACGTATTGCCATCTGGCGGATTTTTCAATCGTGAAAACCCTCATTGAAATGACAAGGGCTGAGAAATGCTGATAATACAGTGTCCCAGAATGGGTGAATCAAGCTGCTATGGGAGGTAGCTTGACCTCTGACCTACTACTAATTTTTAAGGGGTAAGGCAGAGGTAAAACTACCCACTTCTCATAGAAGTTTGATTCAACCATTCTGGGACACCCTGTATATTGATTGTCTTAATTACATCGTGTTACATCAATCGTTACAGTTCAAACTGCTATACAAGATGGTTTAAGAGTAATTTAGAGAAAATGTCTTGTACATTTATTATGTATCTCACATTTTTTGACAGTATCTAAAGAAGGAAAGAACAACTGGGGACTAATGTTTTTATTTTTCAGATAAATCAAGATCTCATTGAACACGTGCTTACGTACATAGTGAATGGAGACCACAATTGGCCGAAAGAGGGCGCTATTTTGGTATTCTTGCCTGGTATTGCCGAAATCATGTCCTTGCACGATCAGCTTGCTGAGAGTCATACTTTTAGTCCCAAGTGAGTATAATAGTTTATTTGTACAGGGTGTTAGGTAAATGGGTATATGAGCCGACACTAGCCCATGTTAACATAGTCATATAAATGGTATGGTGAAGTCAGAAATTATTTTTCATACAAATCGGATTTTATAAAATTTATTTAGTATGAAAATTAAAAAAATTAAAATGATGATATCAAATTTCTGACTTCACCATACCATTTATATGCCCATGTTAACATGGGCTAGTGTCGGCTCATATACCCATTTACCTAACACCCTGTAGAACAGACGAGAGTTAGAGAGACTATTCACGAGGTAATTTTTTTATCCAACACTTTTCCTCTGTGAACAGTCTCTCCTCTGCGCAACCTGTAATAGTATAGTTTAAATTGTGCTCATTTCCTTTATTCAAGACTAGCTTTCCGCCCGCGGCTTCGCGCGCGTGGACCACATTATCTACATATTTTACGGAACCTTATTTTTTTCCAAAATAAAATTTAGCCTATGTTACTCGTGGATAATGTAGCTTTCGAATGGTGAAAGAATTTTTAAAAACGGTCCAGTAGTTTTTGATCATATTCATTACAAACAATCAACAAACAAAGTTTTCCTCTTTATAATATTAGTGTAGAAAAAAACTACCGTTATTTCGTTTCTATTTGTTGCAAGAGAATTCCGAAGTGAAAGAAAGAGACAAATATAGCTTAAAGTTAACAGAGAAGGATATCAACTCATGCGCATGCTTATTTTTTATGTTTTTATTATTTTATACGTGGATTATTTCAAGTACCGATTTCTTATAAGGTAATAAATATACAGATTTTTTTCCTCTCGACTAATAAATCTTTAATTTGTTTTTAAGGACCGGCAAATTCGTCCTAGTCCCACTACACTCAACGTTATCCAGCGAAGAACAAGCGTTAGTCTTCAAGAAGCCAAAGCCTGGCGCTCGGAAGATTGTGCTGTCTACAAACATAGCAGAAACGTCAGTGACGATAGACGACTGTGTGTTCGTTATAGACTGCGGGCGGATGAAGGAGAAAAGGTGATTTAATTTTGATACTTATTCTGAGATAATTAGGGCTGATTTTTGATTGTCATGAAGCCTTGGCCCGGGGTTAAGTAGATTGTGCTCTCTACCAACATAGCGAAAACCTCCGTCACGATAGAAGATTGTATATTTATATTCGTTATTTACTGCAGGCGGATGAAAGAGAATAGGTGACTTTATTATGAATTACATAAGGTCGATTATTAGCAGAGTATTGGGTGCTATAAATAAGAATACTTTTCGATGCCAGTCTGGCCTGGTCGCAAAATTATGCAAAACTCGGTGCAGAGGGCGCTACTAGAACAAACAGTAAATATACTGATATGATGCATTATATCAAGTTTATTTGTACTCGTAATAAATCATTGGTGTTTAGTTTACATCAGCCTCAGCGCATCATACATTACGCTCACTAGTGAGCGCGTTTAAAAAATGTATGAAAATTTTAGTTTTTGAACGTTTCCCGCTAGGGGCGCTGTACAATCCGTCATACATTCAATGTCATATTTTGACGCGCTCACTAGTGAGTTCGTTTGATGAAAACTCACACTAAGCCCTCTGAACATTGCAGTAATAACATCTAAAGCCTGGTCCGTGAGCACGTAGAATCCCGTCCAATGACCCCAAGCTACCAATCCTTATCGCTCGCGCGTAATTATATTGCTGTCGCGACTGTGCGACGCGCGCCCGCAGTGGGTGTGCGAGCGCGACAGCAACATAATTACGTGCGAGCGACAAGGATGGGCAGCTTGGGGTCATTGGACGGGATTCTACGTGCTCACGGACCAGGCTTTAGAAATACTTTCATTCCAGATTCGATTCAAACCGCAACATGGAGTCCTTAGACTTAGTGTGGGTCTCTCGGGCCAACGCGAAGCAACGCCGCGGCCGCGCGGGCCGAGTCATGCCCGGCGTTTGTGTGCATTTGTATACGTCGCACCGATACAACTATCACATATTAGAACAACCCGTGCCTGAGATACATAGAATACCGCTGGAACAACTGGTGTTGAAGATTAAAATACTGTCGCTATTTCAAGATATGAGCGTGCATGAAGTTTTAGGTAAGTTTGCATGTAAAATAGGGCATTTTTAGGCGTCTGGGTGCATCTGTACACGTCGCACCGATACAACTATCACATATTAGAACAACCCGTGCCTGAGATACATAGAATACCGCTGGAACAACTGGTGTTGAAGATATCAAGATTTTGTCGCTGTTTCAAGATATGAGCGTCCATGAAGTTTTAGGTAAGTTTGCATGTAAAATAGGGCATTTTTAGGCGTTTGTGTGACGTTGAACCGATACAACTATCACATATTAGAACAACCCGTGCCTGAGATACATAGAATACCGCTAGAACAACTGGTGTTGAAGATCAAGATTTTGTCGCTATTTCAAGATATGAGCGTGCATGAAGTTTTAGGTAAGTTTGCATGTAAAATAGGGCATTTTTAGGCGTTTGTGTGCATCTGTACACGTCGCACTGATATAACTATCACATATTAGAACAACCCGTGCCTGAGATACATAGAATACCGCTAGAACAACTGGTGTTGAAGATTAAAATACTGTCGCTATTTCAAGATATGAGCGTGCATGAAGTTTTAGGTAAGTCGCTAACTACAGGGTATTTTCGGGCGTCTGTGTGCATCTGTATACGTCACACCGATACAACTATCATAGAACAACCCGTGCCTGAGATACATAGAATACCGCTGAAACAACTGGTGTTGAAGATCAAGATTCTATCGCTGTTTCAAGATTTGAGCGTGCATGAAGTTTTAGGTAAGTCGCTAACTTCAGGGCATTGTCGAGCGTTTGTGTGCATCTGTACACTTGGCACCGATACAACTATCATATATTAGAACAACCGGTGCCAGAAATACACAGGATACCGCTGGAACAACTGGTGCTAAAGATCAAAATACTGTCGCTGTTTCAAGATATGAGCGTCCATGAAGTCTTAGGTAAGTTAGCTTCTACTGTGTAGGTACAGGCGACGTCACGTCAAGCTAAACACTGGGATCTTATGTAGTTGTAATAGAGGTAATTTTGTAACAAAAATACTGGGTGGTCCCGGCAGAGTACAATAGGAATCATTTCCACTTATTCTGTGGATGTCATAAAATGTTTCGAATGCCTGTTTTGACCATTAATTCCTAATTTTTAAGTGACCCCTATGATAAAAAATAACAGGAATTTTGTTTACATAGGGGTCTCTTAAAAATTAGGGATTGATGGTGAAAACGGGCATAAGTGGTAAACATACGAATATAAGGCCTCCCCCACCCGTTAGGCCAACGTGAGGAATATAGTAAACCAAACCTGCCATTTGCCACTAAAGCCCGGTCTGTGAGCACGTAGAATTTTGTCCAATGACCCCAAGCTACCCATCCTTATCGCTCGCGCGTAATTATATTGCTGTCGCGACTATGCGACGGGCTCGCAGACCAGACTATAGTAAATTAGTAAGAGTGTGTTCTTGAAGTGTAGACTAAAATTAATGACCTGATGATGATATCATCACCACGATCCTCAATCTATAAGTCCATAAAAGGCTCTTTCGGCTACTTATTAGCTTAATAATGTCCGTTTCAGCCAAATGACGTCCACTGCTGGACAAAGGCCTCCCCCAAGGTTTTCCACAATGAACGGTCCTGCGCTGCCCGCATCCAGGCTCTTCCCGCGACCTTTACCAGATCGTCGGTCCACCTAGTAGGAGGCCTGCCCACGCTACGTTTTCCAGCCCGTGGTCGCCACTCGAGAACTTTCCTGCCCCAACGGCCATCGTCTCTACGAGCTATGTGCCCCGCCCACTGCCACTTGATTTTAGCAATTCTGCGAGCTATGTCGGTTACTTTGGTTCTCCTACGGATCTCCTCATTTCTGATTCGATCACGCAGGGAAACTCCGAGCATAGCCCGCTCCATCGCCCTTTGGGTGACCTTGAGCCTTCTTATGAGGCCCATAGTAAGCGACCACGTTTCGGATCCATATGTCGTTGTGCCGTGTGGGGACGGCCGTAAAAGAATACTTTTCCCCACCGCCAACAGGAGGCGTGTCGTAAGAGGCGACAAACTCCTGTAGCACCGGACGGGCAGCAGCGTCTGCGTGCGAAACCAAGTAAAAAACTGCGATCGCCAACCCGCCTGCCAAGCGTGGCGATTAGGGCAAAACCCTCCAAATGGTAGCACAAACAAAAAAACGGCCCCTAGTCCCCGGCGGCCCCACTATCCCGGACCACGGTAGCGGTCACGGTAACGGTGGGGCAAGGGGTGCGAAGAATCCCCGGGGGATGCCAGGCTACCAACACCGAATAATGTCCGTATAATAATATTATAGTATCCTGCTATAATAATAATATTTTGTTCCAGGTAAAACAATAGAACCGCCCACGAAACCGAACATAGATGGCGCTCTCGCTCGCTTGCAAGACGTCGGCGCGCTAGACAAGGGTTTCGCCCTGACTGCGCTCGGCAAGCACTTGGCCGCTTTGCCAGTGGACGTGCGGATAGGGAAGCTGATGCTGTTCGGTGCTATATTCTGCTGTGTGGACTCGGCTTTGACTATGGCGGCTTGTTTGAGCCATAAGAGCCCGTTTGTCGCGCCTTTTGGGAAGAAGGTAAGATTTTATAAATGCGAGCCGCAAAAACGTCTTTTTCTTGTTGATTAGTCAAATACTTTCGTTTTTGGGATTGCATTAATATTAACGATTGGTTAAATAGAACCTTTCTTGGGAGGCGGTAAAGTGCAATATAGCTAGTGCTATATAATTTTTATAAGTCGGATTTTAAATACTATTCATTCATCAATTTGAAACCTCATATAAAGTCAACATGCAGATTTTTTGAGATTACATAACCTTGTCTAATAATTTCAATTACACAAGTTTTTGAAAATCTTTTGTTTTTTTGCAGTCTGAGGCAGACGCAAAGCGAAGAGAGTTTGCATGTTTCAACAGCGATCAACTGACAACGTTAAGAGCATATAGGGTAAGTTATTTATTAACTAATATTCCATATGATATTTTGACAAGCTTGAATTTTATTTATTACATTTTAATTTAATCTTATCAAATTAGTTTTCGATTAGCTGTAAAATCCGATTTTAAATTGCCTTAATGGCATAATTTTACATAATAAATTTACTGAATTGACGACATAGTCCCTTTTGCCATTCAAAATTTAAAGGAGAGTCGCTAAAAATATGTCGTTTGACTAGGGCAGGAATGGCGTACCAATAGCACGCGTGCCTTGATGGCAACACTTGTACGATATCTTTCATTAGTAGGGAATTTAGTGCAATGATTTGTATGGAGACCCCTCCACTTTGGTATAGAAGGCTCATTTTTGCAACAGTGGTTCTTTGGGTGCTCCTGAGTGGATTTCCGTCGGTAGACATCGGGAGACCCCCCTGTGGTAGCAGGGGGAGGGGGGGCAAGTTTCCTTCCGCCGCGCTTCACTTTAAGGCCCATATCTTCAAAACTATGGGTATTAGGGCAAGTGTGGTATCATTTTCGGATAACTAAAGGATGGCGAATTCATTTCTAGAACAAACTTTTTGCCTTTTCATACAAAAAATTAGAAATATTGAGTAAAATTCACAAAAACCAAAAAGTATTTTTTTAAATAAACCTCGTTTACTTTTAAACCACTGGAGATAATCTAATAAAAAAAATATGACCTGAAAGCTACATTTATCAGGATTATAAAAATATACCATTGTATGGTTCTTTTTTCGCAAAAAGTAGGTGAAAAAAATTTTTTCTTCAGGACACAGCGGGCGAATTTTATTGCGCATCGGAAAAAAATATTTATTTTATCCATGAATTCATACTATTTGGTTCATAAGCAAGCAAGGATTATTATTTTAGAATTTATTTAGAGTTGCTGGCACATCAATCTACCATAATTTGTATTTTTTCGTCAATTGATTTTGAACTCTATGTGTGAGACATAAGGTTGAAAATAGCATAGAGTTCAAAATCAATTGACGAAAAAATACAAATTATGGTAGATTGATGTGCCAGCAACTCTAAATAAATTCTAAAATAATAATCCTTGCTTGCTTATGAACCAAATAGTATGAATTCATGGATAAAATAAATATTTTTTTCCGATGCGCAATAAAATTCGCCCGCTGTGTCCTGAAGAAAAAATTTTTTTCACCTACTTTTTGCGAAAAAAGAACCATACAATGGTATATTTTTATAATCCTGATAAATGTAACTTTCAGGTCATATTTTTTTTATTAGATTATCTCCAGTGGTTTAAAAGTAAACGAGGTTTATTTTAAAGAATACTTTTTGGTTTTTGTGAATTTTACTCAATATTTCTAATTTTTTGTATGAAAAGGCAAAAAGTTTGTTCTAGAAATGAATTCGCCATCCTTTAGTTATCCGAAAATGATACCACACTTGCCCTAATACCCATAGTTTTGAAGATATGGGCCTTAAAGTGAAGCGCGGCGGAAGGAAACTTGCCCCCCCTCCCCCTGCTACCACAGGGGGGGCTCCCGATGTCTACCGACGGAAATCCACTCAGGAGCACCCAAAGAACCACTGTTGCAAAAATGAGCCTTCTATACCAAAGTGGAGGGGTTCTTGCACTAAATTCCCTACTACATTGACAGCATTTATTTATTTATTTATTCATTTTATTTGGTGCACAAAACAGGGATACAACCATAACATACAAAGCGTTTAAAAAAATAAGCTAATTAAAAGCTAGTTTAAAGCGTTTAGGTGTTATTTGATGGCACTCAATGACTGCGTCAAGATTTTTTTGGAAAAGTGGCACGTTGATACGTAAAGAATTGCCATCCCTGGACTAGAGTGTCGACTACTAACCCTAATTATTATTTCATCATCACCAGAAATGGCAGCTAGCAATGAAGCGCAGCACGCACGCCGCTCTCGTGTTTGCATCTGAGAACTTCTTATCCCACAAGACGCTGATGATGATGGCTGACATCAAACATCAGCTGTTAGGGCTGCTAGCGAGTATTGGGTTCGTGCCTGACATGCCGGATCTGAGGAGAAAGATGCGGAAGGACTCGGTTGAAAGCCTGACGGGAGAGGTGGTAAGTGAAATTTTTAGATTTAAGTTTTATTAATTTGATCACGTTCCGTGTTTCTTTATGAGATCAAATCAGAAATGAAACTGAACTGAAAATCAGTGTCTTGGTCAACGGGCCAAGACGTTACTGAGTGAGTGGCCTTTTTGACAACTTTATTATTATTTTTTCCTTTTTTCTTTCTCCTTTTTGATGTTTGTGTTCTAAAATGAATGTATCTATTTTCTACTATTGTTGTTGTCAAATAAAGATTTTTCTTTCTTTTCTTTCTTTCTTTCTTAAAATGAGGAGATACGTAAGCGAACTAAAGTCACTGACATAGCCCGACGGATTAGCAAGCTGAAGTGGCAATGGGCAGGGCACTAGTACGCAGAACTGACGGCCTTGGGGCAGCAAGGTTCTAGAGTGGAGGCCGCAGCGTGGGACGTCCACCCACATGGTGGACCGACGATCTGATAAAGGTAGCAGGAGGGCCGCTGCCAACCGTGTGATGTGGAAGTCATTGGGGAAGCCTATGTTTAGCAGTGGACGTCCTATGGCTGAAATGATGATGATGAATTTGATCACTATCACTTAGGGTCGTCACACACGGGCTTCACGCTACAGCCATAAAACGCCGCCACTGTATGTAAATATGCCGTAGTAGCGTTTTGTGATTGTGGCGTGAAGCCCTTGTGCGGTGACCCTTAGATGTGGCCTTTATTGAGACTATTCTTAAGGAACTCTTAACCTAAAGAACATTTTATTTTTCCATCCTTGCAGAATTAAGAATCTTTTTTTAGTGTCAGAAATCTACTAAAACATTCATTTTAATTTAATTTTCAATAAATTAAATTTAACTTTTTTTTGTTTACAGCTGAATACCAACGGCAATAACGACAAGCTATTGGCTGCCATCTTGTGTGCTGCATTATACCCAAATGTTGTAAAGGTAAAAATATATTTGTCTCATAATACCTGCAGTATCAAAAACTTCAGATTAATTATTTAATTTTGACACCTTTTGTTTTGGGCAAACTTTCAGCTCATTTTGGGTGCTGCCGAATCGTTCGTTCGTTTCAGTCGAATAACGTCCACTGCTGGACGAAGGCCTCCCAAGAATTTCTACAAAAATCGGTCCTGCGCCGCCTGCATCCAAAGCGACCTGCACCAGATCGTCGGTCCACCTAGTAGCTGCCGAATGTTTGGATAAAAATGTTTGCCTTTCACTACTGCCCGCTTTGCGTGCGCTACAGCGTGGGACGTCCACCTACAAGGTGGACCGACGACATCGTAAAGGTAGCAGGGAAACGCTGGACGCTACCAATCGATCAACATGGAAAGCATTGGGGGAGGCCTATGTTCAGCAGTGGACGTCCTATGGCTGAAATGAAATGAATGAAAGATGAATTGCAACGCCCAGCAGGTTACATGTTTAGCTCTAAGTCACTAAAATTTAACATCCAATGTACTACATGATGCAATGAATAAATGAATTTGAATTTGATGATGATGACTGCCCGCTTTATAACACCAATATCTTTCCCAGGTGCTAACCCCAGAGAAATCCTTCCACATGCAAGCCGGTGGGGCCATACCCCGCCAACCAACTCCAGACGAACTCAAATTCAAGACCAAAACGGACGGATACGTCGCTTTACACCCGTCGTCCGTCAACTCTAGCGTCGGATACTTTGGTAGTCCATACTTGGTATACCAGGAAAAGGTCAAAACCTCGAGGGTCTTCATCAGGGAGTGCTCTATGGTTCCGCAGTTGCCTTTGGTGCTATTCTCAGGTGGGTTGTGATTTTTTTTGCACTATGGTTTGCTTTTCAGTGTTGTGGCGCAAGTGCACTATGCTGGAAATTTATCGAGGCGTATAGTGTAAACGCGTACTTCGGTTAGTCTCGCCGTGTGTCGTCTATACTTCGGTGTGCGGGCTCACGCTTCGTCTCGGTCAATTTTCCGCGTGTACTTGCGCCATTATATGCTATGTAATATGCTGTTATAGCCTGACCAGGAACATAAAAACCCTGGCATAGAGGCGCGTCAATTGCATTTGATAGTGCAACACTGAGTACAGTCGTACCTGTGTTAAATTAATAAGCCAACTTTATGTATCAGGATTCAGGATTACGGGCTAATTTGATATTTTCATAAATTAACGAAAAAATATTACTATAGGTAACCTGGTTTAAATAAATTAAATGAAACCATCAATCGAGCTAGTAGGATTTATTTTATTATTCATCAATAATCAAATTCAGAACTTGAATATTCAACTGCAATGTCTGCTCATGAACGCTTCAAACTCGGTACTTCTTTCCCAATTCCATAAAATTCAACACTTAGAAAGTGACAAAAAACTTTAAAATTGGTAGTTGAAACAAACCACAGCTAATTTTCATAGTGGACTGTACTATACGATAAACATGTCAGCCAATTTGACCATTGAAGTAATATTACTACGTATAGAACAGACATCGCGAACAAAATATGTACAGTGCGGGGTGCGGGGCGGGAATTTGACGGACAGCTGTCAGTCAAATCCATGACTATCAAGTTTCATAATTTATGGCGATAAAATCTGCACCAGAAAATGTCGTACTTCATTGATAGGATTGCACGAATAGTGACGTTCCGCCTCATCATAGACATTTTGAATCGATTGTGAAAATAAACAAATCGGCTAAATTGTGTTAAATTTTCATTGTGCTCAATAGCAAAAAGGTTCAGCTACTTACATTATTTTCTTTTATTATATTGTGCGTTTCCTGTAATGTAATCTAAGCTCCCCTCCCTTAGACTAAAATTAGCCCTCCTAGACAAGTGATAAAACGTAGCAGTTGAAACATTCGAAATCACTTCGCTCTGCCGTTTTTTGGTGTTAGTTACTTCACTCTGTGATGCGATTTTAAAATTACAACTGGCGATTCCGAATTCACAACTGAGGGGACTGAGGCTAATCGTGTTACCGTAACCCAAGCTTATTTAGCTTAACACAAGGGGCTGGACGGGACTATTAGTAATTTGTGCAATACAAAGTGCTTATAATCTTTAAAAAAATCTTTTTATTGCTGTATTTAACCTTCCTTTCGTATACTAATTTATGCGTCAGTGTCAAGTCTGCGATTTTTATTCTTTGAAATTTTCGTAAAATGGCTGCCGCCGCGGTGACGCCTTGTAATTAACAAATTAAAATTAAATTAGTGTTTTAAAGTGCATAAATGTACAACTTAATGGTAAAAAGTCATTCCTTGATTTTTACTTAATATGTATCTGGAGTTATTTGAACAGTATTTTCGTCTATAGGATGGCATATTTCAAAAAACAAAACTGCACTCAAGCGTATTGTCACAGCAACCGCTGAGCACATACTAATTGAATTTCGGTCCATGGACCTGTTTGCGTGCCAGAAACAGTCTAGTTGACATGTCTTCTCTAGTACGTAGTACATTATAACTCAATGAATTTGACAACCTTTGTCGGAAACATTATTCAATGAAAATATTGTCCGAACCCTTAGTATTTCTCTTCGACAAATACTTTAATACATTGTGAACCACTTTTATTTCACGACTATAAAAAGATTTTAGCAATTTAATTCACAAAATCTATTGCGTACATTTAAAATAAAGTTTGTTTACACTTTGACAGCAATAGACTGACATGCAAGGTGACATGTCAATGAAGTTTTCAGTTACTGTTGCCATTAAAAGAAATTAGTACCATTAGTTTTCCGCAACATGGCGAGGGTTTTTATGTTCCTGGTCAGGCTATAATTGCTGTTGTTATTGTTCGTATGTCGTAAGCTTTCGGAGCGTATTAAATACTAAACTTATTAATTAATTAATTTGTTATTTGTAGGTTGCAGTTTGTCGGTGGAACTACACAACGGTACATTCATCGTTTCGTTAGAAGACGGTTGGATTATGTTCCAAGTTGAGAAGCATGAGGTAAGAAAATATACATATACTGCTTTTTCCTTTATCGTGGAAACTATTGGAGTCACATCCTTGCGCCCATTCACAAACATTATTATGAGGTCTCACAGTGCGCGTGGACGCACAGGGTGACACGAGAATAAATCACAGAGCTCTATTCAACGCTGTGCGTTCGATTTGCTGCTTCACTTAAGCAAGCATCGTTTATGAATACGGGCGTTATTGATGAAGACTATGAGCCGACTAAACGCCTGACATGGGAAGTGGACCTTTTTGTTTGAGTAATAAAGTTGTTTTTAATCTAAACGGTTAAAGCTGAAGCTTAGTGGAGTTTTAGATGCTTTGTCTCTTTTTGTAAGCTATAGCCTGACCAGGAACATAAAAACCCTCGCCATGTTGCGGAAAACTAATGGTACTAATTTCTTTTAATGGCAACAGTAACTGAAAACTTCATTGACATGTCACCTTGCATGTCAGTCTATTGCTGTCAAAGTGTAAACAAACTTTATTTTAAATGTGCGCAATTGATTTTGTGAATTAAATTGCTAAAATCTTTTTATAGTCGTGAAAGAAAAGTGGTTCACAATGTGTTAAAGTATTTGTCGAAGAGAAATACTAAGGGTTCGGACAATATTTTCATTGAATAATGTTTCCGACAAAGGTTGTCAAATTGACTGACATGTTTATCGTATAGTACAGTCAACTATGAAAATTAGCTGTGGTTTGTTTCAACTACCTATTTTAAAGTTTTTTGTCACTTTGTAAGTATTGAATTTTATGGAATTGGGAAAGAAGTACCAAGTTTGAAGCGTTCATGAGCAGACATTGTAGTTGAATATTCAAGTTCAGAATTTGATTATTGATGAATAATAATAAAATCCTACTTGCTCGATTGATGGTTTCATTTATTTTATTTAAACCAGTTTACCTATAATATAATATTTTTTTGTTAATTTATGAAAATATTAAATTAGCCTATAATCCTGAATCCTGATACATAAAGTTAGCCTATTAATTTAATACAGGTACGACTGTACCCAGTGTTGCACTATCAAATGCAATTGACGCGCCTCTATGCCAGGGTTTTTATGTTCCTGGTCAGGCTATAACTTGAATATTTTTTGTTTACAGGTGGCCGAAATGTTGAAAACGATACGGATAGAACTGATCAATCTTCTAGAAGAGAAGATAAACGACCCCAGTTTAAATTTACTACATTACGAAAAAGGCAATAAAATAATTAAAACGATAGTTCAAATTATTAGCAAAGACTAGACACTGTAAAAATAATTATAATTGTAATTCAAGGTCAAGTATGAAAATCAGCCATTTTATAAAAGTCCAAACAATGAAATTTTCGGTACTAAGCACTTTCTGAAATATATTCCAGAATTGACACCTGTCATTCATAACTTGACAGCTATAACGTAATACCACAGATTTTATAAAAATGGCTGATACTAAAACTTGACTAGCATCGGAAAATGATTCTTATGACTACGATATAATGCTGTAATCAGAGCTTCTTTTACACGATAAGATATTCGAAAGTAAATTAAAATTATGAAGTATCGAAATTTAAAAATATAACAATAATCTAGTATAAATATTTGTGGTTTATTCACATTATTGTAAAAATTAAATATTTATTAAACGAATAGTCTCTCTAATCAAATGTGCTATTGTAAATATGAAATGTAAATTATGAATTCAATTTGTAATTTATTATATTTTAAAAAACATTATGTAATATTATTTCAAGGCCATTTTTTATACGAATCAAGATTTTTTAAAATACCCGTACCTTTACCTCCACTAAAAAAATATAAGCATGAATGTAGTGCGACAATATTGTTGCCAGAAGTTATTCTTATTGTTTCTGAATGAAATAGCTCGATTTCTTTCTTTCTTTTTCTTTTATGAAGGATGAAACTTAACTATAATCCTATTAGTATTAATCTAATAGTCACTTAAAATATTAATTTTTGTCTTTCCTTATCCTTTCCATTTGTTAATTCGTTATCAAATAATGCTAAAATAACATACATCCACTTTTATATGGGGTCAAGTATTAGTATTTATTTTTTATTAAAAATCTGGATTCCACTGAACAGTATTATACATACAGCAATAATAAAATAAATAACTAGAATATTTAAAATATTTTTATAAAACTAATGTGATTCATTTGGAATTAATTGAATATTCGAATTGTGTTAAAAGATGTAAATAAAATATATTATTTTGTTAAAATAATTTTTCATTTTATGTTACATGCGATAGCAGTCTGTTTGTTTAAGAAGTAGGGCTCTGTGGTAATTGTTGCACCTCGAATTTAGGACATAAAAAGTTGTTTAGCGAATAAATTGGCAAGTCTACAAGAGGTGGTGCCATTATTAAATTCTGCTATTATAGCAGTAATGTTTAATCGAACGAAATTCAAATGGTGGGCCTTTTCTTTTTCTTAAAAATATAATCGCTAATGTATCTATAATATTTGCCATATTTTTTACCCCTCAAGCTAGGGGAACATTTCGCCAACGAGTAAATTCGTTCTGTTACACCGTTCTGACAAGAACCGCTTTTAGGAACAAACCCAACAAATCTCGAACAGACGCGTTGACCGAGCGCGTGAAGTATTAGAGCCATCGATCACTGGGCGGCTAACGACTGCCGGGTCTGCCGGGCACACGCAAACGGTCGTACATCACTGGAGGTAAGTGTGAGTTGGCCGTAACATTTTTTTAGGTGTTTTTTTACCACAATTTCATCCTACTTCCTACTAATATTATAAATGCGAAAGTTCTGAATGGATGTTTGTTACTCTTTCACGCAAAAACTACTGAACGGATTTTGATGAAACTTTGCAGTATTGTAGTTTATAACCCAGAATACATATAGGCTACTATAATTTATGACGATCTGTGACAAACTAAATTTCACGCGGATGAAGCCGCGGGCAAAAGCTAGTTTATTATAATTTAATTGTCGTGCTTCAGCAAAATTCATTAACCTATTAGTTGCCAGCGCCACCTATTAGTCGTACCCATCAGTTCTCGTAATCTATACTCTTATAACCTGCTTTTAATGACTAATGCAATTTAAATCTTACAGATGGCGTTGTACACTTTTACCATTTTGGGAACATTTCCACAACTTTTTCAAAGTTCAAAAATATAAACTTAAAAATATTAACTTGAAAGTAGTGGAAGAGAAAGTGAAAATATATAAACGAAACGCTAGTTGGTAAGTAAACAAGTATTTTATCAATGCAGCAGGTATTACTCTCACGCAAAAAGACAATGGAGCTAAAATGCATGAAAATAACCTAAATAATATGCAGGTTCAATTTTACTTGTTTCATGGTAGGTACCTAATAAAAGTGGTACAAACAGATAAATTCATCTTCTAACTGTATTCACCATCCCATAACAGCCTCACCGGGAGCCCTAAATTAGAAAAAGGTCTCGATTCGCGGCGATCCAATAGGGGTGGTGGTGGATCGTAAAACGCACGTGTTTTGGCCACGCTACATGTGTACTTTAAAGGGCCAACTTTCGGGGTATGAAGGACCGGCCGAGATCGAAAGATAGGCAGGATAAGACGTGATGCGACAGGGGTAAGAAGATTGTAAGAATAAGTAGGTAGTTCCTTTAAGGATACAATTGTGAAATTTTATATATTAGGGCCATCCGTTAACTAATCGTCTTTTATTTGAATATTTGGTCATGCGTGTCACTGGCTAATTGTTTAGAAAATAATATAAGTAATTCTGTTTCGTAAAATTCCACATGCACAAAGATAGTAGTCTCACTGTGTGATCTGTAACGCCATCTATTGAGGGGTAGTAAAACTAAAGTCCAATAAGATTTATCGGACCGATTCTAATAAGAATCAATTTCGTAATTCCACTGAAAAATTAGTAGATAGAACTTAGGGTTTCGCAGGTTCCTAAGTTTGTTTTTTCTAGGTCCTAGTTCAAAAGATAGGTTTTTGTCTAACTAAACCTCAATATGTTTGTCCAATTGGACATCAGCTAACTTTCCTTTGGCTTACCCAAACCATTCCCGCCACCTCAGCATCTCTCTTCGCTCCGCCATTCTGACCCGCGTCACGTCCGGCGCCATTCAGTTAGCCCTAGTAACTCTAAAATACAGCTAAAATACATTGCACTGCAGTAGACGTAGTTAGAGATCATTTTAATAATTGCAACGAGACTCCTTGCAATGTCCTGACTGTTTTCAATCTGTTGGCCTTACCTTTCTTTGGCTTATCCACACAATTCCCGCCTGGCATCTCCCCGCTCAGCCATTCTGACGCGCGTCACGTCCGGGCCGGCCGTAATTGCCGCCGTTACGGCCGGCCCGGGGACGTGGCGGGCCGCGGCCGGCCGTTCCGGTATCAACACGCCAGATGGTAAGGGTCTGAGATTAGGTTAGCATCAGATCTGAGATATAGGTAGGTATATTTTCATTAAAGAAGGCTAGTTTAGTAGTTTTTGAATCACACAAATTACTTTTTCGGTGGCGTAAAACACTATTTCTGGGTGGTGATATAAAAGCTATGAGTGTAAGTAAAGTAACGCAATAAGTCTCAACACTGAAGGATATTAAGGACACATGGAACATTTGAACATATTTAAATTTATAGTCCTCTCCAAACGCCACATTTTCATTGTGGAAATCGCCTCATTAAAATATAGAACTATAAATTACTACAACACATACACACTACATTTCACATCATGAAGCTCGATTCTAGGTAACAAATTTTCTAGACTAGACTGAAAAGTAGGGATATTGGCATACCCAATAGATTGATAATTAATTAATTAGCATAGTTCTTGAAGGTACAAACTCTTCACAAATCATAAATGCCCTGTATAACAACATTTACCTTCTCAACTTCCACATTATCACTTCTTATCCCACAAAACTCCTACCAACCTACAAAAAACTTATATCCATATTCCATCCAAAATAACAACACGCACCCGCATTATCGCCCCGCTCATTCCATTCACGCAGGGCCGAATAAATCAACGGGAAAGCCGAAAGCCGACAATAAATTTGGCCCAATCCTGGTCATCTTGGACCCGGCCTCCGCTAACCCTGGGACGGACCTTTCCGCTAAATAAATCCCTTATCTGCATACGGCAAACCTTTCTAGGGTCCAGCTTAATAAATTCAGGTTGGGTCTGGCAAACTTTCTTGGGGACATGGTATAGAGATGATAATATGATATAGTAGTTTTTATTTTTTTATGTAATGTTAGATTGTAGAAAATAAACACATTTTATTTAGCCCAAAGTCTTTATTAAGGCTACAAGTTACAACAGAAATCCGTGTATTACATAAACAAAGGCCTTATTAGGACTACAACAAAGATCCGTGTACTTAAATTACCACTTGTAATTTTAATTTTGAACCAAAATGGCAGCCACTCAGCATGTACGAGCATTATGCTCTAGGTTAGGACCTATAGTATAATGCTGGTGTTCTGTGCTCAGTTTAACGAAAACTGGAAGGAAAACTTTTACACGTCAATGGTCCATGCAACTTTTCTTGTCAAGTAGGTACCTACATAAAAACAGCCAAATAGGATTAATGAAGCCTGTAATTTAATGACTATTGTAGATGCTTTAATTAGACTGCTATTGCGCGATTTCTTTGGATTTGGCTCTCAATTTTATTAAGAGAAGGTCAGGCATATTTTCGAAGCCTTGAAAGTGGGAAGCGTGTTCCTTTAATTAGAATTCTGCAAAAATACCTTAATAATCGTGTTTGACATGGAAATCTATTTAGTTATTTTACATTGGAAAACGGGATAGACACATTGCCATTATGGGAGTACAAGAAAATTTATGTGGAAACTAGCTTTTGCCCGCAGCTTTGCCTACGTGAAATTTTTAAAAACTATCCTATGTCCTTTCCCGGGACTCAAACTATCTCTTTGCCAAAAATCAAAATCGGTTCAGTGGGTTAGGCGTGAAAGCGTGACAGACAGACAGATACTTACTTTCGCATTTATAATATTAGTAGGGAAGTAGGGTTGAAATAAAACCAGGTATTAACAACTCTATGTAGTTCTAAACGGCCTGCTCATTTGAAAGGCGGCCGAGCGGGCGCGCGCCCAAATCAATAGTAATTCCGTGGGTAATCCGCCGCAAAAATACATAACAGCTACACGTTGTTGTTCCGTTAGTTTGTATCGTTAACGTTACCGTTGTCACTGAAATAATGACGATATTTTCTGACCGGAAAAAATAGACGAAAGTGTATGAATTTATGAAAATTTTTTGCTATTCCATACTATTTTGTTATGAGCTGCTGTGAGCTTTACTTAAGATAATAACACCAATTTTTTTAATAACTCATAGGTATATTTCACTAAAAAAATTACCCAAAATGAGATTTAGAATGCGTGAGCTGGCACCTAAGCAATTTCTTGAGAAACACTCTACAACTGCTTTTTTAAGTGGAGCAGCCAATGATTAGTATGAGGTAGAGGTGGGCGCCGATATACATTTGGCCGGCGGCGGCGCGCCGACTTTTTGACCTCGGCGGCGGCGGCGTCGGCGGCGTGACCTTGTTTGACCTTTGTTCATTGGGTTTTTTTTTAATCTGCTTTTATAGTATTTGTCGTCAAGACTAATCAGGTGATTTGCAGTTGGTTGGGGTTTGAGCCACTAGAGCAGTGGTTTATCCTAGTAAATTAGGTCTCTTNGCAAAACGCGATGACGTAAAACTCTCAATGTGCGAGGAGTTTGCCGCGAAGATCGGCTAGGTAAGTCATCGTCGGTCGCACCAGCGCCGTTAAGACAGCTAAGTCGAAGTGGTCACCATGACCGAAATCGGTCGGATGAATCAAAGACAGGCATCATAGCTGCAAGTCTCGGATTAAGTTCAATGCTTGATCTTATTTTTTTGATTGAATTGTGGAATTTTTGGATTATCCGTGTCAATGGGTTTAAATAAACCGGCTTGTCATGTAGCAAAGGTCTGAGATTTTTCTTGTCAGTTCCCACTCATGTATTATCGGACCTGATAAGCGGAGAACACTTTGAGGGAGGTACTTTATTGCCTTCCAGAGGTTGTGGTTCCCATTTGCATTCCGAGACATATTTGCCAAACTCTGTGTGTGTGATTCGCTTAAAGTATAGTCCAATAGTGTGGGTTGTCTGCCAGACGAAGGCAGGGATTTTTTTCTTGACAGCAAGAGGGACCGACGCCTCTCGCGTTCAATTATTTACTAGACCAAGCAGCAACTTGAATAATGTACTTGATTAACTGTTAATATAGTTAGTATTGAGTTATTCAATCAATTTATTAGTATATCAACGGCATTAAGTTGCGAAAAAATTATGCCAACCACATAATTTACATTAACTCAGACAGTCAGGCCGCGCTGATGGCCTTAAACTCCAACTTAATCACCTCAAAGTTGGTAGAAAACTGCATGAGTCGACTGAATACCCTAGCTAGGATAACGTAACAGAGTAACGCTGAAATGGGTTCCAGGTCACGCGGGAATCGTGGCAATGAAAATGCCGACGAACTGGCCAGAGCGGGAGCGGAGGGAACACAAATGGTCCAGAACCCTTTTGTGGCATTCCCAAAAGTCTCGCTCAAATGACCCTGGAGAACATCTATTTAAACAAATCCTTTAAGACATGGTCAGACACGCCAGGATTAACTCATTCCAAAGCTCTCATAAAAGCCTATGACCGAAAATGCTCTAAGCAGATCATAGGACTGAGGATCAAAATGCGCATCTTAGTTCGAGCCCTCACTGGACACTGCAGCTTAAATAAGCACTTGTCCACTATGGGACTGTCCGAATCAAGAACGCACAGGATGTGCCAAGAGGCAGATGAAACGCCATCACACATTCTCCCTGCTGCGGACCTTTGATGCGCAAGCGGAGCTTACACCTGGGCAAACACATCCTAAGCCCACAAGATGTAAAACATATCGCCCCCCAAAAGATACTGCAATTCCTAATGGATGCATGACTCGGAGACGAACTGTAAGGAAATAGCGGCGATCACATTAGATCGGTACCGGTTGTAGTGATACTAGGACTTTATTGAACTAGAATAGCCGCTCAACTCAATAAAAAAAAAATAGTTCTTCTGCGTTCGAAACACAAATTAGTACAGTATAGGAGAGGAATAAGTTGCAAATAGTTGGTACAGTATCAGTATCGGCGCGCCGACAGCTGGTCACGGCGGCGGCGGCGTGAAAAAATTCGCGGCGGCGGCGGCGCGCCGGCGTGGCGCCCACCTCTAGTATGAGGTGACCTTGATAAAATAAATGCTTCAGACATAGGGATAAGATATGAAGTATCTCATTAAATGCTTGTGATTTAATACTTATTTTTGGAGAAATTGAAAATCATAAAAAGAGTTATTATTAAAGATGATTTATCTTGGTTATTATTTAAAAAGAAGGACTTACCTATACCTATCTTAAGTGTGAAGTCTCTTTCACTTCATGTCCAGTCCATGCTGTATAATATTGTAGTAGGTATACCTACTACTTAATATTTTTAATAATGTAGCTACGTTTTATTAAAATGAAATTCAATCGCCTCTATCCCTATCGTGCGTAATCCACACTCGCCCTAACTCCAATCGTGTTCAAAAACTACCTTAATCCCTTGGGGATGCCACCCCTAACTACTATCTCATTCTAACTAGTAACAGTTTGTATAATCCCGTCTCTTTCTTAGCTGACCGCTTGACCATTGGCTGGCGAATCCTGTATACTCGTGCACAGAATAAAATATTAGTAGTTTTTGCTGGAGGCGGAGTGTGGGATTTAAGTAACCGATTTTTTTTAGTAAAAACGTTTTTTTTTTGTTTAAGTTACAGGCAGACATAGGTATCACTTACAGCCGTACCCATTGAAGACTAAGGTTCTATTTCGTACGGGATGATAACTTAGATAAGCCTCACCCGGTGGACCGATGACCATACCTACGTGTTCATAGTTCATTATAATGAGTTTTTATGTATAGGATCCAATAAGGTCCATTTAACAGATGTCAAAACCTGAATTTCAAGCACAAATTGAGGAATAGGCCTTTTAATTAGTTGAATTTCAATATTTACCAATCACTGACCAAAACTGGATCAAGTTTAGAGCGTTACTTTTAAATACTAACCGAAGACTCAGAAATCTACTTGTAAACGAACCATTTGCTTCTCTATATTGTCCCTACTCCATTTGTCCATTCAACATGTTAACTGATTATATTATTATCTCACAACAATGAATAAAGGCCTATAAAATACTTTAACATTAAGCTGGTCCGCTTATCTCTATATCCTTAGTAATTCGAGCATGAAATCGTACATTTTCCATTATCGGGGGTACTTCTATACAGATATAGTATCTCAGAGGTCGGTCCCCGTCCCTGGATATGTTTTCGGGTCGGACCTAAAACTTTAGGGTGTAAAAGGGACGGTGTTTAAAGTGATATAACAGATTTCATCCCGTATATGTAGATGTAACCAGATAATTTATATTGTGTCATTAGTTTGGGTGTTAGTTCGGAGTTTTTAACTGAAACGTGTTGGGTGGTTAGTGATTTTGCACTTTTCTTTATTTTGAAGCTTTGTGATTAGTGTAAACGACGAAACATAGTTATTTTACACAACCAAAGCTTGTTTAAATGATAGTACTATCTATCCTCGTAGCGCCCACGCGCCTTTTGATAACCCAAAATAAACATGGCGACTACAGCCCAGAACTTTTTTCAACTAACTTTCAATTACCGCTCATGCGCCTTTTAGAAGGCCATATTATTAAACTCTGTCCAGATTTTTGAAATTTCGCGGCTTAAAGAAATAATTTAATTCAATTTCTGAACGAAATATTAGGGAACAGTTTCCGGTATGCTACCATTGGCTGTCATAATTGACAGATGGGATTTTTTGAAAAATGGCCGGCGGTATGGACGGCTCACCAACACGTAGTTAGTAAATCGCATTTTTTTATGATAATCCGTGGTTGTTGAGTATGTTTTTATGCAAAAAGTTGCTAACGAATAGGTATTACTTAAATAGAGATAATTACTTTGCATTTTTAGAGCTGAAATTCTGCGAAATCTTGGTTTAAAATAATATGTACTTTCTGAAGTCGGTTGGGTCGAAGCTAGTACTAAAAAATCATAATATTTTTAGTTTGTGGCTTTGTGTTATGTTGGTTTATGGAATATTACTAATATAAAAATGCAACTTATTTTTCACTAATAATTAATTTAATTAATTAATTATTTGTCAGCCGTTTGGTGTAGTAGTTCTAAAAGGTACTACTATGCCGAGAGGTCCCGGGTTCGATTCCCGGCCGGGCAGAAATTGAAATGATGAATTTTAATTTCTGTGACGGGTCTGGGTGTTACTATGTATAATATGTAGGTATTTAAAAAGTATTTATGTAGTATATCCGTTAAGCTAGCACCCATAACACAGCATATTAATTGCTTACTATGGGGCTAGATAGTGTTATATTTGAAATTGTTCAAAGATATTTATTATATTTTATTTCTTTATTAATTTAATACTTTTTACACTACTAATTTTTGTATTATGTAATTTTACATCACTTAATAATTCCTTTTAATCTAGTATTTGTAGCCCGATGGCCTTTGTAAAGAACAAAAGGTAGACAAATAATTGAATTTAAAAACACATGCTAATATAATCATAATTATACCCTGAAAGTTTCACTTCAAACCGGTAACTCTAACACATACGAATTTCAACTCAAAATCTTGGGCTGATAGGACTATAACTAGATGTCCTATAAGAAGAACGGTCGGGTCGTAGTTAAAGAGGATCCAAAAAATCCGTGGGCGCTACGAGGCTATTTTAAAAGAATTTATTGAAAATCCTTGTTTTTTATGGTTAGGGTTTCTCAACTCGGTGATCGTTGTTTCGATTCTCAAGCATCCGAAATTAAAAATTACTTCACTGGATCGCTACCTCTTCAAGCTGATTGTCACAAATGACAAATGATTCCATGTTTCAAAGGATATTTATGGAAAACCACTAGGTACATAATATAAGATAATGCCTAGCATTATCTTATATTATGTACCTAGTGGTAAACTTAAGTTATGTGGTGTGGTTCTGGCCGGATTTCTATTCAAAAACAAGAGGACTAGTACCTATAGCGCAGACTAGATGGCCTGATGATGATTAAAATTAACGTAAGACAATAAAACGTGTGTGAAAAGTAACATAATGCATAGAGCAATTCGCAATTACTTGCTATAAAAATCTGTCAGTTTATTTTTGCTGAATACCGGTCAATCAATTTACTTTTAGATAAACCGGCGAGTAATTTACAGCAGTGACTGCGACACGCCCGGGATCCGCTTGCTAAATGTGCGGACGCCTGTCTATTGGGACAGGGAATCCGTGGAGTGGTAACGTTAATAGTTTTTTACCATAGTTCTATTAGTCGATGGCATTGAACGTGCTATATGCCTGCTTAAGCTCTTGTGAAGGTACTGAAAATATTGTAACTAATAAATTAAAGGAGAATTAGACTTTTACAGCTCATCAAACAAACCACTAACTAAAGCTTTATATTTAATTTGCAATACTTTTTTATGATCTCAATAATAACATTAAACATAGCGCTCTCGTGAACAGGTAGAGTCAAAAACAGTTAATGATGATTAAATTATGTACTCTCTTTGCCTGATGGTTGTCTGGTAGAG
Organism: Ostrinia furnacalis; assembly: GCF_004193835.3. NCBI lineage: Eukaryota > Metazoa > Arthropoda > Insecta > Lepidoptera > Crambidae > Ostrinia > Ostrinia furnacalis. The sequence goes on along the minus strand of NW_021132580.1, from coordinate 51,672 downwards.
AATGCCTACTGGCATTTAGTCCACCATTTGTAAAAACAAGAATAAATAAAAAATAAAAGCTGGATGCTATAGTTAATACCAGTATTTTATTAAAACTACATTAAACAAATGCATAACGTAGTGCTTATGAAAATTCACAAATTAACCTTTCTTCCTTCCTCTTCCTGTATTTAAATTATTTTAATACCAGACCATTTTGAGCCACTCGATCCCAGTCCCGTTCCTGGGCGTCCTATTTCCGTGGGTCCGGACGGTGTTTGGTCACTGCCTGAAACATACATATGGCGCGTTTAACTGTGACGGGTAGGGCTGTCCACATAATACAGTTGAATTTTATTTTTCATCGTAGTGTTAGGAGAAAACAGAGTATTCTGTAAAAGAACAGTTTTGGAAGGTTACAACCACGTTAAAACTGCTTAACTGGCATCAATATAATTAACGATTGTACCGACAATGCTGAAAGAGTGACTGTTTCTTTCGCTACTTCTTCTTAGGTTTAACTCAGATTATTAACCAGAAGAAACCCATTATTGGTGGGGCTGAAATTAAAATGTGCAACAGTGGGACGTATAACAGCGACTTTTAAAAGCCTATTTGTGACTGTTACAGAGTAACATTTATTTATATCAGTTTAAAAAAGAAACAACTACTCAATTCATACTCTAGACTCTTCTAGATATAAACACATTACATCTAAATTATTTTGTTTATATGTATAAGTAATTGGTAAGAAGATAGATAGAGATACTTATTTTATCTCAAATTCAGTGCGGTCAACCGGAATAATAAAATTATTATGAATATCATTGTGAAATCGATCTCAAACACACCCCATTTACATAAAAGAGGGCCAAGTTTCACACTCATTTCAACAAAAAAATCAACGGCACCTTTCAATAAGATCAAAAGTGTATCGCGTGGATGCTGCCCTTTAACCTGTCCAAACCGGATCCGTCCAGTTTCATCCAGTTCGATCCAGATAATTCCCACGTGCCGCCGACACGGGGATGCTGTGAATGGCCGGCTTTAAAAGATTTACACGTTTTATCATTTGCATAATATGGACGAAATCGAAAGAGGGTGATTTTATTACAGAGATGCATTGTGGTCGGTGGATTGGAATATATCTCTTTTAAGATTTTTTTCAATAAGGGTAGCTGAATGAGGTTTGGTTCTTGTAAATGTAGCTACTGAGTTGGTTATTTATAGGAGTTATTTGTCGTTTCAGCCAAATGCCTCCACTGCTGGACAAAGGGTGGACCTAAAAAATCTATTAACATTATTTAAACTACCTGCTGACCTGTATTTCCTTCTAATTGTTTTTATTGACGCATAATGTTGTCTGTCTTAAGATGATTAGATATTTCGGCTAAAGGGGTATCCAGTCAATGGACTCCAGACTCCATTGCTGGACAAAGGCCTACCTTAAAGATTTCCATAACGACCGGTTCTGTAAACATCTTATTTAGTAGTTAATTCAAATTCAAATGTCAAATTTCAGAGCACGTGCCATAAAACTCAACAAAGGCCCAAACCACAGGACAAGTGTGCCTTTGTCAACAAGATCACCCCACCGGACAAGATCAAAAGTGTATCACGTGGATGCTGACCTGTAACCAGATCAAACCAGTTCAAAGCAGAGCGAGCCGGTTTTAATTCAATACCTTCACCAGTTCGTGGATGAGTGTGGATGCTGTATGTAGAGCGAGATCAGAGGTCAGTGAGATTTTGAATGGGGGATTGATCTATTTATTATCCTTGAAATGATATTATTTGGGGTATTATCATTTCTTTACACTGTTCTTTGTATTTTTAATGTGTTGTAGTTAACTTTGACTATATCTTTAAATAGTTAAAATAAGGTTTGCCATCCATTTAAAAGCAGAACAATTATTATTATATCAATATTAATTAAAACCCTTTTAGGAAGGTTTTCTGCTTGATAAACAACCGGTAGGAAAGCCACAAAGCACGATAGCTACTAGCTATCCTCGTCACGTCATTCCATAAAAAATACATAAATAAAACCAAAGCAAATTATCAAAAACTTTCCAAAATCATTTGTGGCAGCCCTGAACCCTATCTCGTTGATAAGTAACGGGTAGCCACTGTCTTGATGTACACATTTGTAACGCGATGTACCAGATAGCGTCGGGCGCTATTTCCTACGGATATTCACAGCCTCGCACCTAATGCGTGTACTTACTTGAGTTACTGCCCTTAGACGGTTTGCGTTACATTGATGATGGAGTCTGATGAATGTTTTGCTTTACATATGAAATATCTCAAGATGGGATTTAAACTAGTTTTGTACTAAATAGGCTATAAGTTAAAATGTTATAAAGTTCGTATACCAAATTACAACGAATAGTGTTAAGTGGGTTTTTCTATGATAAACTAAAATTAACACGAAAAATGCTCTGGCAAAGGCTAGTGAAGGTAATTTTATTATTCTTGTTTCGTTTCAGCCGAAGGACGTCCGCTACTGGACAAAGGCCTCCCCCAAAGATTTCTACAAAGACCGGTCCTGCACCGCTCGCATCCAGGGACCTCCCGCGACCTTTACCAGATCGTCGGTCCACCTAGTGGGAGGCTTGCCCGGTGGCCGGGATTTCTTGTTTATCTCTCCCAAATAAAGCTTGCTCTACCATCACCTTGATACAACATATTCTTGGATCACTTAGGGCTGGTGCTAAGAAGAAGTGGTGGAAGAAACTTAGTAAGCTTACGATAAAATTAAAGTAGGTCGTAGTATGGATTGATACAATTATAAAAAAAAGCCACAGAGCATAGCTTGATATGCCTTCAATCGTCATTAATATGAGGTAATTTCCCTCGAACCTTTTAATTAATCTCGATTTAATTTCATCAAAATAAGGTTAAATCTATCCAACTTAAATGTAAGTATACCGCGAAACTGATCCGGACGTGCGAAAATTAATGGGCAAATCGCCTTAGCCCTCGCTGTAGGCCTCAGTTATGGCGGCCATAGAGACAATTACACAATGTATCAAATTGCCGGCACCGTTGGTTATCAGTTTAATTGTTGTGTACTGATTTTTGGGATTATAATAGTAAGTTAAATTTTGGAAGCGATTCTCGTAGATTGAGAACTTCTCTCGCAAGAACAACTGAAAATAAGTTGAGTCATACCTTTCTAGAGTGAAACCAGTTCCACATCTCCAACTGATATGACGTTGAATCCTCGAGTAATCAACTAATACTTAAAATCTTCGATATTGCAAACCCGATATGGCCAATATAGGCACAGTTTGAATGATTAATTTTCGTACAATTCGCTCGGACTATGGTCTTATCTTTTTTATGATTTTAGGACAACCAAAGTAGAGAAGCCGAGGAGGTCTTATCCTAGTACAATACAGTCATGGCTTTGAGTTAATTGTTCGTTCTCATCTCTCTAGCTTTTATTACCAATGAGAGTCGAAGCCGTTACTGTAGCTGGAATCATTGCAGTCCGCGAACCACTGATCTGGACAGCCTTTTGTAAACCTTTTGGTGTTGTTTCATCATCTGTCACACCTAATTAGGGTTTCTGCTCGAGCCTTCTCGAACTCGACAAAACTCGAGAAATTTGGCTTCATTCGAGACGAGAAAAAAATTACCGGAGCTCGAGAATTCTCGAGCTTCGATTTTGAAGCTATAATACCCTTGAAAGCCTGTTTTCTTTGACAAAAGTAAGTTTTTAATTATTTAATAGGTTAACGTTGCTTTTAGACTGGCCTAGTCTACCTTTTTTTAACTCATTTGATTTGCAATTAATGATCTCAATCGAAACTAAGTAATAATGTTTACCTACGAGTATGCTATACCTATTTATTATGTATGTTTAGCTCTGACTGATTTAAAGACCGAAAAATTTGTTAACTGTCTGTTAGGTTAGGTACTCGTGCCTCCTCGTAAAGTTTATTCAAGTCGTTATCCTAAAGAAATTTAAAAAATTATTAAAATGTGTTTTTTTGTTTATAAAAAAAAACTATTTATCGTAATTTTGCTATTTGGACTTGTGTCCTTTGGAAAACAAGTGGTTCAATTGTAGCTCCAGATTTTTTATTGTTATTTATCCTTAAAGTACACGCGACTTTATGACTTTTGTTCCTTTAGTTAATAACTAAGTTATGATTATTAGTTATTTAGTTAATATTATTATGAAAGAAGATTTCATTTTTTGTTTGTTTTCTTACCAAAATAAGTGGTACTAAATTCTAATATTGATTGTTGTGCATTAAAGTAGGTATTTTAGATTAAAAAACCTGTGTTTTTATTAAATTTCAACCGATTTCAACAGTTTTAATTTAAAGACTCGAGACCCGAGAAAACTCGAGACTTTCGCCTCGAGAATTCCCGAAACTCGAGAAAAAAAATAGGTCGAGAAATCAGAAACCCTACACCTAATACATATTTCTATAAGAATATTTGGTACTCTCAGCCCCAAATCAGAATAAAGCGAAGTTATTCATCGGGCCGTAAAAAGCAATACATCGCGTCATCCTCTCCGAATATTTATCGATGTTTTCATAATTCAGCAGCAGCAGACACTTTTTATTCCACCGCCTAGTTTAAGATTCATGATCTCATGAGCTATGGTGTAGAGCTACACGTGTCGTAGACCTGACAAAAAATATCCTTCCATTATAAAGAAAATGAAAAATAAAAAATTGCCAGATCAAGTAGTACAAAACAAATTAAGACAGACTTCCACACTAGGCATTGCAAAAGATTCTGCTATTCAAAGAACCAACCAGTCTTGTGAAAATGGGCATGCAGAAAATGAAGATGCTTCGTACAATTGTTTCACAATTTTATTTTTTGTTTCTTTTATTAATTTGGACACAAACAGATTTACAATAATACGTACAAGCTAGTTTTTGAGAGATAGTGCTTATCATGAATCCAACATCGCTGGTCACAGTTTTAAAATCATGTTTAACTGGACGGAGCTTGCCTATTAAAGTGAATTTAATGCAATAGTAGTTTTATGTAAAGAAAACATGATAAAATTAATTTAATATGAGCTTTTAATAATGTAGGTCATCATTATTCTCATCAACTTTGACCGAGTGTTTAGAAGCCTCAACAAGGATGTTCTATGAATGTTACTGGGTTATTTGCTAGTAATCGCAAATATTTAAACCAATTCATACCATTTGTGAAAATGAAACTATCTAACATTTTCATTATTAGAACTAAGTATTGTTCCATTTGTATTTACGTCTGTCTAACGCTTGCTATGTCTACATTTTCACGCCCTAAATATAAATACGTTTCGTTGGACACATGAGCCGTGTTATAACGTCCATCCTGTAGGCTTGTTGTTTATTTTGAGAATCTTTTTATGTTCTTACTTACTAATATGTATTGTAAGCAAGAGTCAATTGACTTTTTATGTGGTTAAAAGGTTTCTTAGTTTAAAAATCACGTCAATAAAAATTTTTAGTGGCTATGTAGGTATATGTATTATCATTATCATCATCATTTCAGCCATAGGACAATTAATATACTGCTGAAGGCCTAATGACTGATGTCCTATAAAGGTGGCTAGAAGCCTATTACGTGGCTAGCTAATATCATTATTATCATCTTTCAGCCATAGGACAATGCTGTATCTACTGCTAACAATAGGCCTATCCAAGGTTGAAAAGGGTCCTACTGGGAACTTAAATAAAAGAGTGGACTGTATTTCGATAGGGCTGGTTTAATAGCCGTTTACAATTAGGTTTCAGTACTAAACTACACGACGTGGTGATACAAAACGGCGATCGCGAGTTGGAGGTCCGTACGAGTAGTACGTGCTATGTATGGCTGGGGGCCCAACAAGCCCAAGCGAGTGTGTTGTTGTGTGCGAGCGGCGCGCTCGGCGGACGGCGCGCTGTTCGTGGTGGTGGGATTCCTCCCGCACGTCTCCTCCCGTGCCTTAAGACCGGTCCGCGACAAAGGTTTACTTGCTACCTTTATAGGTCATCCTGTACAAAATGTGGGTGGACGTCCCACGCTACGCTTGCTGGTACATGGCCTCCACTCCAGAACCTTTCTGCCCCAAAGAAGTACCTACCTACGCGCAATCGAGCCTTATTAAGCGAAACATACTCGTATCTCATAAACATAAAAGATGTGGGAATAATAATTCCAGATAGTTGCTAAGTAAAACGTGTACCTTCAAACCTCTGCACGTGTACGTTAAAGTATAAAAGCGTAATATGAGAAAATATCATCGGGACGAACATATTATGTCCAAATCTTCTCGACAGACTTAAAGGGGGCGCTTCTGGGTGGTATCAAGAATACGGGGTCGGTGTACACTGCTGACTACATCAATTTTTAACAGCAAGTAATTATTATTAAGTAATATTTTTATTTAATTATTCAGCATTTGAATATTATGTTCGTTTAGCGTGGGGAAGGGATTGTAGGTGACCTCTGGTAAAATAGAGAATGCCGTGCTCCTTCAGTGGAGACTGAAAATACCTTATAGTGATGATGACGACACTTAGACTCATATAAAAGGCCGGACAATAATGGAAATAATTGGAGGAGGTTTATTTTCAGCAATGGATGCCCTATGAGTGAAACGAACGAATGAATGAACTCCATGCCTGATTCTTCAACTATGCAATGGCTCTAACTAAATTAATGCTGTTGAAACATTGTTAAATAATAAACATGAGCAGGCTAAAGTGGCGATGGGAAGGACATATAATTATAATTCTACAGTGAAAAGTGAAAGCCTCGTACCGGACTGCGCGGCGTGGGACGTCCATCCACAAGGTGGACTGACGGCCTCATAAAGGTAGCAGGCAGGATGCAGGCCGCTACCAATTTGATCACTATGGAAATAATTAGGGGAGGCTTACCTATATTCAGCAGCGGACGTCCTGTGGCTGAAATGATGATGATGAAATTTTAAATTAATAAAAAGTATTTATTTATTTATTAGCATGTTAAATGCAGTGTAGACCAACCTTTCTCTAGGTAAAGGGTGGTAAGAATCAAGAGATATCATAATAGACGGCGCGAGCGGAGCCGCGGCCTTCGTCTCTATTTTTATTTGTAAGGAGCCGCAAGGTAGGTGCCTGGAGAACAAACCGCGTAAGTAAAAAAAAATCATTTTTAACTAATAAGATGGGTTTTCCGATGAACGTGCCGAGTCCAGTTAGATTTTAAACATATTTGACAGGTTGTGTTACAAGCAAAATTAGTAAAACTAACCAAATGACATTATCTGTGATAGAGTCATGGTAAAGATGAGGTTTAGATTCAATATTGCCCGGTTGGAAGCAGCCTGCATTCAGCGCCTTCCTGCTTTAAGAGGTCGTCGGTCCACTTTGTGGGTGGACGTCCCACGCTGCATTTTCAGGTACGTAGGATGAACTCTTCAGCCGATCTTAAAACTAAAAATATTCCAAAACAGTTCTCTACTTTTTGCGTAAACGTCCTTACGTGGTTATGCCACTCAGCCGCAATGGAGAGCGCGCATTATTGCCGATAAGTATATGGGGCGGTGAGACCGACTGTGGATTTTGAATAATATATTATTTTCTTATGTAAAATGCCCGATTACTCCCATCCCCGAGATTTTTGTGGCACAAAGGAAGATCTCTTTTATGGCACTTTATGTTTTTGTTCTAAGATTTTTGTTATTTCACTCGCATACGACGAACACTCGCTTTGGAATGAAAAAAGTTTTTGTGGCACATATGGAACGAAAACATGTTTTATGTAGATTTTATATTATTTCATTCGTGTACTCTTACTTCGCTAATAAAAGTTTATTCTTTGAAGAGATAGTGAAAATTATTTTGGAAGCAAATTAATTTGCAAAAAATGTTAGGTATTTGAATAAGAGAACCTCGAACGAAGCGTTAAGTGTGCATTAACATCTGATGTTTACCGATTGTTAACAGGCATGCATATGCATATGCATGGCCTTTTAAAAGCAGGAAGGGTGAACATATTTGCCTAATTTTCAATAATAAAAATACTTCGTTCGTTTCAGCCGAACGACGTCCACTGCTGGACAAAGGCCTCCCCCAAGGATTTCCACAAAGACCGGTCCTGCGCCGCTTGCATCCCTACGCTAATAAAAATACTAACCACAACGATCCACGACATTAAATTTTCTCTCTACTATCCTTAGTAATTTGTGTCTGTCTATCTTGAAATAAAATGATTGCTCGCACTACATACGAATTATTATAATCTATGATGTCATCTTGTAGTTATTATTAAAGACGACGGTGCCGAATCTCAAAATAATAATATTCTACAATTCAGGCACTATACGAGTACATAATATGCATTGTGCTTCAGGACAGCTTATAATGCTTTCCCAAAACCACCGTATCCAAACCAGGAGTATGGCTGCAGAAATTCTACCGTAGTACCAAACCCACCGTATCCAAACCAGAAGTATGGCTGCAGAAATTCTACCGTAGTACCAAACCCACCGTATCCAAACCAGGAGTATGGCTGCAGAAATTCTACCGTAGTACCAAACCCACCGTATCCAAACCAGAAGTATGGCTGCAGAAATTCTACCGTAGTACCAAACCCACCGTATCCAAACCAGGAGTATGGCTGCAGAAATTCTACCGTAGTACCAAACCCACCGTATCCAAACCAGAAGTATGGCTGCAGAAATTCTACCGTAGTACCAAACCCACCGTATCCAAACCAGGAGTATGGCTGCAGAAATTCTACCGTAGTACCAAACCCACCGTATCCAAACCAGAAGTATGGCTGCAGAAATTCTACCGTAGTACCAAACCCACCGTATCCAAACCAGGAGTATGGCTGCAGAAATTCTACCGTAGTACCAAACCCACCGTATCCAAACCAGAAGTATGGCTGCAGAAATTCTACCGTAGTACCAAACCCACCGTATCCAAACCAGGAGTATGGCTGCAGAAATTCTACCGTAGTACCAAACCCACCGTATCCAAACCAGAAGTATGGCTGCAGAAATTCTACCGTAGTACCAAACCCACCGTATCCAAACCAGGAGTATGGCTGCAGAAATTCTACCGTAGTACCAAACCCACCGTATCCAAACCAGAAGTATGGCTGCAGAAATTCTACCGTAGTACCAAACCCACCGTATCCAAACCAGGAGTATGGCTGCAGAAATTCTACCGTTATTCCGCAGCCCTACCGTAGTACCGTCACTCATAAAACAAAAGCGAGCACAAAACCGTACGACGAGGAGCGTCTCGTAAACCACCTCCCAATAATCCACCGTCAGCGGAAAAAATAGCCATAGTAAAAACTCCTATCCGAACCTAATAACCCGGGAATATTATCAGAGAGTCGTCGGGTCATAACCCGAAATTGGTTTTGGGGTCCGTAAGTCCCCAGTTTTATATGTCGCATTATGAAGGCCGTCAAACGAATTCACGTAGAAAATCGAATCTATATACGGTGATATTGCCGTCTCCGGTCCTGGCTGGCTTGAGATAATAAAATAATATATCGGTTTTTACGCGAGGTGCGGTCGGACCAGCCATCAGGGGTTGATTACGCACTGAACTGATGCGCTGTTCCATTCAGATGTGCTTTTGTTTTTCATTGATCAGGACTTGGTGAGGTTTGCTCATTTTCTTTGGAATATGGCGGCAATAGCCCAAAGATACTATTTCGAACTGCTGATTCAAGGATAGTAGTTCAATCACACCCACAAGGTGGGCCGACGACTTCTTAAAGGTAGCGTTGGATACAGGCCGCTACCAACCGCGCGATATGAAAATCATTGGGAGAGGCCTATGTTCAGCAGTGGACGTCCTGTGGCTGAAATGATGATGATGATTAGTTCAATCCCATCGTACGTCCGCTGGATTTTTGAGGTGAACCTATTCTTAACACGATCAATTCCAACAACTGCGAATTTGAAACCCTAAAAGCCTAACCCATTTTTGCATGTGACCAATAAAAACTACACTTCATTCAAATCACACATGGTAATCGTAATATAAATAGTCGGGCGTAAACGCGAACGGATAGCAACAAAATCGCTTCGTTTGTCGCCAGGTCACGTGCGACGTATCGCTAAAAGCGATATTCTTTACGACGCATCGACGATCAGCGGTATGTAAGTACGAATCGACTGGTACTTCAAATGATACGTGACCACGGAGTCACGGGAAAGTACTAAATGTACTTACGATTACGAGTATATCAAAGAATGGAAAGTAGTGAGTCCCCGCATGGATTCGGAATTTTAGTTCTTTATTATCGTGTGTTTTGGCCGTAACACTTTTACACCGCTATGTAACATTTTGGTACTTGTAAGTACGAAAATACGCTTATCTAATCGGCGAAACGTCCATAGGTGAAACATTCTGACGACGAATCTCTCAAAAACGAAACGTCCTATGGTGATCAGTCCAATGGAGAAAAGACTGTCGGAAAACGCTTGCAGAATCTATTAGGTACTTTAAGCAGTTGTTGGATCAGAATTATGATCAGAATTTAATTTACATCTGAAATGAAAATATGAAGCTAAGACATAAAATGATGACAAATTTATACTAAAACGTTTGTTTTTATTTGTATAGAGAACAATAGTGTCTAAACAAACCTAAAGAGGATTTAAGACACTATTTAAATCAAATATGTATGTAATTGCTCAATATTGAATAATAAATAAATAAATAATAAATAATAATTGTGATAAAAGCCTATGTCCACGATCGGAGGAGTAGCATACAAGCGCATGAGGAATCGGCGAACGTCTGCGAACGTAAATGCGAGCAATGTTCGTTAAGAGTGGGTTCATTCAATAGTCTACCAGTCTAGAGAATCGGCGATGCGATGTCTATTGAATCGCAGCGAGCAGGCCTTGTATAAACAGTGAGGTATATTAAGATTAGGTATTCTATTTTTCATAACATAATCTGAAACACACTAGCAGTGCAGTTTCAGTTATCCAGTAAGTATTACGGGCGGCCAGTCGCTCGCAAAGCCTGTACAGTCAGACACAATAACTATTCACTTAACATTTTTATATAGTGATGCATATTATGAAGTTTCCCTTTCTAAAAAAAACATATTTAATACTCCACAGATCAATATCTAAATCTCTCCTCTTTTGAGCTTTTTATGTCTCTACCAATGCAATTAAAATCGTAAGAGAATGTTTTAAGTGGATTCGATTTGTGATTGCTAGGCCACATCTCCAAAAAAAGTACAAGAATCAAAATTCATAATATACGAATTTATTGTGATAGCAAACAATCCATTATCATGACAACTAACAGCTCTAGCAGCTCTACATTCTTTACGACTACGAGACTTATTATGCCCGTATTTACAAACATTACTATGAGGTCTCACAGTGTGACGCACAGGGTGACACACGAACCAATAACAGAGCTCTTTTCAACGCTGTGCGTTCGATTTGCTGCTTCTTCACTTAAGCAAGCATCGTTTGTGAATACGGGCGTTATTCTGTGGACAGGGAAAAAGTTTAATAAATAACTGCTTCAGTCATAAATTGTGGCCAAGTGTACAACCTGGCTAGCGGGGTTTATGCTACATGTAACCAATATGTAGTAAAACTAGGAGAAATAGGGCAACCTGGATGCGATGGGTTGCACAATAAATTTTCTTAAAGCATACTTCAGACTGGTTTGGACATTTCAGTTTTATGCAAAAATAGTTTTATTTTTACAATGTTTTAGTTCAGCGATGATGGACGATAAATAAGAGAGGTGCCCAATATTAATTTAAGATCACAATTTACTTATTGTACCATATTTGTATTTACTTTTTTAAAAGTTTTTTTTGGTTTTCTTCTCTTTATTGTATTATAGGTTAAAAATTATGTAATTAACAGATGACACTATTTTGAAAACAGATGAAACAGAATATGTACACACAACAGCACATCATGTTACCCATTTTTGTTGCAAACTCGCCCCTATTGCAACTGCACAAGAACCCACAGTGGTAACGTTGACCTGCCGTCATCTGTATGTACTTATATTATTATCAAAATCTCAAACATATAATACGTAATACGTACGTATAAATTCTCTAAGCAGAAATGAAACTGGAAAAAACAGCTGAAAATCCAGTAGAACTAAAATATCTAGCTCATAATACTTAGTTGAACATATTAAAATCAAAGCAAATAAAACGTTAGGGATCCGTGGGCAGCGGGAGCGAGGTCGGGTGTGGATCCCTGTTTCATCTACAGGAGTCATACCTCTCACACTCGTCTACTTGTAGCGATGGTGATAGCATATGCTAGAAGTGACATTCTAGTACCACAATTTCGCAGTTATCTATGAAATTGACGATTTTTCTTTTGTTTTCATGGCTGTTCTCCAGTAACTCGCGCATAAAGTCCGTTTGGAGTACATAGGATAGAATTTGCGGCTAAGCCCATACAGAAATGGCTGGTTGGCAGTCAATCCATCACCTTCACCTCCCTGCACCTTCCATACCTTTATGAGGTCTGTCCACTTTGTGGGCGTATACTTGATCTAAGATCTCATCATCCCTATGCATCAGGTTAAATTGAGATTAAAACACACTTACCCAATAATAATAAATAATCTAATTACAAATCCAAGAGTTACGAGTACTTCCAGTCCAGTCACTTCCAGTCGCGGCTTTTCCATCCCTACATCTCCAATACGGCTTTTTTATACATTTGCTGATACATTTCTTTCTCAATGCATCTTCGGGGGGGATATTATTTGTGTGATATTGTCGGTGAGGCGTTATGAATATAGAGTATGCTTTAATAAAGTAGTTTGTTCCGCACCTACGCCAGATCTCAGCTTTTTGTATCTGGATGATATTGATCTGTGACTGTGATATGAAACGGTTACGATAAAATTTCGAGGTATGAATATTTTTGTGAGTGGCCATGATTTTGTAGGTTTTTTCTGATATTTCGTTAAAAGTTAATATTATAATCTTAAAGACATTTTAACATACTTTTAACTAATAATAACGCACTCACGCACAATTTTATCTATTGATATTATCATATTATTCTATTTTAACTCTTTAACTGGTAATTAGAGAAAGATTTTTCTCTAAAGTACACCAATTTAGCCCCTACCAATAGTAAAGATTTTAGTTTTTATTAACCTTATGTTTTAAGTATTTAGTTGACTTTAGGATACTGGCTTTTCTATACCAAAGTTCTTTAAATTTTGTAAAAAAATATATACCTACCTACCTAATTCCATTCTATCGATTGTAAAATTGCATCAATTCCAAATTCAAAGGGAATACCCGAACGAATTAAAGTACAGTATGCTACGGATCTAATATTAAAATTATATGACCGTGACTGCACCCCTGGCCCGACGCCAAATGGCCGATTTTTTACATTCAATTACTGTCTCCACTTTCGTTATTATACATATATAAATTGGTCTGTCCGTACGAATGCGAGGGCATTGTGGGTGGGTCGTGATAGATGATGGCGTGGACGCGATTGGTGAAAAATGCGGACGGTTACGCTTTTTGAGGTGGAAGCAGAGCAAATAAAAGTAATTTTATTGGCAATAAGATTTTGTTTTGGTTATCAAAATGCTGGTGGTTCTTTTTTATATGATTCGTTGTACCTATATGCAGCATGTATCCTAATAGAGAAATGCATCACCCAATTCACACACAAAAAGTTTGTGTTGCATTTTCAGAGCGCTACTTTTTATGCTATTTAGTGAATTGATGTTGATCCTGCAATTACTGACTTTCAAAACAATTTTCGTTTTGATGCGTTCAAGAAACACAATCAAGCAGTGGCGGATTTACAGTTTTGCCGCCCGTAGGCTAGGGTGGGGTTGGATCTTTATTTAACTTTTATCTTCTGAAATCGAGTAAGCGTCATCTGAAATCTGCCGCCCCTAGGCCGCGGCCTATACGGCCTATTGACAGATCCAGGACTGCAATCAAGTCTAAAGTGAAAATTTTAAAAGACATTTAAGTGTTCCGATACCCTTTATTGTCTTTCTTGCTGTTGCATCTTATACAGTGATTTGAAAAATGTTGTGGGTAAAGTATTTTTTTCGTAAATTTCATCGAATATCGTCTTGTTGACTAGCTCTACATTATCAAATTCCACCCAATTTTCTATGTTATCTTCCATCACGCAATATCACATAACGAAGTAAACACTCCCCCAACCCACTCAATACTCACTGAATATTTAATAATTCGCGCCATATGCGTTACCGTTACCGACAATGGCGTCCATCCAGTCTTTTCCCGGTAATCCCGGATCTACAGTAATCCCGCTCCCTCCTGCAAGTCAAGTCCCGGTGAAGATTTCTGGAAATAATCAAAGGATGGGGCAGTTAGAGGTGGAGACAGTTTGATTGTTCGATCGGAGTCGGTTGTGAGCATTAATTTTATTTCGAGAGAGGTTTCAAGGTATTAAAAGACTGATATTGATAAAACACCTTCAGGCAACCACTGTGTAGAGTGAATTAGAATCTAAAATCAAGTGGTTGTGTGCCTATATGTACGTACTTACTACACATTTGAGAGAAAAATCACAAAATCACTTAAAATAGAGTTGTAACAAAAAGTGAATTAGCCAAAAGTTGTAATTACAGCGGTAAATTTGTAGTTACACTTACCATAGAGCTTTCTATACGAGTTCTTTAATTTTAAAAATATTAACCCTTCCAAGCTCAGTTACTCACTAAGCAAACTAAAACTGATATTCAAAACACATCTTTAGCGCCGCGCGCCGGCCACAGTAGTCCCGCATCCGCCGGCTGATCTGGGCTGAATGCCGTTTTTTTATTCAAAAATAAGTCCTCAAAAAAGCAGCCGCCCCAGAAGCCAAATGGCCCAGAATTTGTTTAAATTGTCACGCACAGACACCGCGCGGTTACACAATCCGGGCCAGTGGTGCTCAACATTCTATAATGAGCTGGATTTTTGTCATTTTTCTTTCAATTTGCCTTTACGGTACAATAAAATATGCCTTATTTTATTAGAAAGACATAAATAAAAAAATGTCAACTATTTTTCTTTTGTACGGACTTGAGCAAGTTAAGCTCTGTGCTACCTTACATAGTTTTGTATGTTTAGACTAGTGCTATATCCCTTAACGTGGCTTTTCTATTCCATTTAAATCGCTCTTAACCCAAAAGTGACTCTACAAAAATCCTCTAAAGATTAAAATTAACCTTGCACAATCGTAAAACGCGTAAATCGCGAATAACGTTACGATCAAAAAGTTTGAGAGACACAACTGCGAGAGACATACGGTGAAGGGGTTAAAAATGCATCGTAGTGCACAAAAAAACACCATACAGATATCGGATTTTAAATTTTAAAATGTGCATTGTATTGAGCGGGGTTCGGGAATCGATTGGCCCCGCGGTAGGGTTAACCATTAATAATGGAGCCCATTGATTTTAGCGACAGCTTGCGAGTGCGACGGTTAATTTTTAAGTAAAATAGGATGCTTTGTTATCTGTGGGCTGATTGGCTACCAATATGTTGAGGTAATTATTTTTATTAGCAACCGGATTAGTGTCAGCGTATTCATAAAAAATAATTTAAATATTGCTTACAAAAAAGAAAGTAATTAGAAAATAATTAAGCCTTTTTTTGCATTGCACTGTAGGATGTAGGATGAAGTAAATTGATTACGAAATTGAATATAAACTAAGCTTACTTGGAAAACAGAGCAATGGGACTTAAATGAAAAATGAGTCGCGAAAGCCAATAATATTGTATGTGTTCTATTCTATACTCTACCAGCCATGTATTCAGCGATGAAATGTATGAAATAATATTTTTCAGTTAAAAACCCTTCTTAATACTGAGTCATACTGAACTTTGAAATAATTATATTTTAAGATAAAGTGTGACTGACAAATTCCTGGTCGTGCCAAATAATTTTAAAATAATATTGTTTGACAGTCCAACAAAAACTTTTGAATTAGTGAAAAATTTTGTGCGGAACGGTGTGCACCACCCACTGTGCAGTAATTCCGGTCACCGCGGGTTAGGTGGTCTCCCATAGTGCGGTTATAAAGTGGGGGACATAATGTAGGTACGAATAATACTATGTTCTGGGGTTTTGTTTGTGGCCGAGTATATACAGTGCAGCAGACCAAATTAGAGCAAAATGAATCTCCTAATTGGAACTTTTTTAGTTAAGCGTAAGGTTCAAATCAGTAGTAACTTGATGAGCTGCGACTGCAAACAAACTACATGGTAGGTATCGTTTATTAGTGGGTTTTTAGCGCGTAAGCATCCTCGTTACTAGGTTTCTAGCCTCACTTTGGTTGGGATGTCCAAAGAGCTGAGATATACTAATCGCTCTCCCAATTGACAAAAACTTTGACACCGCGATCTAGCATTTCCAACTTGAATATAGGTACTAATGCCATCTATTAGAAGACATGAACAGGTCCACATTCTATAACTGCCTAAACTGTAAGACCTAATGTGAATGCTAATGTGGTTATACAATAAACGATTGAGTATTGAGTATTGAATAATTATTTCAAAGGAACTTTTAAATATTGAACTCTAAACATAATAATACGCCTACGTATTTTTTGGACTTTGATATGGTAAATTGGTGTATCAAACATATTTGCCCAACCCAGTTTACTGAGCCTTCGCAAATAAGTTATCATAACTTGTTACAACGTACAAGAAAAAATATGCGAGTATTTGTTCGACCCCAAATACAAGCAAAGAGTACTATATTACAGAGAGGACAGTTTTGTATTGCGTGGGTGGTTATGTATTATTAATGGTTCGGAGAACTCTTAGTCCTGAACGTGACCTTTTAGGGTATGGTAATAGATTCAAGTAAAAATCATGTTTGTATTATTATCTATTTGGGATTAGGTTCAGTGTCTGGCTTGATTTGACTTGCTTTTTCAGTTTTCTTTAATGCCTATGCATTAATTTTTGCTAAGAAATAGAAACTTAACATATTCAAATCGGATAAATCTGTTCATTGAAATTGTACAAAAATAAGTTATTATTTCATGACAAACGTCATACATTATTATCATGCAAGAGTTGACTGTTTCTATCACATGCAAGGTGCACAAGCTCCAAAAAATATTAGCTTAAAAAGCTCTAAAACACAGTACTTATCGTTGAATCTTTTTGATTGCTTTTCTAAAGTGGAGTCCTCCCTCTTGTGTTCAGTCAGCATCTTCAATACCAGTTTTCTTGTGAAATAACTCACAAGAAAACTTGTCTACGCCTTAAGTTACTACTGGCTATTCCAAAACCCTTTATCCTGCGGCAAACTATCAGTAACAAGACTTAACTGTCTGTTTTTATAAGTCCCTCTCTGTTCAATCTTAGTTCGCATACATGCATCTGATTTTGGTGCTTGTACTCTGTTGTTTAGTCTTTTAAGTTTTTACTATTTATTTGTAACGCTTTAAACACTTACACCAAATAAAAAATACTTTTCTTTCTTTCTCTTTTTTAATTTATTTAGGCATTTCCGTTACCATTTCACAACCTTCAAAGAAGTGATCCTTCTGTATTCAACTTCTTTGCTCCAGTCCAGACAGTCAATCTCGCACGCTCGGCGCGCTCCGCTCGCTCCGTCAACCGGAATAAAAGCCCCGCATGACCTGAACACCGAGACACTTTTATGGATGTCTCTTGGATTCCCATTCGATTTATGGCTTCTGTTATGTGTCTAGTCTTTGTGTTTTATTAGCTTTATTTATGCGGTCATTTTTAGTCGTGATGGCAACTGTTATCTTCGCAACATTGATGGGTTTTACTGTTGTGTATAAACCACCTGTTAAATTTTGACTGGAACTTCTTAGATTATAAAGTTTATGTTCTAGATTGAAGAAAGATTTTCTGATTTGCATGATTAGGATGTTTTAAAAATTAAACACCAGTCATCCAATTGTTGCTTTACTCTACAATTTTAAATAAAATCTGTAATAATTCATTAATAGTGTATGTATGTGAACAGTCAGCGCCTAATAGTTTGTAAGAAATCAAAAAATCAAACACAACTTGTAACAAATAACTTTTTGGCTACTTTTTGGGTGTCATGAACTATTTGACGCTGACTGTACCTATTTTCTATTAAGATATACAGTTCTGGAATACAATATTAAAATTTTCCTCAATTTCAGAAATGCAGCATGTCACAGTATTTTATATCTAAGACGCCAAGATAAAGTAATCTCAAATCAGAGTAAACAGAAGTGTTGTGTCATTGTACTCTTATTCCTTGATCATTTGAAAGTGTGACTCTCTGGTATGAAATTCCATTTGCCATATTGCGGAAAATGGCCGTAAAGTATATTATATCGTTTGAAATCAAAAGCCTAACATGACTTAATTGTACTTTAATTGTTAGCCTAGGCGCAGACCATCGATTTTTCGTCGGCCGATAAGTTTAGTCGGGCAGGTGATGCAGTATGGGCATGTATGGAAGTGCGCACATTACACCGATTTGATTGGCCGATTCTTCATACAATTTAAAATCGGGCACAACTATCGGCCAACTAGAAATCGGTGGTCTGCGCCTAGTCTTATAAAAAGGATTACAGTTAAAAAAATTAAAATTACTACTAATAAATTCGAATCCGTATAAATCAACGGTAAAAGCTAAAACGCCGTTATATTAGATCCAGGAAGAACCGTAGACAAACAAAGGGTTATAATCTAAAAACAAAAATATCATACATCCAGAAGATTGACCCTTTCTCAACCCTTCAATGCAAACACAGTTGCACAACCAAAAAAATGGCAAAATCATCATCGTGAGAACTCGGAAGATGTAACCCTTACCTGCCACCTGGTCTTACCGTATTATAACTGTTCACAAACAAAGGAACCCTTTGGGTCTAAGAGACCCCGGAGTCAGATGCACCAAGGGTTAAGCAGGTGGCGGCGAATGATTTCTGATTCGCGTGAAATTATATTTTTTAAGTTATCCTTTGATCATTCGGTGTGTGATGAGGTGTGAAAATTAATAGCCACTTTTCAATTTCTGGGTGATTTTTTTAGTTTTTAATTGTGATCAGCTACAGCATTTGGTGTAAATCTTTATTAATAAGTAGTTTATTGAAAAGGTGAAGGAAGATTTATATTTTTACAGCGCATTTGCCTGTATGTATGTCATTGACACTTCCAGTGGCTTAATCGTATTTTAAAATATGGACGTTTGATATAAAATAGAAATAATAATTATATCACTGAAAGCTTTTCAGCTTAAGCTCAGATTTTGAATAAAAACATCAAGCTCAGGTTTTGAATAAAAACATGAAAGATTGACCTCTACGCAAATTACCACAATATTAAGACTTTGCAGACATTTTAACTAAAAACACATGCAAATATCTGCCAAGCATCGAAACTTCTCATAAAACACAATACCCGTCAATGTTATCCACCCACAATGACGCAAATCCACTCACAAACCAAATCCCACTTCAAATAATTAATACTCATTCAGAACACCGGTCAACCCTCCAAATGTCAAAGAGGCCGGATATAAACTAACCGCCTTTTCTTTGCGCGCTCAAAAAATAAAAAAATATACAAAGGCGCCGTCAAAAAGGGTTAGTGGCACAAAAAGGTAAAAAAACTACCTTAGCAATGTTACGCCAATTTTGCTTTCAAGGAAATTAGATATCCTCTTACAGTGGAGACGGTCCTTTTAACCCTTTGTGCGTTGTGGGAAAATGCCGAAGCGTATTGGGTGTCTGTATGTTAACGGTACTGTGCCAAATGTTTCTTAAACAGTTAGGCACTTACAAAAGAGCGAAAGTTGAAGGAATTTACATTATCAAATAAGGCTGGCTGTATGTTTATATAATAAAGATAAATAAAAAGAAACCAAATTTACAAAAAGCTTATCAAAAAAAAATTAAACCCAAAAATAATGAGAAATGACTACCTACTTACTTCGGTTTGATTCTGATAATACCGTTCTCATACCATTCTCATATCGTGATCATACCGTTAACCCGCCACTGTCGACGGTGTAAGTATTATCAATGTGAGAGTGACTAAATTAAATTTACTAAGAAAATATTGTAAGTAATAATACGTAAACGCGAAAGCGTTATTTTCTGGCTTTTTTGGGGGCGTCCATAAATTACGTGAGACAATTTTGGCCATTTTTCAACCCCCCCGCCCCCCTTGGTGAGATTTGGTGAGATTTTGCCTGACCCCCTCCCCCACCCCCCTAATCTCACGTGATATTTAAGCCAATAAAAATGCCTATTTTGCAATATCTATGCTTCGAGTCTATTAGATGTATATGAAAAAATCAGTAACCCAGTGTCGTGCCACGCGCATTGCAGGGTTCCTTAGCTTCCCGTCGTTTAGTAAGACAAGCAATTGCTTCAACCTAGCCAGCTTTTTGATTCATAGTTAAAATAACGAATTGTTAAAGTTTGCTACTAATGGTTAAATATTAATAAAATGTAAATAATAATTAAAAAATGTATTAAAAGTCAAGTTAAACATTGTTATAAAAACATTTTTTTCTGTTATTTAACCACTTGTCATTTGTCAAATTTGACTATTGGTTACTTTAACTCCGAATACACAATATTTTCATACGTATGTAATGTCATTTTTTAGGGTTCCGTAGTCCTGACAAGGAACCTTTATAGTTTTGATATGTCTGTCTGTCTGTACGAGGTTTCGCTTGGAAACTATTGGCACTGGGGAGCTGTAATTTTGTGAAGGTATTTGGAAGGTATACCTATTAATCACGCCGACAAAAAGGAAAATAAAATTTTGAAAAAAAAAAGAAAAAATCTGGGGTAGCTCCCCTGCATGTAAAGTCGGAATGATTTTTTCAAGGAAAACAACGGTTAAGATACATTACCTTAGTTTAAGAGTAATAGTCATTTGACTCATGTATTATACAATTTCTTAACCAGTAAAAATTCTTTAGAAGAAAATATTAAAAGTGACTTTAGATGAAGTAATTGCTTGCTTCTGAAATATATTGTGGTAACGACAGACAACTACGGGACCCTACACTGCACGTGGCATGCCACTTGACGACACGCACTTGGCCAATTTTTTACGCAGTAGCGATGCCGATGACGTTTTTTTTTTATTTCGAATTTTCTTAATTTCGACATTTATTCTGCATCTTTAGTGTTCACAAATGCAGATGGAGGCATTTTTAGTTTAATTTGATTAGACGTTTTGGAATAAATTGTCATTATTATCATAAAAAAATCATTGTTTTTTACTTCAATAACCCAGTTTTCTGGCAATTTTACTCTATTTCTTGCGGGAAAAATTACGTGATATTTTCCGAGACCCCCCCTCTCCCCCACGTGAGATTTAGTGAGGTTTTCGCTGACCCCCTCCCCCCCTTAAAAGTCTCACGTAATTTATGGACGCCCCCTTTAACCCATATAGTAGAGCTAAATCTGCGGGGAATTAAGAATAAACCCTTAACTAAACTAAATCTGTCGCGGTGGCAACAAAAGTTGTAAGAAGCAACAATATACGACTAATTATAATAAAATTCTCAGTCTCATTATCAGGGTCAAAAGGACAAAACTCTTTTGGCTGGTCAAATTTTGACACAGATATGTATAAAACAGAACGGAACATAAAACAAAGCCAACCCGTCGCTGCCGACCGTCGGCCGTAATTTCCCACAGGACGCCTCTCAGCGGATGACTAACGTCCGCGGGTCCCGCTCACGTGACTAAATGAAATCTAAGAATAACATTGTAATGGCACGGAATGCATGTTTCTACGGAAAATTAGTAGTAGTCAATAGAAGTTTGTTGAATTAATGGTCTCAAATCCAAATAGTTTATTGAAACTATTTTTAACACCTATTTCTAGTTTTTCTGTTAAATATGTTTTTTTGTAATTGGTTAAAATGTTTGGTAAAAGAGGCGCAGATGCTGAAAATCTATACAGTACCTCTTCTGTTGTTGTAAGTACTTATCCATATTATATAACGAGTTATGACTTTTGAAGATAAAATTTATTATGCGGATGATACCTACCACAAAATTGTATTCTTAAAAATACCAAAGCTTAAGCTAATATCTGAGGCAAGTGGAACAGGAACGTGTAATATCTGGAACAAAATATGAAACCTAATATTTTATGGATGAGCGCTCAAAGCTTAGCGGCGCCGTTATTGATATGGTATTAATCCTGTACTGAATATTGAAAGATGCCTCAGTATTAACTTGTGAGGATGTTCTTAGATAACGGTACCGTTATTAATATTATCTATAACTAGCGGCCGCCAGCGACTTCGTACGCGTGGATCCCTTTTTACCCCCTTAGGCGTGGAGTTTCGTAAAATCCTTTCGGATATAGCGGATGCCTGCGTCATAACACATACATGACAGGCTTAGCCTAGCGTAGAAATCTCAGTTACTTTATGAACTGAAGCGTATGTCGGTACAACCTTAGCATTAAACGGGTCTTTAAGGAAATGTATGTACAACAATGCAATGTAAGCAATGTAAAAAATGTTAAAGTTGTTAAATAAACTTTTATTATTATTATTATTATTATTATAACATCTAGTACCTGCATGCCAAATTTCAGCCCGATCCGTCCAGTGTTTTGGGCTGTGCGTTGATAGATCACTATGTCAGTCAGTCAGTCACCTTTGAGTTGAGTTATACATAATATAAAATTTAGATATTATCTCTGAAAATATATTCGTATAATAAATTTTTTTTTGTGTAAAACCTTGTAATGCTTTGTGTAAAGAAAGAATATAGCTTTTGAAAGATAAAGTGTAAAAATACATAACTAAATGACTAGAAAAGTTTGTATAATGACTCAAAAACATAGATTATTGAGATAAACAGTCTTTTCGCGGATAGACGATATCTTGTCCTGCATTGAGTTCGGCGAACGTTAGCGAACGAACGCGAGCAATTCCATGCTCGTGAACGAACAGCTATGATTAATGTTTGCCCCTTTGATAAATTCACAGTGAGCGGTCACTGGTTCTAACCGTGTCGAATCATGCCCAATTTATTAATCAGTAATTTTATTTTCACAACACTAATGAAATAAAGAGCTAATTATGAAGGACATACCTAGTTGACGAAGCAAACCTAAAGAAAAAAAATTGTTGAATGTTCCAATGTATAAACCCACTCTTTAAACTACTTAAATTAATACCTATTTGATACTTTCATACATCATATTTACTTCTTTTATTGTTTAGTCTGTGACTTTGAACTACAGACATAAGAATAGATCCAAGAATAACACAATGACAAGCGCTTCTCGTCATATGATGAACTGCCTCCGCACAATACTCTCGTAATCGAATTACGATACGTAATCGATACATCGCGTATTCGAATCAAATACTTGGACGTATCCTCTATAATGTTATATTGATGATTCTCGCCAGACTGATTAATGATTTCGCTGTGCTCGACACAATAAAAATGTCGAACCACGCGCTTTTTAGGGTTGATGTACAAAAAATAATCTTGTTTTTTTCCCGTACATTGCTGGGTCTGCTATGCAACACAATTTATCAGGTCTAAAAGACCGTCGATGTGTATCGTATCAGTGGTATTGTAACGGTTTCGGTGAGGCAATAATACAAGGTTAGCATATAGGGTTGTCGCCGCAATGCTGACTTGCGATTTTCGTTTTGTATGTGGAGAAAATGTAGCGAAGATGGACCTAATGTTGGTTTTTTGTAAAATATTTTTCACCAGTACGGCTGTTTATTACAGTTT
Organism: Ostrinia furnacalis; assembly: GCF_004193835.3. Taxonomy (NCBI): domain Eukaryota; kingdom Metazoa; phylum Arthropoda; class Insecta; order Lepidoptera; family Crambidae; genus Ostrinia; species Ostrinia furnacalis. Next base: position 27,961 of record NW_021132580.1, on the reverse strand, counting down.
GAAGTTCTACGCGTAAAGTATTAAGTTCTTTAAAGTTAAAATCTATAATATCTTTATTTTTGAGTCATAAAAATGTAATGATTCAAGGTAAGCACTGTTTACCTATTTTATTTTTATACTCCGAATTTAATTACTCTCTGAAAACCATTCAACACCCACACCATATTAAATAAGGCAAAGTATACCTAATCTCAGAATGTACACGTCAAGTAACTCGATAGCCCGTTCGTTTCTCCAAACATTCGCGACGCCGAATCCATCGGCCAGCGGCGGCGTCACGTTGCTCGCTATCCAAATACGCCTAAATGCTTGTTTGCTATCTGCGGATGGCAGACTGATCCCGATGCGAAGGCATTAAAGTGTATGCGAAAGTGGGCGGTGGACCGTCTGTAAAGTTTTGATCTGTGACCCACTTTTTGGGAAAGTTACTGTCAATTGTTTGTTTTGTTTCGACTTGAGGTTTAGAAATTGAAGTCAGTTTTCACTAAAATTATTTAAATAAGTAAGTTACTTGAGCTAACTTAGTATATGCCCATTTCAGGTTTCAAACAGCAGGTAGAGTCTGGTGATAGCATCTAAGGTGCGGTTTCCATCAAAGCGGAGCGGAGAGGAGAAGTGGAAATAATGAAATCTGATTGGTTATTCAAAACACTTCTCCGCCTCGCCGTAGTGGAAACCAGACCTAACTTACAGCAGTAAGGCGCTTTGATTCAGATTGAACTCTATCATTTCCACCTCACCGTCCCCGAAAGCTGAATCTGCGATCGTGAATCGTAACAAATATAAATAAATTGCCAATATTCTTGTAAACAGACCTCGGCATAACGCCCACAACAAATCGCGAAACTACCGAGCCCCGTGCGATAGGAAGCCATATTTCCTGCACCACCCCGCCTGCGCGTCCGAAAAAATACAGATAATCTAACTTTTTCCTATCGCCCTTTGCCCTAGAAATAAACCAGTTTATCCTGAGCTATATATTGATAGTTTTGAGCACACAAACAGCTAATTCAGAGATCAGAGTTATCTGGCTGGAAGTTACGGGGGCGTCGCGAGGGTGGAAGGTAGCAAATCATTACTGACAGTTGACCAGAAGGGGTGAGACCCTAAAATATGTATGGGATAGTGTCCGAATGTTGATAAGCCAGGGGGAATTGGCTGGGGTGGTCTGATTAGGATTTGTCGCGAATTGCTTTCGTACGTGGAATTTTTAATGTATGAAGTTGGATGGGATTTTTGATTGGAAATATTTTTTTTATTGTGAATCGTTCTAAGGAATGTGGGAAATCACTCTTAGATGTTTCCCGGTAATAACCTTGAAAGAGTTCGGGTAAATATGCCAACTGTTTCTTGGAATACATTGAAGTACATAATAAGAGTCAATTCATATATCATTTGAAAGGATTCAACGACACACAAAACATTTCATATTGTAGATACCAAGACATGAGCAAATGCCGTAATTTACCTACCGATATATATTTTTTTCATTCCAAGGAATTTACGCACAAACTGTTCAATGTTTAAGTTTAAGAAATAAATCGATAAGTTATGAGATCATTAAGAAAGACACCCTTTTTGAAATTGTTAGAAGACATAAAAGATAACTGGCACATCTATTTGTCAAAAGTGTTGCATCGTGGGAAATCGCAAAAAATACACAACATTTTAAATCAAAACAAATATCGATCTCCATGAACGTCATTGTTGCCACAACAAAGTGTCTAAATCCCTTTAAATCCGAGAAATAGGATTCGGTAAAAAAACCGGGAAAAAAAATCCACTCGTTGACTTTGGCAAAAGATACAAAAGACTGGTGTTAAAAAAAGTTTGAACAGTGTAAGCTACCGAAATACTAAATGGAGCTGATTGTAATTTTTTGCGACGGCAAATATTTTTTGAAAGAGTTTTGAGTGCGAGTTGGTACGGATTTGGTATTGTTATTTTTAGAAGCATTTTATTCAGTAATTTTGCTTTCTCGCAAAAATATAGAGGCATTCTAGGAAATAAATAAGACGATTAGATTAGATTGATATTCTTAAATACATTATTATCATTCCACAAAAAATCCCGTATACAAAAAATAAAATTAAGAAATGCTAATAATATAATTGCACGTCCTCCTAGAACCAATTACGGTACTAAAAATATAGAATTCGAGGGTGTGAAAATGTACAATAAACTACCTAATAAAGTGAAAGACGCCAAATCATTGTTTTCCTTTAAAAAATTATTAAAAATATACGTACTAAATGAGATAACAATAGATTAGACATCTGTATTTTTAATTATATACTATTAACAATAAATTAAACATCTATAACAATTAAATTTTATTAATTAATCTAATACAAATACGTCAAATTCTCTATACACAATTAAAATTACATGTATTGCATACAACCATATTATTTTTTACAATCCATTTAATATGCCGCATCCAATTTACAAAGTTCGCTCAGTGCGCATTACATCCGTGGTCGACTGGCGTGTGGCGACTCGTTATGCTTTGGCTCGAAGTTTTTTGTTGTGTACCGTCACATTATTTTTATTTTTGTTTAGATGTTGATAGTTTGATTTTGTTTGTAATTAGTTGTACACTCATTATGTTTAAATAATTTAAATTGAAATGTTTCTCAGGAAGTGAATTATTGTTAATTCTTATGAGAAATAAAGTTCTTAAACCGTAAATAAGTAAGTAAATATAAATTTCCCATATTTTTTACTTTAAGAATATGAAGAAAACTCTATTTTATCAAAACACCTCAATATGAAATAACGTTTGTTAAAACAATAAACTCATCACACTGTCTCAACAACACTCACTTCTAAACGAAAGCAAAGATTTCACAAAACACAATAAAATCACAAAAATGGCACTAACAATTTCATCGTTTAATTGACAACCAATAAATTACCAGCAATTACAATACACAAAAAAACACTAATAACAAAATACGTTAACCCTATCAATTACTAAAATACACAAAAAACTGGAAATGACCCCGCACCTCTAAAGAGCTATACGAACATAATTAGTTTTGTACCAAACAATAAATCGCGCAAACATTTTTACCCCAAAACACCGCGTTTTAACCCTATTTCCGCGATTGGGGTATTTTTTGCGCCCATTCGTGTGGAAGTTTGCGATTTTGACAGCTTTTTTGTCAGTGTCAAGAGGCAAACAGTGTGAAATTCCCGCGAATACGGTTCGAGAGTTCTCATGACCCTAAACGACCTTTTATTTAATTTATTGCTGTAAGTATTTATTACAATATTTTGTATTTGGGTTTAGATTTTTTCGATATAAACTAATTCTAGAATCTTATTATGATTAGTGGTTTAAGTGCAACTTGTAACATTCGAGTATCTATCTAGAACGTGAAAAAATTATAATACTACACAACTGCCTCAGCCATCTGATTCTTTACTTTGAAGGAAAAATACTGAATAAAACGGCTCCATCGAACCCATGCCTACATTAAACTTGAAATACAATCCTCATTCAAAACCGTGCCATAGAATTGCCGCAGATAATTCCATCGAACAATACCGACTTAACCCTTGCATAGATCACCAACTAGTTTTATTATTTTATTAATTTGAATGTTGCGATTTTTGCGTATACCTGATCTATGACAATGGGCATAGAGCGCTCGCCAAATCCGCTATTCAATTTTTGCATAGAGGGTCCTATTCTAATGTTTTGTTAGAATATTTAAAAAGAGCACGTAGTAGAGGCAGATGTGTTATTATGAAATGTACGTGGATATTTACCATGAAATATTTTTAGCTGTAAGTAGAAATTGAACTGTAGTACGACTACTTTTCTTTTAAAATTGGTGATTATTTAAAAATATTATTGAAAATTCAACCAATAGCAGATTATAATATTTTTTAAAATTAATAATTTGAGATTATTTAGGATAAGCGCCCTGAAAAGTAAGTACACATTTGAATTATTAGTATGTACTATGTATTTCTTATTTATACTACAAAATACTAATATTTTACCTAAATAATAATTAAGTACATAGATAGGCAAATCAAAAGGTAATTAAGGTAATAAAGGTTAATAATTAAGGTCTAAATGCTTTCACAAGTCAAAGAAATCAATTAAAGCATACAATATGCAAACAACCCAAGCACCACTGTCCTTATCTACGAATCTACAATGGAGTCAAATTGGGCAAGTAATTTGGAGTGCACTAGTCAGCGGCACACGTCAAGTACGAAATCATTATGTCTGAATCTTATCTTCTATCTACGAGCGCGAGAGCTCTTGACAAATGTTTTGTTGGTTTTTAGTCGGAATTTGTCATTGTAATAATATTTTAAACATTTTTTTCTTACTTTTGAAGCGCAATATCGGGTATTTATTATAATTTTGATTCTATAAAATTTATAGGACGTATTTTTTTGAGTTTCGTAACTGAAATTGTACTAAAAAAATGCAGATTATCTATTTTTTAAACCACCGTTACCATCATTACGCTTCAATTCAAATATCGAATGCTTGTTGTATCCAGCCTGATTTATGGCCAAAGACAAAGTTTAAAAGCGAACGCGTTTTTTTCTTAAATATTTGTGTTCCAACGGGTGTTTTATTTGTATCGAAAAATTCGCAAGGGTCGCAGCGAGAAAGGGTTTAGTTATTATTATTAGGAAAGTAAGTTAGTGTTGCCATTGTTCGATAATGAATTATTGGGTCGGGACGTTTCAGGTACATTAGGTGGCATGTGAAGGGTTAGATGACATTGTGCAAAATGACAGTACGGAATTTCACACGCGAAAGTGCAGTCAGGTAGAGAGTGGTTTTTTGCACGTTTTAAACGTAATATTCGCGCGGGATTTTTTAGTACTTTGAAAAAAGTAACACTTAATAAAACAAGAAACAAAAATTTTAAAATTACATTCAAACTCTAGAAAACAAAGTTAATAAGTAAACTAAAATGCATTACATTTTTTTTTAATAGAATAGTTTTAAAATAAAATTTGAATGTGACAATCCATTTTAAAGAAAGATTAACTAGACCAAACACAAAGTAGTCGTTTGAAATCGTTACCTTAATGTCCGTTACGAAACAAGACGCGTTCACCAAAAGAAGTGATTATTCAAACTAACAAACCACGCGTGCAACTTAACCCTCACCCGGCGACGTCTTTGTCTGTCCTCAATGGTCTAATAATACCACCTTTTTAATAAGGGGTTAACCCTTGACGCGCGGTAATTCTTGGCGTCTACCTGACCCGGTATCACTTCCTGATCCATTCCTTACGCGAACCGTAAGCGGAGTGCGTGTGCGCAGATTTGGCGTTCGATTTTTGAAATGTTTAGTGAAGTGATCGATTGGTTATTTGGAAGTGTTGTGGTTAAGTGAAATGAGGTAAGTGGACAAGAATTCAAGTTTTGAATTTATTAATAAACTATTTACTCTGTACAATAATTTGTAAAAATTTCGTAGAATTATGAAGATTATTGCAGCCAGTAAGATAAGTTAGAGACTCAAGTGTATAAAAATAAATAATCATAGGCTAAAACACATTGGCTATTATTCTAATAGGTTTCTACTACTACTTTAATTTTCAAGACAAAAACACTTAAGGTATTTAAGTTATAACTAATGTGCTAATGAAATCATGGTAATCTATACTAATATTATAAAGCTGAAGAGTTTGTTTGTTTGTTTACTTGAACGCGCTAATCTCCGGAACTGCTGGTCCGATTTGAAAAATTCTTTCAGTGTTAGATAGCCCATTTATCGAGAAAGGCTATAGGCTATACAACATAACGCTACGATCAATAGGAGAAGAGCAAAAATGAAAAAACAATGAAAACCGGTTTTCACGCGTACGAAGTCGCGGGCACAGCTAGTATCTATATATGATTATAGAGTTATCGTGAAGCCGTTGCAAACAACAAGATGCTAGTTAGCGCACATCTCTGAAACAGTTTTCCTCATCCCCATTTCGTAACAAAACAGTCCGTAATTTTATTCATACAAAACGAAATAACAAACACGACATAAACGTCAGCAGTTTCAGACAATAAAAGGCCGGACTCGTCAGCTCGGATGTCCTAGCACAGTCCTTGGATGATACGATGTTATTTCCAACATATTCCAATATATTATTTTTTATTGCCCCCTCAGTCCGCGAGGGGGCGTCGCGTCATGCGTGATATTTGATATAAAGTCGGAACTGAACTTCTTCATGCGACATTCTTTTTTCAAAGGACAATGGTACGAAACATATTTTGAGGATAGTGGATATTTTTCCCGAGTCGCTCGGATAGTCCAATTATGGAAGACATGTTTGTAATGCGAGTTTGTTAGCTGAGTTATTTGTGGCGTAAAGAGATACTCGTTTGGCGATGTTTGTGCTCGCTAATATGGATGTTACGTTTTGCTTTTTCGCTACGTTCTGATGGCAAATATTTAGTTTGATACGAATATTTTTAGAAAGATACAAAGAATATTGGACGACGAGGAAGGAAGGAATGATAAATAGAAAACAATAATTGATATAAAAACAAGTAACATAATTTTTTCTTTAAAGTAATTACTACCTGATAACTCACAGAGCGCTTGGAAATTAGTGCGATAATTAATCTAGCTAATAAAGCGAGGTTAAAAAACACAAGTGTGGGTGTAACTGTGAATAATATTTTTGTTTATAACTCATTCTGACATTTGAAAGAGCATTGTAGTAAGTAAAGGCGTACTTAAACTAAAATATCAGTGGATTAATAAATTGAAAACATAGCATTTTATTAAATCAAGAGACTATTATATTTTTTAAATTAGGTAGATACTAATATCCAAATGGCTGTTAAACAATCAGCATAAAAATACTTGAATACGTACCAAATCCGCCATTATCAATCGAACCAACAAGCCGAAACGGCGGCCATGTCATGTGCAAATAAATCGCGATAAATAAGTGGAGGGGGTGGGGGTGGTCAGTTCGCCCCTCGGACCGCCCTCGAGCCACCCTCGGCAGAAAGGGGGTTGACTGAGCATTCAGATGAATTGTAATATTGTAATAAAGGTAATGGTCTTTTTTCTTAATTAATTTTCAAATTATTTTCTGATTGAGTTATGTTTTTGTTTTATTTTTTACGACTAATGTAATTTTAATTACTTATCAAAATTCTTGCAATGGCCACTCTATTGGTTCCATAGATTAATAATTTCATCATAAAAATTGGTAGATGTAATAAAAACAGGTTACCTATATTGTTTTATCAGATTAATATGGTTGTACCTACTTCGACATAATTAAATTAATGATTTGAAAATATGTATTAATTTTATCAAGGGATAGATTGAACTTGTCTTGATAATATTATTAAACTGCCAATTAACACATTATTTCCCGAATTAAAAATGATGAAGGCAATTTAGGGTTAACAAAGAAGTTGTTTATTTGAGTGGAGAAAAATTCATTCATTCGCATATTTATACGAGTACGAGTATACTATCATAAAATGCAGACATAAAGGAAACTCAACGTCTTTAAGTTTCCAGCAACAAAGTAATTTCTCCAGTCCCCTGTAACCAGCGAGTGAAGTCCCCGTAGTTAATCTTGGGTGCATTAAGTCGGTTCGCGTTGGGGACAAATGGCGCGGTCAGTGCTACGGGCAAATTACACTGTCAGCCGAGCTACCTAGCTAGTGGACGGGACAGACTGTACCTTTTGTTATTTGTGGCGTAAAGACATAGTACTCGTTTGACGATGTTTGTGCTCGCTAATATGGATGTTACGTTTTGCTTTTTCGCTACATTCTGATGGCAAATATTTAGCTGGGGACTACGGGCTACGGGCAAATTACACTGTCAGGCGAGCTACCTAGCTAGTGGACGGTTCAGAACGGGGACAGACTGTACCTTTTGTTATTTGTGGCGTAAAGAGATACTCGTTTGACGATGTTTGTGCTCGCTAATATGGATGTTACGTTTTGATTTTTCGCTACGTTCTGATGGCAAATATTTAGTTGGGGACAAATGGCGCGGTCAGTGCTACGGGCAAATTTCACTGTCAGCCGAGCTACCTAGCTAGTGGACGGGACAGACTGTACCTTTTGTTATTTGTGGCGTAAAGAGATAGTACTCGTTTGACGATATTTGTGCTCGCTAATATGGATGTTACGTTTTGATTTTTCGCTACATTCTGATGACAAATATTTAGCTGGGGACTACGGGCTACGGGCAAATTACACTGTCAGGCAAGCTACCTAGCTAGTGGACGGGGCAGACTGTACCTTTTGTTATTTGTGGCGTAAAGAGATAGTACTCGTTTGACGATATTTGTGCTCGCTAATATGGATGTTACGTTTTGCTTTTTCGCTACATTCTGATGGCAAATATTTAGTTGGGGACAAATGGCGCGGTCAGTGCTACGGGCAAATTACACTGTCAGGCGAGCTACCTAGCTAGTGGAAGGTTAAGAACGGGGACAGACTATACGACTTTTTTTTAAATTGCATCTATTGCTACTTAATTCAGTCAGTGCTTGAAGTATGGGAGCGACACGAGAGCGGTGACATTGACATGATGTGACAGATCATTATAAAACGCGCTCAGTAGTGAGTGCGGCAAAAATGACATTTAATGTAGACGGATGGTACAGCTCTCCTAGCGGGAAACGTTCAAAAACTAAAATTTTCACTAGTGAGCGCGTTTAAAAAATGTATGAAAACTCACACTCACCCACACACACGTTTGATGTAAACTCACACTCAGCCCAATGATGTGTTACTACATTAATATGCCACAATGTTTACTTGGGAATACCGCTACTGCGTTGCGACAATGAAAAAATAACGCAAATAAACAAATTAATCAGTCATTATGTTTGCTTTACCCAAATATTGCTTGGTAGAGTATTTAGTATCGAGGTAAAGTTAAAGGTAAACAAATTAGAACAATAACGGTTTCTTTTATTTAAAAATGTAAACATTGTTTTTGTCACAATATTGGAGCTAATCAACAGTTCGTAAAAAAATATAGACGAGGTTTTTCTGAATATCACTTCTAAGAAAAACGTGACATAGGTTTTTAGGTAGAAAAAGAAAATAATAACCTTAAAGTTAATATTACTTTTTACTTCTACAAGTACCAGAGCACCGGCCATTTTACTACGTAAGAATTCTATTACATAATGAAACAAGCAAAAATCCACCCTTTACAACATACAGAGCCAATAACTAACATTGCAAAAATGCTTGGCCATTGGCAAACAAGCTAATAGCGTCGTAAACACTGGCCAGTGTAGGTTGACCCACCCCACCTCCCAGTTTTGGGGGAAAGGTATTGCTATGACACGATTCCTTCTAATTTTGGAATAGTGATATGAGAAAAGTCAAGATTTTTAATACTGTAAATATTGTTTGTTGTATGTTGTTTTTTTTACTTTAATGCAAGTACCTACTGTCCAAGGCAAGATATTTTGGTAAAACAATGAATACCTAAGCATGTTTTCAAAATTCATAGGAATTACAAGTTGTCGCACTGAAAAAAATGTTTGGTTACTGCTTACACAACAAAAGTGACCACCGAACACTTTGGTTATGAGGAACAAAATGTTGTGTAAATTAAACAAATTAATAATTATGTTGTGTGCTAGACTTAAGTCTGGTTATAGTTAACACTTAGTTCGGTGGTCACTTTTGTTGTGTAAGCAGTAACCAAACATTTTTTTCAGTGCGACATGATTCTTTTGCTATAAAGCCGCCGATATCAAGCCGCCAGCCTTGGTGTGTAGAGTCCTAAAAAGGGAATTAACGGTATTCAAAAAGTTACAGAAAAATTGGTAAGATGACTTGTGGTATAATAGGTAATTTAATTTATATGAGTAACATCATATCAGGGGGGATTTAAATACGTGAAATAAGATTTACCTTAAATAGATATTTAAACTAGATAATGTGCTTAGAAATATGTAAATTAATCCAGTATTGGTGTCCAAAGATGAATACCGGATGATAAAAAATGCGTTTTTTTTACTACGCTTAGTTCTAAAACTTTTAATATGATTTAGTTGTTAATTTTTTTTCAATTAATTTGATTGCAGATTTTTATGAAATTACTATATTCTAAGCATCGTTTTCAAGCATCATGTTGATCTGTGGTAGAAAGTTCAAGAGGTCACGTTACACTGGTCCCTCTCACCCGAACATCGGGCATACAGTTTGCTTTATTACCGATTTGGCTAGTCCGAACGCAGCCGAATGCGTTCGGTTAATTGAATCGGCCGTTCGTCTCGCATTACACGATTGGCCGAACTTATATTGAGTTCGGAATTGACAGCCTCATTCATATTGAAAAGAAAAGTTTTGGACTGAAAGGATTAGACAGAAGATTGGGTTGATATTTTAAGAATTTGGTAACTAAATAGTATTTGCCCGCGTCTTTCCTCGAGTCAATATCGGTCTGTCACAAAAAAACGTCTTTGCCCCGCGTCCCACTTGAAAGTTATTTGTTACCAAAATAAATAATTATGCACATCCCTAATTTGGGAAATAATGATTCGATTTTTTTCGACAAAAGGTAACTTGTCTAAATATATTATGTAACTCAAAGGTGACTAACATAGTGATCTATCAACGCACAGCCCAAACCACTGGACGGGTCGAGCTGAAATTTAGCATACAGGTAGATGTTATGACATAGGCATCCACTAAGAAAGGATTTTACGAAACCCAAGCCAAACTAAGGGGGTAAAACGGGTTCCACGCGTAAAATAATCGAAATTAATTTAACGTTTTAAGCCTGTACCTCTAGCATGAACAACTTTCGTCTTCGAATCGTTTGCGTAGTCGATAAAATTCGATACTCAATCTTCGAATTAAACGATAACGTGACAATTTTGATTCTCAAAATATGTTTCGTGCAACCACATCTCATACTAAGTTCACTTTACGACACCTTCACAAGGGCGCTGGTGTAGTTTTCTTACTAAATCTTTTGATGGCGATTCGAGTACGCAAACGATTTGAACTCGAAAGTTTTTCGTGCTAGCCGTACCGAATAGGTACGTAAAAAACAAAAAATAAATTAAATATGTAGTTCGTGACACCCAAAGTACGGATCTAAGTAGTCAAAAAGTTCGTAACACGTCAAACAAAAATAACTACGAAATATTACTAAGCGCGTAGCACTATTGCCTGTACTACGTTTAAACAAAACACTATGTTCATATTATTATTAAAGCTCATACTCATATCATATTATCATACAGCCATACACATAATAAGTACAATGTCAAGCTCATGACAATCACAGCACCGTAGCAACCGTAGTCTATTCGTACTACGAGCTGCTACACCGTGGCTACGTCGTAGCAACATTCGTTCGTTTCAGCCGAAAGACGTCCACTGCTGGACAAAGGCCTCCCCCAAGGATTTCCACAAAGACCGGTCCTGCGCCGCTTGCATCCAGGTACTTCCCGCGACCTTCACCAGATCGTCGGTCCACCTAGTGGGAGGCCTGCCCACGCTACGTCTTCCAGCTCGTGGTCGCCACTCAAGAACTTTCCTGCCCCAGCGGCCATCAGCTCTTCGAGCTATGTGCCCTGTCCACTGCCACTTGATTTTAGCGATTCTGCGGGCTATGTCAGTCACTCTGGTTCTCCTACGGATCTCCTCATTTCAACATGAGCAACATTCATCGAGCGAAAATGGACAAACAAACAACTTGTCATAGATTCAGTAGCACAAGATGTGTTCCAGGTTATCTTATTATTTAAGATATATTAGTTTCTGACCAATTATGAATATACACCTACGAGTTATAATATACACATACAACTCTCGTATTTACTACGAGTATGTCCTGTTTGGTGTAATTGTAACCATTGGTGTAACAGTTATTGGTAAACCAAATAAATAAATAAAATAAATAAATAAATATCATTTGAGTCGTTTAAAATAATTAAGTAGGTATGTGAATTAATTTTTGCAGCAAAATATAACAATATGATCTCGACTGTTTAAACTTTAAATAATCCATTCTTGCCTTGTATACTATGTTTATTACCCCACAAACCCGGTTATTCAGACTGGCCGACGCATCGGCCAAGATTCCATGCCCATGCATGCCCCATTTGATCGGAACTAGTTGAGATATGCGACCGTATGCTCTACTTCGGCTTGCTGCAATGGAAGCTGCATCTGCAGTGTATTCATAAGTAGTTACATATGTTTGGTTGTAGATAGCTTGCTATCAAATTTGCGAGTGATTTAATTGCTCCAGCAATCATTATGGAGCCTTTTCAAGGCGAGAGTGAATAGGCACTTACAGATAATGGATAATGTACTATCCTAGACTGCATCTCACTTAACACCAGGTGCGATTGCGGTTAAATACCTGCCTTGTTATGCATAAAAATAGATTTTTTTAAAATCTATCCTTGTGATAAGATAAAATTAAGGCTTTAAGAAACTACTCTCAAATTGTAAAAACTTATTCAATTATCGATTCAGGCTTGTTTTTTTTTTTCAAGGAAGATTTACAAGCTTGTGGCTGCATTATCTGAAAACCAACCATTTAAAATATCCACCATTGATTCCTAGTACTCCTCAGTAACATGAGTACACTGTAATACAACAATATTCCCATACCTTGCCTATCTATATAACATCTCAAAAGCTGAGCAATCCAGACTAATAAGAACATGGCGTCTTCAAAAATATATCATAAATGTACGCTACTGCTAAACGAGTGGCGGTCACCATCGCAACCAATACCTGGCAACACTGCTTAGCTCGTAACGCATGGTAATAAGAACTGATTCGGCTTGACAAAGCCGAAGGAGATACAAATAGCTGCCCCGTCTGCGATAAAGAAGGCTGGATGTGAACTTTTTTTATTTTTTAAGTTCGTTCGTTAGTTCGTTTCAGCCGAAAAGAAGTCCACAGCTGGACAAAGGCCTTCCCCAAGGATTTCCGCAATGACGGTCATGCGCCGCTCGCATCCAGGCACCTCCCGTGACCTACACTAGATCGTCGGTCCACCTAGTGGGAGGCCTGCCCACGCCACGTCTTCCGGCTCGCTCAAGAAGTATTTTTTAAGTATCTCATTTTAATGTTATATTGTCTAAAATACATTTTATTGCTCGTTCCCACGGCAATCGAGTTTTGCAGGATCCCGCAAATGTGTGTTTAAAATTCGAATTACAAATTCTAACGTATCGGTTTTTTGCGGGATACTGCAAACGTGATGTCCTTGTGGACGTTAATATTAAAACAGAAATACTACTAAATAAGATCCTGCAAAAAACGGGATGTCTCCGTAGGAACAAGGCCTTACGTTTTAAAATATGTGGTAGGTAAAACCTATGACAACTAGAAAGGCAGAGTAAAGAAACATTAAGTACCTAGTCTCTTGGGCTTCTTTGTGATATAATTGAGCTTTTAAGCAACTACCTGAAACGGTCTGAAAGAATGTGGAGCTTGTGGAAAACTTAAAAATGTACTGTATCAGTGAAAAAAACCTTTACAATCCCAAGACCCTTACAAAGTCATAAAATTATAGTGTGTTACAAGTGTTACAACATTCACACCCGTATTCACAAACTTTACTATGAGGTCTCACAGTGCGCGTGGACGCACAGGGTGACACATGAACCAATCACAGAGCTCTATTCAATGCGGTGCGTTCTTTTTGCTGCTTCACTTAAGCAAGTATCGTTTGTGAATACTTAAATATGATTTTAATTCAAAATATTCACAAAAATGTCTTAAAAATGTGTGTCGCTTCCATATTTTCTGTATCCCTGCCACGAAAGGTAGTGGGACAGTTAATATATTTGAAGTAAAGTAGAAAAAGGGTTCCGTGTACTACCTTTGTGCGGGGATGCCCTTTAGTGGGATCTAATAAAACCTTGTTACGGCCAAAGGGATACCAATCCCAATATTGAAAGTGTTCCTTAACATGATACGGAATTTAGGGACTTCTGGCTGATATTAAATCGGGGAAATTTCGTTATGGTAACGTTAAGGTACAGTTGTGGCTCTTTTTGATGTTTTGTTTGGATAATTTTGTGCGTAGTGTTTATAGTTTGGAAGTTCAGTGTGCCTACCATGAGTTTACGTTAGGTGTGCTCGCTAGCGACTGCGTAAAAAAATGACATTTAAATGTATGACATAATTGTGCAGCGCCCCTAGCGGCTACTTTCAAGAAATAAAATCTTCATAGAATTTTTTGACGTATTCGCTAGCGAGCTCACCTAACGTAAACTCATGGTAGGCACACAGGAACAAGTTGGTTTTCCTAGGCTGTTTTGGAAAAAAATAAATGTAAATATTTGCTTATTTTCTAGACTCAGAGGTTGCCTAATATAGTAACACAGTTAAATTATATCGTATAAACAGTAATAGAGTATTACATTATCGAATACTTGGAAATAGCTAGATAAAAACTTCTTGTTACAATGTATGTCTAAACCATCTAGGTATACCATCCTAAAAATTCTGCATTCATCAATTTGTCTCTAGGAAGATAGCCTCTCTAGACTCGAAGGATACTCTACAGGGACCATGTCATCCCATAAAGTATCCCCACCACCCACCACTCTATAATATGTAAACAAAGAGAACAGACCCAATACTTAGAAGATTAATTTATTTAACACTTTCATAACAATTAAACTTCTATTGTGTTTGGGTTTGCTGTCGGAAAGTGTTAAATTCTACTGATTCTCATCATAATTTGTTACGAAGAGAGCAAAAATAAAAAGTCGTGTTGAGTTTTTTCGTAAGTCTGACATCTTTATTTTGTTTTTAATTTCTTTTTAATTCCTGTCCTTGATATCTATCTAATTATAGTCTTCATTCATCAATTCATCTCTATCGCGGCTCTAGACTAGTAGGATGGCATGGTCCCTCTAGAGTAGGACTATGCCATCCCATAAAGTATCCCCACCACCCACCATGGTGCAGGCTGCAGCGCATGCGCGGAGACTGGCCGCCACTACCTGACCGCGACCGGACACTGATCAATATTAAAGTCCGAGGGTGGATGCCGGGGGATGTCTGTTTGTCTGTAATATATCATGTTGAGGGGATAATACCACTTTGATTTTTTAATTCATTTTTTTTTCGCAAAGCTATCGATATGAGAATCAATAACCATAAGGTCATATATGCTCCACTGCTGGATCACCATTCTTTGATGCAAATTAAGGATGGGATGGGATTTCGTAATCTTCCCACGCTGGCCAAGGATATTTGCCCCTTAGTCGGCTCTTATAACATACTTAGCCCAAGCTTAATGAAAGTTCACTCTTAATTGAAAAAAAAAGAAAGAAAAATTGTTCAAATACCAATAAAATATAAACAACAATTTCCTTGAACATTTCACACTGCGCTATCTATTAATTATATTAATCCTCTTTTAATTATCGCTGACAATGCAAAAAAAGCAATGTTGTCTCTTTCCTCAAAAATGTGATTATTTTACTTGAAAGGAAAATGCTAGAAAATATTACTTACACAATATTGTTAATTTATGGTGAAACTAAATCCAATTGTTACCTATGTACTAACGTCATGTCTCTATCTCTGTGTACCTTTGTAATAAATATTTCTTTCTTTCTTTCAATTTAAAACTTGGTGGTTTTATCAGCTCTATACCAATCTGTCTTAACTCACCTTTCTGCGGACACTACGGGGGAGGGTCCAAGAGAAATGACGACCCTTAACTAATACACACACCAACACGCACGCCACAGACGTGACGCACACTAGCAAGAAGAATACTGACGCAGCGGTTTTGTTTACCCACACATTTGTAAGTTTCAGGAGTAAAGTAAAAAATTTACAAAGTAACATAAAACATGCAACATTAGTATATAAATTAACTTGCGACCTGATATTTTAATAATAAATAACATTATAAAATTACTTTGAGTTTTAGGGGGTTAGAGGGTCAACCTCCTGTAATGGAGAGAGACTAGAACAATGAATGACCACATGATATTGAAACGCTACAATACCGAAATATTGATTTAATGAAACAACTCACAGTTACTTCAGTTGTTTGTTCTATCAAGAGCTTTATTACAAAACTACTTACTAGGCAAAACTTTTTAATGTAATTACCAATTTGAACTTAACGTTTCAATTATGTTGTGTGTGCAAATCGTTCAGGTAGACGGTTTCCTAACATCATATTTGTGAGGCAACCCTATCGTTAGAATGTAATCGTATCACTGGACAGACATGAAGCAAACTACAGCACTCACACACCCACAACGTATTCATAGGGCTGTCGCACTATTCTTCCTAGTTAGGTATAAACATTGTTGCATAATGTACAAAACTACAAGTGTGGAGTATATCTATTAGTAAATAAGCCTTTGATGAACGCTATTTTATAGCAAAAAAATCAGTGGCTTGAAATTGTATTGAACTGTCTACTGTTTTTCATTAAATAAAAGTTGACGAGACTTTTCAAAACCTAAGTGGTGTTGTTTTTATGTTGACAGTATAGAGTTAGAACATAAACAACTTAACATTATGTAGAGATAAATAGACATCTCAATGTGATATCTTAATATGCGTGCTAAAAAGCCGAACGGCCTTGTAAACTACAACCCGATATTTATTACATACCTTTTTATCACAGCCATTAGGCATTTTCATGAAGAAGAAAACATAATTACATATCTAACGTTCAAAATTTAAGGTGTCAGTTTCAAAATTACATTGTCTTAATGTAGAGTTCTCAAGTTACTCGACGTATAGTTCTTGTAACTCACGAAGACGACTTACTTGTGTGTGTACGTGTACATGCACATAATGACAGTCAAAACTTGAAAAACAAAAACGGACAGTAGCGAATCCCCACACATGTACCTAAAGCTCACTCGCCTTCGTGAATTGCAACAACTATAATTCGTTTAGGCAGAAACCCGCTTCTAAAGAATTCCATAACCTTCTGTATCTTGATCTTTGCCAATCTCTCAGCGTACGTGTACCTACTCGTGTGTGTGTTAGTGTCGGTCCAGTTTCCACTCGCCTGGGTTTTGTTAATTTAATTAGACCCACAAAAAGATTAAGGCAGAGGACGCGGCCATTACTGCGCTTTGTGAGGTCTTTGTACGTTGGTACGAGCGTTGTGTTTTTGCTTTTAGGTTGGCAGTACAGTTTTTGTTTTTTTGGGGACATTTGGGGACGTAGTATATACTCGTACCTTGGTTGTTGGGTTAGAGAGGTATGTCTTTATTTTTGCCTTTATGTAAGTACCTATGACTTTAACGTAAGAATGAAAGAAAGAAACAATAATTTATACGTAATGTTTTAGTATAATCGATTGGCAAGTAAGTAAATAAATATAGAGCAGCCTAATTGTTATTTTCTAGTAATTAGCTAATGTTTATGTCAGGTTAATTAAAATAATATTTTTACATAATATTAGACTCTTATTTATTTACTTGTTGTCATTCTTTTGTTTGATTCAAAAAAATCTAAGCTTTTATCCGAATACTATTGTTATATCTAAACCACAAAGTTGATTTTCTTTTGTCTCTATTTTTAAATATCTACGAGTATTGGTTCTGAAAAAGCAAAATACCTAGTATGTTATACTAAGTACTAAACATGATGGTTTTAAGAAAACCTAGTGGTAGGTATCAGACATTATTCCTTATATTCACGATTTCTGGAAAAAAGCCCGTTCGCAGTCATAACGCGCGAGCATTCACGCGCGAATGCGTAGTTTCCATAATATGCCTCAATATTATATTCTGTGGAGAAAGTTTTATAGGTATATTACTTAATATTACATATGTACTTAGATTTTATTGACATTATACAGCAACATTGCTCGTTTGTTTTGTTCGTGAAGATTTTTATGAGGTTCACATTAAGTGAGGATGAAAAACGTCTAGGTAAATAAATAAATGTCTTAGGACACAGTTAGCGCCATTTTAACTTAAACTAAGCTAAGATCGTTCTATGATTCATTTATCATCCCTACGATGAAAAACAAGATCTTTAAAATATGCCATAGAACACTAATATAGAAATGAGCCAGACTGACGTCCGTATTCACAAACGATGCTTGCTTAAGTGAAGCAGAAAAACGAACGCATAGCGTTGAATAGAGCTCTGTGACTGGTTCGTATGTCAACCAGTGTGTTCACGCGCACTGTGAGACCTCATAGTGATGTTTGTGAATACGGGCGTAAAACATGTCCATGAACAATGTTTATGTAGTCATTATGTGGGAAGTAAATTGGACTAGAATAAGAATAAGAAAAACTTTATATGACACAAAAAGAAAATAATGAAAAGGAAAAAATTTACTTAAAACTATACACGTATATTTTTGTGCCAAAAAGGCGCCCGCTCAGCATTAATCGAGCCACGCACGAGTGCCCCGACGCTGGTTTTCAGCGAGTGCTTCTCCAACCAACATTTTAATTACAAAAGAAAACAATAATCAAAACATTGACAAGAAGGCGCCACTATCTCACCGCTCCAATTTTTGCAAATACACTAGACTATAGTCTTTTTCACCTAAGATGATCCGTATGACGTTTCGAGTTTGAAAGATTTAGAGATGTCACAAAACTAAACCATAGCGAATTATCTATCGATTTTTTTCGAAGAGTTAGTAAAACCTACTTTTAGAGAAATATTTTGTATAGGTGTTATGTAACAAAAAACATGTGTTTTTTAATTACAAATATTATTGTAACAGTTTTTTATTGATAATATTCAAATTTCATGGTTCTTGTTAAAAAAAAAATGATTCCTAAAAAGTACTGGTTCTGTTTCTTTAAATTAAAAACTATCAGTTTATTTTCAATGCGTTTATTAAAGTCAATAATCGAAAAATATAGTTCATTTTTGTGATGTTTTTAATAACTAAGTATTCACTGCAATCGATTAATGAACCGCGGAAATAATCGATTTTATTACACAAGAAATACCCCAGCACTAAATCTACTCCGTTTCACACATTGCGTACATTAAATAAAAAATATTTTTACATCGTATTTAATTAAAATATAATCAATAGACTCAGATTTTACTATACATTTCAAGACAAGTAGTTAATATTTTTTTATTATATTGCTAATAAAATACAAATATTTTTTCAAATATATTCTGCATATGTAGTATGCGTAATATGGATAACCTTGAAGTGTCATACGGATCATCTTACGTGAAAAAGACATAGAATAAATTAGAATAAAATTAATGTGACCGTTTCGTTATGTCTTTTTTGTTGCCATCAGTCAAATTATGTGTTATGTAAGTATTATGTATTCACTGCTTTTGCCGCAGCTTCACCCGCGTGAAATTTAGTTTGACACAAATCGTTATTCTGGGTTATAAACAAAAATACTGTTAAGTTTCATCAAATTCCTTTCAGTAGTTTTTGCGTGAAAGAGTAACAAACATGTTAACATCCGATATCTATGTATACAAACTTTCTCATTTATTATATTAGTAGGATTGTTGTTACTTATTACAAACTGAAGTAGTTTATATGGCATCAATTCGTCTGGCAAAAATGGTTTCAGGTATTATCGAAGTTTGTAATAGATTAATATCCAGGGTACAATTAAGGGATTCCATCTTTGTTTGGAGTTCCAACAGTTGGGCGAAGTCCATAATGGGTGATCCTTCAATGTTTCTAGGAAATTAGTTTGGTTTAAGCCAAATTTTTTAACGTTATATAGCTTTGGATTGCCTATTTATATTGCGAGCCTAGTATAGAAAATAAATCAATAAACCACAAAATTATAGTTAAATTAGTTTTGAATGTTTGTTTGATATTTATTATATCTAGGTTAGTTAGTTAATACTTTAATGGAAGGTTCTTTATATTTTAATAATTTAAGCACATAGCTGCCTACACTCGTTGAAAAATATTTTTACCAATATGTCGGCGGCCTTAGAGTGCCTAGAGCTCTATGTCACGAAAGTTTTTGAAAAGTTAAAAATGATAATTTAATTTTTGTTTAAATCAATAATGATGATTATTATCACTAAGTGTAAATTACACCGTAGTAACTATAACTGAATCTGAATCGTGATTCACAATGATGACCACGACCACTCTGACAAGAGTGTACCGACTGAGAAGAAGAAAAACTAAGTATAACTGACTGACTGACTCACATGGGTAGGTAATTAATACTGACCCATATTAATTACCTACCCATGTAAGTATTTCTTCTAATTAATGCCGAAGTAAAGTCTTGAAGTATTTGGTGCTAGAGCAATTTTAGGAAAAGAGCTTACTATACAAGATTATTTAAACTACCTATTTAGTTTTAATTTCTTCCAGAATAGCTTCTCTACGACATACCCAACTCCAAATTATTTTACTAAACTACGTAATTTCTCAACGTACCGCTTACAAAAAGGACCAAAAACACGTCTTCGATTACGTATTCAAAACCGTGTTTCATTTATGAAAATATTGCGTATATTATTCCGCGCAACTTACTTGTACCCCGCGTCCCACATCTTTATGCGTTGATTTCTTAAAAACACACGTTCATACGCTGTGTTTGTCTTCAAAACAGGCGCCCATTCCAATAGCGATACCTCTGAATATAACGGCTAAGTCGATAGCTTATGCCTGAATTTATACTTTTGGATAACCAAAATATGTTGTTGCCCCCACCGTAACTTGGCACACCCACCCTCTTTGCGTTCTTAGAACTATAGAATTTTAAGGGGTAAGGACTCAGATTGGAGGGGTCAAGTGTATTTGGTTAGTAGATGGTGGAATATATCGCATGAATACCGCCAGCGGGTTAACATAGCGGCATATCCCGCGCGTTGTTTTCACATAATAGAGCTATTTTCTTTTGTTTTTGCGTATCTCGTCTCGTTATAGGTAGGCACGATGAAAACAAAAGACGGTGTTTTATTTCGCGTTTTAACTTTCGATGAGGATGTGGGCTGTAAAAAAGAATGTGGGCTAAAACTATAAATAAAATTAGAATACATGGAACAACTTTGAAAGAACTACCTATTTTATTTATCTTTAAGAATAATCGGTTTTACCAACGCATCAATTTTTTTGAAATAAGTGAACTCTACTAGGTGATTTTATTTACCATATTTTTACATAATGTTTTACCCGTATACTTATAATATACTTATAAACAATTTAACTTTCATTATGGGAACAACTATGAAATGACAAAAAATCTTCTTTTTAATAGAAATATCAATACAGGTTGACCAAAATGTATGAGACAGCAGATTTTTTCTGTGATTTCGGATTCGGATTCTGTGATTCTATTTACACCTACCTCCTACAAGAAAGCATGGATTCCAGTTCGAAATTACTAACAACTTATCTCTTCAGAACACTATCTACTATCTTTGAACCGCAATCGATCAAATTCCTTTAAAACCAATACACGTCAAACATTTCTTGTCCGATACCAGTATAGAGTCTCGAACTAATCGCTTGACGTCTCCGAATAGCGAATAGTCTCGTAGAGTCCGTTTAGAGTCTCTAACAGCATTCCGAAGAGTCCGGTGCCATTGGAAACGGTCGGAATTTAGTTCCATTCAGTTACCGTTTCCTCTCTGGCCTTTGGCAGCTGCTATGGGTAGGGTAACCGTGGAGATAGGTAGAGAAGGGACAAAGGAGAAATAGAGACTCTAAAAACAAAACTTGTTTGTAACACATTTTGGTAAGTCATTGTAAGAAGCATTTGGTGAATATTTAAACATACTGATAATACTAAAATTCTAGTCAGCTAGTAAATTGAATTTGTTAAAAATTGTTCCCAGTTAGAAAGTTTTATTTATTTTTGGTTTAAATCATAAAAAAAATCACTGTATTATTTAGATAGGTGTTTTACACAATTAAATTTAACACATATTTTACAAGTAGCAAAAGGAGGCTATTCACTAGCAGTTGTTACAGTGTATTACTCGTAAAGTCCGTTTAGAGTCTCTTTATGACTACTTGGATCTACGAGTTTGAAATAATTATAATTTCCATGAAATCGTGTAAGTCAGTTAGTTCATCTTGATAGAGCTTATTACCCACAATTTTCTGTGTGATATACTAGCCTTTGTAACAGATCGGCATAAATTCTCTGAATCTGGATTATAAAGAATAATATTGTAAAGTTTCAACAAAATCCGTTCAGTAGTTTTTGCGTGAGTAACAATCATACAACAGTAACATGACATCCAAACTTTCGCATTTACTCGTACTTATAATTTTATAGTAGGATGATTCTACAGTTTACAAGACACGTATCCCTTTGTTCTAAATTATTTCACAAACTCACAGTCACCCCAGTGATCGGAACTCGCTGAAATACAGAGCAACTTGTTACCGGTCGGTTTCGGCGCAAATTCGTACTGCCTTTGAGCTTTTACACGTTTTATAGCCGACTGTACTAGATGATTTAAACAGTAGTTGCAACTTGTATAATTTGTAGCATTGTAGCACTGCAATACAGCGATTCTTATTTTCTAGTAATAAATGTTTCACAGTCTTGTTTAGGTTCTGCTTCAGGTTCATTTCAGTTTAAAATATTAGTACGATTGGCTTAGGGATTTAATGCTGACTACTCATAGTTTTTGCAAAAAAAATTAACCTATGTCCTTTTCCAAGATACAATCTATCTCTATACTGAAATTCATTAAATTTAGTTTAGCAGTTTAAGCGTGAATCTGTAACAAACATACAATTTTTTTTCATGGTAAGTCGCTTGATGGTAATTGATTACCGCCGCCCATAGACCACAACCCCGGGGGAGTTACAAGTGCGTTGCCAGCGTATGAGATATGAATACGATCTTTTCTTGAAAGTTCATTTCAAATTGATAATAATTAATTCAGAAGCCATAGATTTCATTTGAACTGACGGCCGATGGGGCAGCAAGGTGGAATGGCCACGTACCGGAAAACCCACAAGGTAGACCGACGATATCATAAAGGTAGTAGGGAAGCGCTGGACGCAGGCCGCTACCAATCGATCAACATGGAAAGCATTGGGGAGGCCTTTGTTCAGCAGTGGACGTCCTATGGCTGAAATTATCATAATGATGATGAGATTTCATTTGAAATAGTGAAGAAGTTAAGTGGGTGTCTATCGAGTATGGACTCTAGGAACCCATAAAAGTTCTAACTGTCCCATCAAGTCTATTAGAATTTCCCATAAACTATACAATGTCTGGAAACTTGACATTGTGTGCTAAAATTTTGCGGTACAGTTAACAGCATTTAAAGGTAAACACAGTAGCATCTTACTTAGGTGTATTAAGGCTTTGGATTTCAAAAAGTAGTTAACTAAGAAAATATCATAAAAAATATAAAATTTAATCAATTACCTACTGAAGAAAAATTTTAATGGCTATTTTGTTATTTTGAAAACATAATCCTCCTTCTGGCGCAGTAGGGTAAAAAATGCTTATTTTCCTTTCTTACTTTCTAATGTTGCGATTTCGGTCCGTATAATGGAAGAATAGTCCAGTTCGTTCTGGCGTAGCAACACATTTAGAAATTTCTTTTTGTGTGTCGTGGTCACGTTGAGGGGTTGTTCACATCGGTTGTAGAGACGGACACCACTCTCACACAATCACCCTCCATCTTTGTCTATTAGCAGACTGTCTGGTGCAGTCACATACGACGTCTCCCACTGCCGATTTCACTTGGTCTGTCCAGCGCGTAGGTGACCTGCCACGAGATCGTTCAAAACTATGTTATGTAACTATGAAGTTCATTCGACTTTTCCTTGGACGGCCTTTAGAGATTTATTTTAATATAAATAGACATTATTTTTCTGTGTAGCAATCCCAACCTTTCGCAGTTGCATGTAAACAAGGACTGACCCTTTTCAGGGCTATCGCCGTGACGACGGTGCGACGTTTGTGGCGCAGCCCTGATAACGCTCGCTTATTACGCTGATAATAAAAGGTAGCAAGTAAAAATAGCTTTAAACGCCAAATGTTATTATTTTGTTTAAGCTAGGAGGCGTATGAGCTTAATAGAGACAACCAAACCGAATAAAAAAGTCACAACAAAATCGAAAATTACTACACTAATATTTAAAAAAAAACTAGCGCCGCAGTGTTAACTTAAAGTACTTTACTTAGTTACTTAAACCAAGGTTCAACCTTCTTACAGTCTTGTTTGTAATCTTATCACTTTGTTTTTCATTTCCTTAACAATATTTTTAAAGGTTATTGCTCAATCTCAAATATGAATAGGTAACAATAACGTAAACATTTTCTAAACAGACATGATACGAAAAAATAAAAGTACATTAACAAAGCGCTACCTTTACCTTTGCATCTAACCCTGCACGCGCTCACGCAAAAAAATGCAACAAAAAATAACAAAAACCGGGATGGGTGGACCCCTGCCACCCGACGGCCACCGTCCTTCCCCCTCATATCTTTGCACTCGCCACTGCTAATCTCCAAATTTACTTAACGCCCTTTGTCCATTAAAAATACAATTAAAATTCAGCCTTAATTTAGTTACATATAAAGTTCAATCTCGCTAAGGTTCGTGCAAGGATTTGTTGCAAATTCTCACAACAAAACAGTAGACGCAAGGGGAGTGAGCGCCCACCTAAAAACGTGGAAACACTGATGAATGCCCCCCATTAGATGTTATTTATTTAGAATGTGGCTAAGAAAGGGACTGCGCCGTTTAAGTTGGCCTAAAGTTTACTTAGGACTGTATTGGGTTAAGTTGTAGACGTTTTCGGCGGCCGAGATAAATGGCAGACAGTTACACGGGTCCAGTTTTTCGTGTTTTGGCTTATGATGGTATTTTGTCATGGCTATGTGGGAATGAGTTTGCGGGGCTTGCAGATAATGGGCCGGGTCTGTTGGACCCTTTGTTGGCCTTGCAAAAATGGGAATAGATGTTTTTGTGGGAGTGCTGACAGGGTTTGATATGCGGTTACACCTACACCAGCGTTGTGTATTATGGCTTTATTATAAACTGTATAGATATTGACGTTGAATCTTGTTTTGTATTTAATATTAAAACAATTGCACGTGAAAGTAATTTGATGAATCCGAATGGGTAGAAGGTATTTTTATTGTCTCTTTTAAATCAATAACTAACTAATTAAATTTATTCGTCTCATCGCATTTAAAAAAAATGGCAAAGGATTATAATGGTTATTAGATCTTAAATATTGTCATAGAAGTTTTCTACTCGGCTATTATGACTTAATCTATTTTTCGCTATTTGCTTGAGCTATCTCTCATTGTATTATCTACTTATTCTCTTGTTAATTTCCATATCATTATTATTTTTCCAATATGATTTTTTTTAGTGTGGCAAACACTAAAAAAACTTACAATCAAGCAGACAATATGATACGCTCCGTACGTCACCCTTCTCTGCAGTCAGCATTAGAAATATTTGCATTTCTTTGAATTCAACAAAATTTATGGTACACAGCAATGGTACATGAAAATAAAAACGAGAAACTTTCTTCACTATCTCAGTCCAAGTTCCTCTAAAACTTTAAACCACATTAATCTTTTCGGTTGTCTGTTTATCCCATACCATTGGTTTGCATAGTTTTGAACGATAGCAAAAATGTAAGTTTCGTAACGGTAAGTAAATTTATCTCTCCATTTTATAAAAAAACGAACGATAGGTAAAGTTTGCTATTTAATTAGGATGATATGGATAAATGAGTATTTAAACGTCATGGTTGATCATTCAATCCGTTCAACAATACAATCTGTCAATTATTCTTTTTAAGATGTATTCTAAGTTTTTTTTCATTAAGGACATCACAAAATATAAGCAGAGAGTTTAATTTACCTTATTCACAGTAATTTATCAAGTGTCAGAGTTAAAATCTCTGTTGATTTCACAAATACCATTCCTAATTCGAAAGTACTATTGAGTCAAGAACCCATGGTAGTGGTATTAAACGACAAACGGCGTGGTCTGTCTGTCGTTGCGTCAATAGGTAACAAACGACCGGCCGGTGACTGATGGAGTTAGCTTTGGAAATTCACTACAAAAAGGCTGGAAAAATCCAAAGCGGGTACCATTTCACCGGTAACTTAGGGTTAAGTTTGGAATTTGTTGTTGTGGCCGATTGAAATACAAGCTGATAGAAATTTTAAATCTTTCTTTAAGAGACTTTGTTTTGGATTATATTTACTTAAACAAGTCAATATTAGGATTTTTTGTCGGTATTGTTTGTAAATTAATCCATTTTCCCGTTCAGATTTACCTGAACCTTCTTAAAGGATAAGTTTCTGGGAATTTTGATCAATAAATATTGTTGTACAAAAGATGGATTGATGAAATAGGGATTTTTTGTTAAGTAAACAAAGCCCCTGGCTATCTTTCTTCAAATAGGGAAAGTATTTCTTGTTCTATTATGTGTTCTTAACTATTAAGTTTTATCTTGAAAATCACACCTTGTTCCAGACAGTAGGTACTATTATCTGTGCTTGAATGATATTATGCCGTATTCGTGTCTAATGTATACTATTTTTTAATACATCTACCTATCAACTCACATTATGGACGAGTGAACAAGTACTGACTGCAAAAAAGTTACACAAAATCATTGTTCCGATTTACTAGATTTAATAATAATATGTTCTTCTTTGAAATTTAAATGGCTCTCGCTTAAAATGTTGAGACGTCGTTGAGTTGGTGTCAGATTGGTGTTGAGTCAGAATAATGATGCGTTTGGAAAATAATATCATCTACAAGTTTGGCTATCGTGCTCAAGAGCATGCTTTCAGTTAGTAGTCGGACTCAGAGTTCAAAGTAATAAGGTAACAATGTAACTGGCGAGTAAGGTCATGTCAATCTTCAGAGTGCTTAGTGAGCACTAAGCCTTTATTTCGAACACCGAAACCTTTCCAAGCACTTGCATCGTCCATTGTTATTGGAATTATAGGTAATTGCACAGCAGATATGTATATTTTAATCATTACGCGATGTATAACTAACTAGCTTTCCGCTTGCGGCTTCGCCCGCGTGGAATTTTGTCTGTCACAGAAAAACTTTATCGCGCGCGTCCCTATAAAAACTATCCTATGTCCTTTTCCGGGACTCACACTATCTCTATGCCAAATTTAATCAAAATCGGTTCAGTGGTTTAGGCGTGAAAGCAAGACAGACAGAGTTACTTTCGCATTTATAATATTAGTAAAGCCTGGTCCGTGAGCACGTAGAATCCCGTCCAATGACTGCAATAGACCCAAGCTGCCCATCCTTGTCGCTCGCACGTAATTATGTTGCTGTTGCGCTCGCACGCTCACTGCGTGCGCGCGTCGCACAGTCGCGACAGCAATATAATTACGCGCGAGCGATAAGGATGGGTAGCTTGGGGTCATTGGACGGGATTCTATGTGCTCACGGACCAGGCTCTACCTATAGATTAAATTATGTCCACTCTATCACATCTTTGACGAGGTGCGCCAAAAATATAGAGCGTAGATTCACTGTAGCTATTAAAAAACAAAGTTTAACCATCCCTCTGTATTTTCTTGCTGTCGCTACGCATCCGCCCGTCCCCAGCAAATGTTGTGGTGAATTTCATATTTTTGTAAGTATCTACTCCGTATGTTTATTCGCCATGTGTCTGGTTCACATGAAATTTTCTTGATTTTTTACGCTTTTATAAGCTGTACCTACATGTAAGCGGTCGTTTGAGAGCTCTCGCGTATGGAATATCAAATTAGAGCTTTTGCCGAGTCATTATTTCATTACTTTTATTTTGCTGATTTAATTTTTTGCGTTTTATGTTAAAAATACAATTTGTTAGGAAACCTTTTGATGAAATAATAAATCTTTAGATTGGAAATAAACTTGGTTTTATTTTATCAAACAAATAAAACAATAGAAACGCGCACACCGTGACCATAGACCGGAGAGAGTAGAGATGTGCATAGACAACACAAAACGAGTTGCGTTCACACTTCATCATGCTCCCCTGGACGCGAACGTTTTGTAGTTAAA